>NC_079495.1:57542421-58142421 GCF_030052815.1 Hevea brasiliensis | reverse complement strand
CTAGTTCTCGTTACTTTAAAGTAAGCGCTAGTCCTTCGACCATCAGCTTTCAACTCTACAACATTAGTGGTTCCAGAGTTAATTCAATAGCCTCAACCTCCTACAAGTAAGCGTCTTGACTGTTAATTTATCGAATGCTCGTTTTTTATTTTATCTATTCTTGTTCTTGAAAATTTTGTTATGTTCAGTTGCACTAAAATCCCAACGTAGATTATTCAGGTCCATAGTTATTTCTCAAGTCTTCTTCTTTTATTCATTCGTAAACTCTATTTTTCTCTTCGTAGTTTTCATTTCTTTCGAAAATAGATGTTCTGGTTGTGGACAACCTGTAGGTAATTTAAAAAATATTGGTAGAAGTATCTTAACATGGAAGTTTTCGAACAAATAAAAATAACAAAAGGATAGGCATAACAAGAGGTCGAATAATAGGTCAGATGAATAAGTTATGAGGTCAGGTTACAAAACAAGCCCAAAAGATGACATAATGGAGCGAGAATCGAGATAAGATTGGGTCCTGGACTAGTAACCAAAAGAGATCAGATATTGCTAGCAGGGCGATCACATAGGTGATCGGCGAGGAGATCGGTCTTGTATTCTCCTTCTAGTTATAAGGTTCAATGGGTTAAGAAAAGTTTTGCATGAGTTTTTGGCTCTTTTTGGCGCCAGAATCCTTAGTTCAAAGTCTTTACTTAAAACTTTAAACTGAATACTTTGAGAGATCGGGGAGAGTTCTTACCTGATTCTCATTCCAAATTCAAACACAGAGATCGGAGAAAAGTTCTTGTCCGAGACTCTTGAAACTTTAAACCTAATACTTTAAGAGATCGGGGGAGAGTTCTTATCTGATTCTCATTTAAATAAAATACAGAGATCGAAGGAGAGTTCTTACCCGAGATCCTCCACTTAAAAAATCTAAACCAAATACTTTAAGAGATCGGGGGAGAGTTCTTACCTGATTCTCATTTAAATAAAATACAGAGATCGGAGGAGAGCTCTTATCCGAGATCCTCCACTTAAAAAATCTAAAATAAATACTTTAAGAGATCGGGGGAGAGTTCTTACCTTATTCTCATTCAAAATTAAAAAAAAACACAGAGATCGGAGGAGAGTTCTTATCGGAAATCTCCCGCTTAAAATTCTTAATAAAACATATCTAGAGATCGGGAGAAGCTTCTCACCAGAGCTCTCTTAACAAAAACCCAAAATAAAATAACACAATACATAAAATAACTCTATACAATTCCTACTCACTAAAGGGTCATCTCATGAACTTGTGTTCTTGGGGCAACCTAAAAGAAGTGAAATATCAAGTACTCCCTTATTTTGCACAAAGGATTAACATCATCACTATCCCAACCCTCTAATTATCTTTTTAATTAATGAAGAGCATAACATTAAATCTGTTTTACCCTCGTTAAGGGACGAGGCGGGGTGCCTAACACCTTCCCCATCCGTATACGGACTCCGAACCTAGAATCTCTGTTTTCGACGTGGTTCCCTTTTAATCTATTTTCACAAATGGTTTTCTTTAATTTCCCTCAAAATTAAAGTGGCGACTCCTCACTTTTCCCACTTCAGTGAAGAGCCTCGTCCAGGCCACCGTAAATCACCTTGCGATAGCTTGGTGACTCCGCTGGGGATTTGTTTTTCACCTTAACCCTAGATTAGAGGTCCAAAAGCGGATTTAATTTTATGCTCTTGTAAATTAAAATAGTAATTAGGGGGTTTAACTTACAAAAGTCGAAAGTCTTAATGTGTTAATTATTGTTATTCCTAACCGTTTTGCTTATCTTGATTGTCTTATTTCCCACAGCACTCTTTATCTAAAAAAAAAAACAAAAAAGGAAGAAAGAAAAATTCCCCTGTACAGGGAAGAGGTAAATGTGTCCCTTCACACACTAAACACTCACACAAAGTCCTCACACACTTCAGACCTATACTCGGGCTTTCTCACCCTCTTAGGAAATAGGAGGGCATCATGTAGCAGTACCCGTGGGTTTTACCCTGTTAGTATCCGTGAAGGCTTCTCCTCAAATTGGAACTTGTTCCATCTACTGTGATACCCATGGAATTCTCTCGTTAGTATCATGGTAGTGGAATGGGGCTCTACTGTTTACAGTAGGGACAATTTGGGGACTTGTAGCTTTTAGAAAATTAGACCTTGAGCTAAACTATCACATTAGCTGAAAGCCGTAGCAAACTACCTCGTAAGATAGAACTATCCAATTAGATAATACTTACCCAGTACTAGGACTCTCTCTGTTTTGGGATAAAAAGGGACATGCTTTTACCTTACTCTGTTTGTATTTTTAATTTTCTTTTTGGGGGTAATTTTGAATCATACTATCAGAATGATCTAAACACTTTCCTACTTTGATAGGTGTATAGATATTACCACATCAGCAGTATAATTCAAAATTACCTGAATTTATTCCGCTAACAATTTTCTCCACAGGAGTTGTGAATTGGAGTTTGAAAAGGGTAAAACAGAAACTTTAACATGGCATCCTCGAGTCAGTCGATGGAAGAAGTTCCTAAATAAGAACAAAACGCTAGACCATGGTCCGAACTGCTTCATAGTTCAGAGTCTCCACAGAGTGATGCCACCGGGGCAGACACTGGCCTGTTACCTCCATTAGATTTGAGCAGGGTCGAAGTCAAAATGACCGGCCTTGCGGAGCTATCTAGCATTTGGAAATCACTCCCCGATCATGTCAACGCAAAGTTTGAGGAAAAATATGGAAGGATTGCAACCTTGATATGGGTCAGAGTCCAAGTTTTAGCTATAAAAGCCATGCTGTCAATCTGGAATCCCAAGTATGTAGTGTTCCCCTTCAACGACATTGATACAACCCCCACTATGGAAGAATATCAGGCGCTACTAGAGATCCCTTATGTGGCACAGAATCGGATCTACCTACACCTCGAACATAGGCAGACTTGGAAACGGTTTGCACATATATTGGGGGTCTCCACGGAGGAAGCAAAAGCGAGAGAAACTGTCAAAGGGAACACACGTGGGTGGTATTGGACTTATGTCAAAAAACATTTGGATCTACACATTCAAAACAGATAATGGGAACAGGCTTCGATGACACTAGCTCTGGGGATTTACGACCTAATTATATTTCCTGGGCCTTTGGGAATTATAACCTGCAGTGTCACGAAGATGTTCTGGGCAGTAGAAAAGCAAAAGATCAACGCAATACTGGCAATCCTTGCAGAGACCCTATTGACTCTTACTTATTGTCGACGACAAGGCAGGGGATCTATTAAGTGTTGTTCTCAATTGCTACACCTTTGGATCCTCAGTCACATGTGTCCTCTGGAGACTAAGGGATTAACTTGGTATCCTGACCAGCTGCTTATTGAGAAAATGGCTAGATTAGCAATCAATCCAAAGAATGAGCTGCAGTGGCAAGAGCAGATTCTAAGCTTCAACAGTCACAACTACTGCTGGAGGAAATTGTGGATGTTGGGTCAACCTATTTTGTTCAGTATGGGAAGTAATCATTTAGTATCTTTGATCGGGGTGGCCGAATACACAAGTTACGTCCCGACGTTGGTAATGAGGCAGTTCGGTTCAACCCAATCCGCGCTCAGTGTTGAAGAACACCATTAAATTCATTTCTACCACGGGCTCGATAGTGAGGAAGAATTGAAAGTATTCCGCAAATCATGGGAGAGCATCACTATGATTGAAAGATCGCCTAAAGGGCCGAGCACCACGGAAGATTACTTTAGATGGAGGGCCAGCAGAGATCAGGGATGCCCAATTTCCAAGACAGCAGAACCTGAAGCTAGCTCCCCTCATCAGAAAGTTCTTTTAGAAAAAGATAATGCTTATTTGGTCAGCTCTCTATAGAGATCGGATGCCGAGAACTAGTAGTTTCTAGAATGGATAAGGCAATTGGAAGACCGATAGCGAATCCTCAAAAGGGAGGTAAAAAAGCTAAGGGAAGAAGTGTAACACCCCGAACCTCCGAGTTATGAATAGTACCATACTATTCAAAGACACCTTGAGGATGAAAAATAAATAGAAAATTAATTGAGATAGACACAATAAAAATTCTAGTGAACAAAAAAGCTAAGGACTCATCGGGTATTATAAAAAGAAGGATTATGACCCGATGAGGGGCATTTTGGTCAATTCACCTCAAGAGTTGACTTTTGACCAAAATGTCAATTAAATTAAATGAAATTAATGAATTGAATTATGGGGTAAAAATTGAAGAAAAATTCAAGTAAAAATATGTAAGGGAAAATTTAAGAAATGAAAACTTAAACTTTCATTTCCATTATGACAAAATTAAAATGAAAGACTTATGGGCTTTTGATAGTTAAATTTAATTATTTAATTAAAAGGAAAAAATTAAGTGTAAATGTAAAAAAAAAGGAATAAAAATTTAAGTTTAATTATCCTTATGACACAATTAAAATTTATAATTTTAATAAGCTAATTTTGGGGATAAATATATATATATATATATATATATATATATATATATATATATATATATATATATAATAAGAAGACAAAGTCTTCTTCATTTCTTTTTTTTTCATAAGATGCCACCACCCTCTCCTCTCTTCCTCTCTCTCTCTTTTTCTCTTCTTCTTCCACTTCTTCCCCTCATTGATTTCCCCTCCCAAGTTTTAATTCTCTTAAATTCCCTTCATAAATTCCATAGTCCACTAAAAGAAAATATCAAAGAGATCTTTGATTGAGAGATTAAAAGCAAGAAGAACAAGAATTAGAAGAAAAGTGAAGTTAGAAAGAAATCAACAAGAGGTAAGTTTCTTTTCATGTTAGATTAGTTGTATAAGCTTGGAATGAAGTTAATTTATGATGAAATTTCATAAGAAAATGAAAGAAAACATGTATGGAACCTAAACTAGGGTTTTGGCCAAATGGGAGAAAAATTAGGGTTTGATGTATTTTTAATTAAATTGATGATAAATCTAAGTTAAAGTGAAGTAGTATGCATGATTGGAAGTAGTAAGATTTCATGGGATTGCATAAATTTAGTTATAGGGGATTAGGGTTCATGGGAAAATTGGGTTTTGGTGCTAGAAAGTGAAACTGGAGTGTGTAGTGTTAAATTATGATCATTTGAGGTTTATTTAGTTTGAATTGACATTAGGTTGATGAATGAAAGTAACGAAATGATAGGATTAGGGAAAATTACAAACTTTGGTGTTTGAAAATTGTGGGTTTTGTGCTAGGAAGTGCCATTGATGTGTCAATGCTAAATTATAGTCATTTTGGGTGAATTAAATGTGAATTGAGGTTGGTTAGAGGGAATAATTGAAGAAATGAAAATTTTAAACCTAGGGTAGAATTTGCACACTGAGTTCAGTGTGTTTGACAGCCCATAAATTGAGCTACAGAACTCTAATTGGTGTGAAACCAATTGGAAATGAAACTTAAGACATAGGGCTAGAATTTTCATGAAGAGACCCACCCCAGAAACTACCCAGAAATTGCCTAAACCTTGGCTTGAACTTAGAGACACAATTCTGGAACCTGCAGAATTTGACCATATGAACAGTAAACTTTGCATGGCCATAACTCTCTCTAGAAAACTCCGATTTAGGCGATTCTTGAACCGATGGAAACCTAAGACATAGTAAAACATTTCATATGAAGAATTGAGGCCAAATTATGGACTTAACCCAATTAAATTGCTAAGCAAAGTTGAATCATTGAATCTACAGAACTGCAGATTTACCATATGAACAGTAAACTTTGTATGGCCATTACTCTCTTTAGAAAACTCCGATTTAGGCGATTCTTGAACCGATGGAAACCTAAGACATACTAGAACATTTTGTATGAAGAACATTAGACCAAATTATGGACTGAACTTAATCAAATTGCTGAACGAAGTTGGATTGATAAATCTGCTAGAGCTGATTCTGCAGCATGAATAGTGACGTAAACAGTAAATGTATTTTGGTCATAACTTGAGCTACACAGCTCTGAATTAGGCGATTCGAAAAGAAAAGTAAAGTTAAGACCTAAATGAACAATTTTCATGAAGAATACCTCACTAAAGTATGATCAAAACAAGGTAAAAATTAGGTTCAAAGATTAGGGCACCAAGCTGTCCCAAAACCAAAATATTCTAAAATTTTCAAAGCTAACTTGGGATGCATTAGACATACATGTAATGAGTTCTTAGCAGCAATTGAGATTGGTATTAAGGTTCTATTTGTGTATTTTTAGTAGAAAAAGAAGTTGGAACGGACAAGGAGAAGTAGGTAACAAGAAAGGAGAGCATTGAAGGTTTGTGCACATCTAACATTTTCTTCATTTTTAAACTTATAAATTGCTTGGAATAGGTTTATTTGAATGAGTTTGCTTTGAACAAGTTTACTTTGACTGAAATATGGTTTTTCTTTTGCATTTAAGAAATTTGGGTGTTGCCACCTTTATATGGATATTATGATGAATTTAAATGTGTTTATTGGTTTATAAATGTGATTATTGAGTGGAAAATTTTTGGAAACTATTTTGAAACCACATTTGGCATGACAGTCCCTTTTAGAACTCCCCTGTAGTAATGGCTACTTGGGGTTGATAATTGATATTGATTATGTCTCCCATTAATAACGGTTAGTGGGGTAAGACTACATGAGTACTCATTAGCTAGCTAGCCTTTCTCTCATTAATAATGGTTAGTGAGGTTGAGATTGCTTTGTCATGGTGTACAACACGGCACTGATCGTGAAATTTTGTGTCATGGCCTAAACTGTGTGTTGATGTTGGCAACACTAATGCTTTGTGAATAGTGATTTATGAAGTATGATTTCTCATTTGAAATGTTATTCCAATAAATGGCTCTTATGAACTTAGAACTATTGTGAAGTTTTCATGCTTAAGAAAAATGTGATTTATTATGCTTTGACAAATTATGTTTTAACTTAAGTTTTAAAGTTAGTAGTTGTGCACCACTGAGTGATATACTCAGCGATAGCTTCTTTATGCTATCGTAGGTAAGGGAAAGGAGAAGACTGCCAAGTGAGAGACTTGGAAGTAGCATTTTGGGTATTATTTGTGGGTATATATTGTAGGTATACTCTTGTAATTTCCTTTTGATGTATTTTGCACCTATATGTATGGATGTATGGACATTGAGCAGTTTGTATTTAAAAGCATTGCATTGCTATCACATTTTGAGTTTGTAACTATTTTGTATTTTACTTTGAGACTTATGAAAATATAACTTTTGCAATATTTAGTCTATCATTATTTTCAATGAATGTTTACATGAAATTTTAAGTATTCTCATGCAGTTTTCTGCAAAAGAATTATTAAGATAAAAAGCTATGGTTTGTATTAAAATCCTTTGTAGCATAACTAATGGGTTATCGGTAGGTAGAGTTCGGTGATTCATTAGGTATACTACGAGAACATGTCATGCCTTACAAGGGATAAGGTGTGACATGTTTTAGTGGTATCAGAGCAAAGTAAGGACGGCGATACATAATGCCTACGATTCCTGGGAACTCTCACGCGTGAACTGTGGCGAAGCGTGGCTCTCCGCCCAGGAGCTTGCAGGGACGGCGATACGTAACGCTTGCAAGTGCTATGATAGGTACCCTTAAATGCCACCAAAAGACCGTGTTTTAGTGGTATCAGAGCTTTGATTTTTATACAAGTTTTGAAATTGCATGTTTGAAAATTTTTGATAAGTGCAACTGCTCAATTGTCATTATTGATACATATAGTGCATTACATCATAAATATGGACTAATAGAGGGAAATCTCCTTGTGTTGGTTGTTTAGGGAGTAGAATTCCTTGTGATTCAATATGGAAGAGGGGGATCACACAGTAGAGCAATCAGTAGTAGCTGAGGTACAGGGGAAGCCCCAACTCCTCAGAATGCCAGTGGATTGGCTGCACCCATCCCACCCATGCAGTTTCCTGCTTAGTTCATTCAGCAGATGGCTGCACTATTTTAGTAAATGGCTAGCAATATACTAGTCCAAGCTCCTGTGCAAGCAACTCCAGTGCAACCACCATCCCCAGCCAGACAATATGACAAGTTAATGAAGTATGGGGCAACAGAGTTCAAGGGTACAGTGGACCCATTGGAAGCTGAGCAATAGTTAGAACGGATGGAGAGGGTCTTCAAGAAATTGCACTGCACAGATGAGTTGAAGTTTGAATATTCAATTTCCTTGCTGCATGGAGATGCATATGAGTGGTGGAAAACCATTCCCCACAGTTTGGCTGAGCCACCAGTGCTGACATGAGATGACTTTCTAAGGGAGTTTAGATAGAAGTATGTTCCTGATACCTATGTGGATATGAAGCTACAGGAGTTTCTCAGTTTGAAGCAAGGGAACAAGACTGTAGCCGAGTATGAGAGAGACTTTTCTCGCTTGAGCCACTATGCTGGAAGCCTACTCACTACCAGTAGAGACAGATGCAAATAGTTTGAGGCTGGTTTGAGGCCTAGTTTGAGATTGCAAGTGGTTGGATTTCAACATGACAACTTCTCTGGGTTGATATCACAGGCCCTTGAATTGGAAAGGATAGAACTGAAAGGGGCATCTGAGAAGGTAACCACTAAAAAAGAGAAGAGCAGTAAGCCTACAGGTCAGAATCCAAGTAACAATTCGGGTAAGAGGAAAAGCTTTGGGGGACCAAGTAACAGAGGATCTAGCAGGGGAAGATTCTTAGGGCAGAGGCCACCTAGATCCGGACAGCAGACATCTAAGGGTTCCTTTCTTACTCGTTCTTGTGAGACTTGTGGCAGGACTCATGGAGGAGTATGTTATAAGGCCATAGGAGCCTGTTACAACTGTGGTGGAAGTGGGCATTTTGCTAGAGATTGCACTAGTGCCCGCAGATCTAGGCCACCTATTACCACTGAGGGATCTGTTCAAGGTTTTGCTTCCAGAGGACAACAGAAAATTAGTAAAGGTAGAGGTAGGGGTAGAGGTAACACTTCTGGCAGCCAGGGCACAGTGAGCCAACCAGAGCAGAGTGGTGCACTAATCAGGGTGTACACCATGCGTCAGAGGGATGAAGCTGAGATATCAGATGTTGTGGCTGGTACTTTCTCCATTTTTGATAGAGATATATATGTGTTGTTTGACCCTGGTTCTACACATTCTTATGCTAGTGTCAATATTGCATGCTCTGTTGCTATTCCTTGTGTGAAATTGGATTATGATGTGCTAGTGACTAGTCCTTTAGGACAAGAGGTTAGGGTGAACAAATTGTATAAGGATTGTCCTCTGCTGATCCAAGGACATACATTCTTGTCAGACTTAATTGACATGCCCTTCCGAGATTATGATATCATCTTGGGCATGGATTGGTTAGCCAAGCATCACGCCACGATCGATTGTAGACTGAAGACAGTCACTTTTGGTCTTCCCGAGTATGCAGACATAGTGATACACAGGGAGAGGCAGTTATTGCCATCCAACATAATTTCAGCTGCACTTGCTAGAAAGATGATTAGAAAGGGATGTGAAGCTTATCTAGCTCATGTGATAGACACCCAGGTGGGGACTCTAGATCTTAAAGATATTCCTACGGTATGGGATTTTTCGGATGTCTTTCCGGAAGAATTACTGGGATTGCCTCCAGAAAGAGAGGTGCAGTTTGAAATTGAGACTATGCCTGGTGTGGAGCCAATCACCATCACTCCTTATAGGATGGCACCTGCTGAGTTGAAAGAGTTAAAGGTGCAATTGCAGGAATTGTTAGAAAAGGGTTTCATTCGCCCTAGCATGTCACCTTGGGGAGCACCAGTATTATTTGTGAAGAAAAAGGATGGTACTCTCCACCTATGCATAGACTACAGATAGTTGAATAAGGTGACCATAAAGAATAGATATCCTCTGCCACGGATCGAGGATTTGTTTGATCAGTTGAAGGATGCAACTGTATTCTCCAAAATTGACTTGAGATTAAGCTACTACCAGTTGAGGGTGCAGGAGCAAAGTATTCCTAAAACTGCCTTTAGGACTCGGTATGGCCACTATGAGTTCTTGGTAATGCCATTCGGGTTGACTAATGCTCCAGCTGCTTTTATGGGCTTAATGAACACTATCTTCAGGCCATATTTGGACCAGTTTATTGTGGTGTTCATTGATGATATTTTGGTGTACTCAAAGAATACAGAGGAACACGACAAGCACTTGAGGATAGTATTGCAAACTTTGAGGGAGAAGCAGTTGTATGCCAAACTGTCGAAATGTGAGTTTTGGCTAAAGGAGATTTCATTTTTTGGGCATATTGTATCTACAGAAGGTATCCAGGTGGATCCTAGCAAAGTAGAAGCCATTCTTAATTGGAAGCCACCTAGAAATGTCACGGAAGTTCGGAGTTTCCTTGGTTTAGCCGGGTATTACCGAAGGTTTGTGAAGGGATTCTCCATGCTAGCATCTCCACTGACCAAGCTACTTAGGAAGGATGTAAAATTTTAGTGGACTAATCGGTGCCAGGAAAGTTTTAATGAGTTAAAGAGGCATTTAACTGAAGCTCCAGTATTAACCTTGCCCACTTTGGGTAAGGAGTATACCATATACAGTGATGCTTCTCATACTGGATTGGGCTGTGTGTTGATGCAAGATAGGAATGTCATTGCCTATGCTTCACGCCAGCTTAAACCGCATAAGTGGAATTATCCTACACATGACTTGGAGCTAGCAGCCATTGTCTTTGCCTTCAAGATCTGGAAACATTACTTGTATGGAGAGAGATGTTATATATACACAGATCATAAAAGTTTGAAATACTTAGGCACATAGAAGGAGTTAAATTTGAGGCAAAGGAGATGGTTAGAGCTGATAAAAGATTATGATTGCTTGATAGACTATCAGCCTGGAAAGGCAAATGTTGTAGCTGATGCTTTAAGTCACAAGACTATGGCTGGTTTGAGGGTTTCTCCTTTGTCCATGGTGCATGAATTAAGAGCATTGCATGCTAATTTGGAGATTAATGAAGATGGCAGATGGTAGCTACTTGGCAAGTGAAGCCAATGCTGGTAGAACAAATTAAAGTAGTTGCACAGAGGGATGACAAGTATGTGAAGTTGATGGAAGAGGCTCGGGATGGCAAGAAAATAGAATTATCAGTAAATGAAGAGGGCTTGTTATTATATAAGGGCATAATGTGCATTCCTGAGAATGTTGAACTGAGGCAGACCATTTTAAAGGAAGCACATGATTCACCTTTTGCAATGCACCCTGGTGGAACCAAAATGTATAGAAGTGTGAAAGAGCACTATTGGTGGAAAGGAATGAAGAAAGACATTGCAGAATATGTTGCCAAATGCCTAACTTGTCAGCAAGTAAAGGCAGAACACCAAGTGCCTGCAGGGTTGCTACAGCCATTGCCAATTCTTGAGTGGAAATGGGAAAGAATCACTATGGATTTCATGACAGGACTTCCACGTACACAAAAAAATCATGATGCAGTTTGGGTTATTGTTGATAGATTGACCAAGTCTGTACACTTTTTGCCAGTGAGAATGGATTACAGCCTGGAAAGATTGGCCAAACTGTACATTGATGATGTTGTGAGGTTACATGGAGTGCCAGTGTCTATTGTGTCGGACAGAGACCCAAGGTTCACTTCTAGATTCTGGGGTAGTCTCCAAAAAGCCCTAGGAACTAGATTGAACTTCAGTACAAAATTCCATCCACAGATAGACGGCCAATCTGAAAGGATCATTTAGATTTTGGAGGATATGCTTCGGGCTTGTGTGATTGAGTTTGAAGGGAGTTGGGACACACACTTGCCTTTAATTGAATTTTCCTACAATAACAGTTATCAGTCAAGCATTGGGATGCCTCCATATGAAGCACTTTATGGCAGAATGTGACACCCCTTACCCGACTACAGTGTAGCCGAGCAAGTTATGCCGCTCAGTGTGCCGAACACTCTATTTTATCTTAATTCATTTTTATTCTTCCTTTTGAATATAACTTATGAAATATAATTCATTTATTGAAATTGTAATTTATTTGAGGTTCCGAAAATTTTAAAGAAAATTCGGCAGAGTACCGGCTAATAATGGAGAAAACCGTTCTTCGGAACCTGTGAAAAACACTTCCTATATTCTTATTCGTTCATCTCAACTCCATTTATTAAAATCTCAATATTTTTCAGTTCACATTCATTTCTCAATCATTCATTTCATGTGATAATCATATATATATCACAGATAAACATTCACTTTTTCATTTACAAACACAATTCTCATTATTTACATGAGCATCAAATTACATTTCATAAGTTCATTTACACGTGAGAAAATAAGATCAATTGCAAAATACCAAAATGACACCTAGTGTCCTACCAATGCACTGTAGCCTGTGAGGTGACACGGACACTATGCAGAACTGCAGGATGGACTTACCCAATCTGTGGTCTACTGGCTCTCGATCAGTATCTTCAGTACCTACGCGTTGCAAAAGCGACGCGCTAAGCATAAAGCTTAGTGGTGCAAATAATAAAATAGAAAGAAATAATATGCAAATGAAAATCATAATTTCTTAGCCATTGTGTTCATAAGAACTGAATAATTACCAACTTAATGTTTAGTCGAGGGCTAATTACGTTTTATGATATTAACTTCTTCATGCATTTTGTTTATTTATTTTCTTCATGATCTTGAGTTTCTTTGTATTCTATCGTAATCATTTCTGATATTTAATTTTCGTATTTTCTTTAACAATCAGTTCAATTACAGTTATACTTTTCCATGACCAAGTAACCTATACAAATTGACCGGATCGATAAACGGGTAAACTAGCATCGGATACCGTGTACCTCGTCACACCATCGGTCACAATGTGTCTCCCGGTGTGCAAACAGAATGGCTAATAAGCCATATAAGCAATAAGGCATAAAGCCAAGTAAAACATCATAATCAGTATAGCCATAGGCTATCACATCACAGAATGGCAATGAAGCCATATATCATACGCAGTACTGCTATCAGAACCCTATTGGCATGCCAACCTATCCAAACCAATCACATTAGGCCTACTAGGGCATTTGAAACTTTTGAATTCTTCAATTTTTTTTGAATTTCAAGTTTTTATGTCACTATTCACTTCAATAGTCAACAAAAAGTTGACTTTTGCATAGAACATAGGTGCATTGGTTTTAACACTCCCAATGTACCACATTTTACATTTAAAACTTGTTGGTTTTGGTCACTTTCTCAAAGCTTAGGTCATTTTGGCAAAATTGCCAATTTTTGGTTTTGGTGTCACTATTCACCTTATTGGTCAACAAAAATGTTGACTTTTGGGTAGAAAATATGTACATTGACTTTGGCACTCCCAATATACCATATTTGGCATTCAAAACTTGTTGGCATTAAGTGTTAATACCATTTCTAAGTTTAAACCAACACAAGCAGAATTTTCAGTTTTGGTGAGTCAATTTCACTGTTCCATTGGACACTGTTACTGTTGAAATTTGAAGAAATGTAAAACATAAAAGTTGTTCCTTATTTTGTCTAGTTGAATTTACTTTTTTGAATCACTCCATTTGGAGTTTTGTAGCTCTAGATATGGCTCAAAAACCCAAGCTGTCCGGATATGCATTCTGCAGAAATTTACCATATCTACAGTGCATGAACAGCGAATGGAACCACTTGTTTGGATGGGTTCTGGCCATAATTTGGGGTAGGTTCTTTCATGAAAGTTTTTTGTCTATATCTTAACTTGTTGCTGTAAAAATTTCAGGTCAATTGACCAAATCTACAGTGAGTTATGGCCAAATGAACAGTTACTGTTCATTTGGTCAATTCTGCAGAGTTCAGTGCAGGGTATCCGGATTGTGGTTGAGTTTTGACCCTTTTGCTTTGGTCTTTTGGGCATGGTTTCTTCAGCAAAAATGTGCCATTATAAGCCTAGTTTCATGTCCAATTGGCCAAACACCAATTGGACTAACACAGCCCAAGTTATGGCTGTGCAAAGGGACTGAATTTTCAGTCCCTATGTCATCCTAGGGCAGATTTCACTTTCACTTTACCATACTATTTTTCAGTTCTAATTATGGTCAACATACCTAAAATGGTCACTAATTGACCATTAAAATGTGCTCTAACAATTTCCTAAGCCAAATCAAATTTTCACTCCCCAAAACCCTAGTTCAAATCCATAATTTATGCCATTTACCTTAGTTAGCTACTAAGGCATTACTCATATGTTTATAACTTCAAATATGGTTTCTAATTCACTTCAAGCTCATCAAAACATTCCTACATATTCTTTTACTAGGGCAGCCAAAATTCAAGTGTTCATACACAAGGTTTTTTTTGTTCATTTAAACTACAAGTCTTACTAAGTTCAAGTCCAAAATCATGAAATTTAAGAGTTTTATGTTTATAGTTGCACTAACCTCAACTTGAAGAATCTCCAAGCTTGCCAACTTTAATTTCTCTTCTCCCTTTTGCTCCCAAACACCTTAGCAAGCTTCTAGAATAAATTTTTGTGTTGAAAACTTGAGGAAATATGGTGGGAGTTTAGGGCTTCATGAGCTTGCCAAGCTCATCAATGGAGGGAGGGGAAAATCACGTTTTGGTGAAGAAGAAGAAGAATGGCTGCTGCTCACGTTTTTTCTTTCCCTTTAGTCCATTTTTTAGTCTCTTTTAAGTGTTTTAAAAATGCTTGTTTGAATGCAATTGGTGGGGACTTGTAAGTGACATCATAAAGATGTCATAAATTGCTTTTTATGGATTTTTCTTTCCTTTTCTTTTCTAATCATTTTCAATTCAATTTTCAACAATATTTATTCACATTTTAGATCATAATAATTATTTACTTAACTGGACAAGTCGGCCAAAAATCACCTCTGAAGGCGAAATGACCAAAATGCCCTCCGTTTGGCTCAACGGGTCAAAATCGGCTGTACCGATTGAAAAATTTTTCTAAGTATTTTCTTGGCATTATAATGCCATGGGAACCTCAATAACCCTTCTCTGGAGTCCCAAAAATTATTTTATAATTTTTCCCCCGGGTCTAGGGCTCCTCGTTGCGAGAACCGCAACTTCCCTCCGGTTACCCATCGCTTGGGCACCGCTCGTTTCACTTGGTTGTATTTTATTTCTAAAATTTTTTCTAAGTGTTTCTTATTAATATTTAAGTTAATTATGGTTCCTGAATTTAGTTTAAATATTTTTCCGGACGTTCTAGCTGTCCGGACCGACACCCGTCACCGGAACAGTAGAATGTACGGAGTTGCTACGGGGAGGGTGTTACACAGAAAGTGTAGAACTCCCTTGTGTTGGGATGAAGTGGGAGAGAGGAAGTTGATTGATCCAGAATTAGTGCAACAGACAGAAGAAAAGTTTAAGCTCATTAGAGACAGACTCAAAGTTGCAACAGATAGACAGAAGTCCTATATTGACCTAAAGAGAAGAGATATTTGATATAGTGTGGGTGACAAGGTGTTCCTAAAAGTTTCCCCATGGAAGAGGATCATGAGGTTTGGTAGAAAGGGAAAACTAAGTCCTCGCTTCATTGGGCCGTATGAGGTTCTAGAAAGAGTGGGTCCATTGGCATATAGACTTGCATTGCCTCTGGAGTTGGAAAAGATTCACAATGTCTTCCATGTCTCCATGTTGAGGAGTTACAGATCAGACCCCTCTCACATTTTGCCAATAGAGGAGATTGAGGTGAATCCAGACCTAACATATGATGAAGAGCCCATAAAGATCTTGGCACATGAGGTGAAGCAACTGAGGAACAAACAGATGCCTTTAGCCAAAGTGCTGTGGAACCATCATTCAGGCCAGAAGGCTACATGGAAGCGTGAGGAGGACATGAGGAGACAGTACCCACAGCTATTCAGAGACTGAGACCAGGTAAATTTCGAGGACGAAATTTATTTTTAAGGAGGGGAGAATTGTAACATCCCGAACCTCCGAGTTATGAATAGTACCATTTTTGGTTCGTGACTAATACTATTCAAAGACACCTTGAGGACCAAAAATAAATAGAAAATTAATTGAGATAGACACAATAAAAATTCTAGTGAACAAAAAAGCTAAGGACTCATCAGGTATTATAAAAAGAAGGATTATGACCCGATGAGTGGCATTTTGGTCAATTCACCTCAAGAGTTGACTTTTGACCAAAATGTCAATTAAATTAAATGAAATTAATGAATTGAATTATGGGGTAAAAATTGAAGAAAAATTCAAGTAAAAATAGATAAAGGAAAATTTAAGAAATGAAAACTTAAACTTTCATTTCCATTATGATAAAATTAAAATGAAAGACTTATGGGCTTTTGATAGTTAAATTTAATTATTTAATTAAAAGAAAAAAATTAAGTGTAAATGTAAAAAAAAAAAGGAATAAATATTTAAGTTTAATTATCCTTATGACACAATTAAAATTTATAATTTTAATAAGCTAATTTTGGGGATATATATATATATATATATATATAAGAAGACAAATGTCTTCTTCATTTCTTTTTTTTCATAAGATGCCACCACTCTCTCTCTTCCTCTCTCTCTCTTTTTCTCTTCTTCTTCTACTTCTTCCCCTCATTGATTTCCCCTCCCAAGTTTTAATTCCCTTAAATTCCCTTCATAAATTCCATAGCCCACTAAAAGAAAACATCAAAGAGATCTTTGATTGAGAGATTAAAGCAAGGAGAACAAAAATTAGAAGAAAAGTGAAGTTGGAAAGAAATCAACAAGAGGTAAGTTTCTTTTCATGTTAGATTAGTTGTATAAGCTTGTAATGAAGTTAATTTATGATGAAATTTCATAAGAAAATGAAAGAAAACATGTATGGAACCTAAACTAGGGTTTTGGCCAAATGGGAGAAAAATTAGGGTTTGATGTATTTGTAGTTAAATTGATGATAAATCTAAGTTAAAGTGAAGTAGTATGCATGATTGGAAGTAGTAAGATTTCATAGAATTGCATAAATTTAGTTATAGGAGATTAGGGTTCATGGGAAAATTAGGTTTTGGTGCTAGAGAGTGAAATTGGTGGCATACCCCACCATGATTTCTACCACAAGTTTCGCATTGGCAGGGAGGGTAGGAACTTCTAGTTGTTCGACGACTGGACCTTGGTGGTCTCTGCCTTGATGATCCACCTCTGTTATATCCCTGAGCTCAGGGCTCCTCAAATTCTTTTCTCTTCCTCAAATTACTGCTTGAGCTCTGACCCATAGGTTTCTCCCTCTTCTCTATTTCATGTTGCCCTTATGGGGGTTGGGCTTGTACTTGGGCTTAGGCTGACAGATTATTAGCCATTTATTGAAAGAAAGTGGCCATTTGCTGGGCCATTTGTGCAGTAATTTGTACTGGTAAAACTGGTACAGTCGGGCCTTTGACACTTTGTGGAGTTGGGGCCTCAACTTGTACTTCTGCCATCACGGACTATTCTATTGCCTCATTCTTCTCTTCCATATCTTTTCACAAGATTTTCTATTCCTGTACAACCAACATAAGGAGATTCCTCTCCATTAGTTCATATTTATGATGTAAATGCACTATATGTATCAAACATTTGAGCAGTTGCAGTTACCAACAAAAAGATTTCAAATTCACAGTTCGAAATTTACTTTAAAACCATTGCTCTGATACCACAAAACATGTCACACCCTACTCCCCTGTAAGATGTAACATGATCCCTTAGTACACCTAATAATTACCATACTTCGCCTACCGATAATCCATTAAATATACTATAAGGGATTTTAAAACAATTTTCATGAAATTTAAATCATCGATTAAAATCTGGTGTTATAAAATTTTTTTCAAAATTTCGGCAAAGTGCCAGTTGTATTTTGAGAAAACAGTTCTTCAAAACCAGCAAGAACACACTTCCAATATGTTTTCTCAAATACAACTTCAATAACTTCATTTGAACCCATAATTCAATCTCAATAATCAAATCAATCTCCTCATAAAAGAAACATTTCATTGATTACAAGACTCAAAATTAATATTACAAAACTATTCAGATAATTAAAATCCCAAATTTACATTTACAATAATTTATATTTAATTACATACCAAAATATTTTACAAGAGTTTTTATACAACTGCTTAAATAATTTACATACATATTATTACATGCATACATCAAAACCTATATATATGGGTATACCTATGATATACCTGGAGCTGATCTGAATGTGTCTTCAAAGAAACTTACTCACTGCTCTATGCTCTTCTTACTCATGATAAAGATACAAAGCTATCGCTGAGTGGTGAACTCAGTGGTGCACAACTATAATTTAAAACATAGTACAATATACATTGATAAAATTTACAGCAAATAATTTAGAAATCTGAATACTCATCAAATTCCAAAACTTAAAATATTCATTGCCAATAATGTAAATCATTTGTATGAAATGACTTTGATCACGAAATTCAATTTATCAAATCATGACTAACCATTTATGGTAGTTCCAACAAAATCAATTATTCATAAATCATAACTGAAAACACAATTCTTTACTATTCAAAAACATTCTGTCTCAAAAGTCATGTTGTATCTCAAAAATCATGTTGTATCTCAAAAACCATGCTGTATCTCAAAAATCATGCTGTATCTCAAAAATCATTCTTTATCTCACTAACTATGCAAGACTAATCTGAAAGGGCCATATTCGAAGTGATTCTAACTCCCTGTGGTCGGGGAGGTCGAATCATATTCTAACTCCCTATGGTCGGGGAGGTCGAATCATCGTGCATAGTACACATCACAATAATGAATCTTCCACAAGGGCCATAATGATAAAAAAACTTAGATCTAACCTCAAATCAGAGGAAAATCTAAGCCTGTGCACGTACCATGGTAATCAAAACACAACTAACTCCATTGTCTTCTCAACAAATGAGAGAGACGGGTAATAACCTAGTCAAGCATCTATAGTGAGATATAAAATAATATCACAATCCTTTTAGTGAGCATAAATCACAATATAATTCGATTCAAATTCAATTCTAATATCCAATAATTTTTATGCTCATCACAATTCAAATCATAAATTTGCATTTTTCCATGAAAATTACCATCACAATTCAAAACATGTTCTATCACAATTTTCCAAAACATAATTTATTCAATCCATAACAATGCTTAATACTTGTGGAAATACCATTTCACAAAGCTAAATTCATACATACTATAACAATTTCAATAATCATTGAATTAAATCCAATGCTTGTTAAACATAATACATAAGAAAAATATGTCATTTAATCATATGAAATATTCAAAACAAAATAAGTTAAAAACTATTTGTGCACAAACCTCTGATAACTGTCTCTTGGCTCTGACTCAGTGTTTCCTTCCCCTTCCCTGAGTCTTTGCTAACTGAGAAACACAATTTTGAAGTGTTTCAGTACTCATTTAAACTGTCTCTAAGAATAAGGTTCAATAATTAATTTATCGAATTCTATTATTTCCTTAGTAAATCTAAGATGTCAACCCTTGATGCAGTCTAGGTTAATTAGGTTTTAATGTTATCAATATGTCACATTTGTAGCCTTTTAGTATTGGTACATGTTACCAAATTCATTTCCATGTATATTGTGTTTTATTGCAATTTGTCGAATCCCGGTAAACTAATTTGACCTAGTTCCCTCGGCTTTCAGGTCAAAACTACAAACTTGTAGATCTATATCTTATTGCACACGAGGCAAAATTTCAGGTCATTCTGAGTTTACTAGACCAAGTTATGGTCATTTTACTATTGCTGGTCAGAATGTACCAAAATTAGTCACTTTAAGTTATTTTAGGTCATTTTAGGTTCGGCCAGTTTTTGGACCCAAACTTGTGCAAGCTGTTTGACTTGAATATGGTCATTTCTGGGCTTTGGTGTCTTCATAAGACTTGTATATATATGTCTTAGCTATTCATGGTCAAAATTTCAGGTCAATTGGACCTGTTTTGAGTGAGTTATGGCCTAAACACTAACTGCTGCCCAAATGGTCAATTTTCAGGCCTTAATTGCACTAATCCAGATTTGGTCATTTTTTAAGTTACCTTACAAGCAGAATTTTGGTAAGCTTCCTTCATGAAAGTTGGCACATTTTGTGCCGAGTTTCACCTCCAATTGGTCTCATACCAATTGGAGCCACACACGTAAGGTTCTAGGCCCATAACATAAACTGCCCTATTGCATTTTATTCATTACTCATCAAAGGTCACTTTTAACACTTACCAAACCACACATTCATACCAATTCTGGTTTGTATCCTAACCTAAACACATTTCACAACATATTGTTGGTCATTTTGGCAGCTTATAATCACACTCAACATGTACCATATAGTGCAGAATTTTTCAAGCTCAAATTACAACAATTCAATCACCTAACCTAGCTCATTTACATGTCCAACCTCGCACCATCATACATATACCCAAGCTGCCATAATAACTACCACAATTCAACATTAATATTCCATAAACCAAACATGAAATAACATTTTTATGGTTCACCAAATCAAGCTGTCGATTCATATATCACACTCCATTAGTTTCCAAGCTTCCAAATTCAAGTACACATTTACATATACTTAATATACATCACCCAAATAAATTTCTACACACATAAACACTTAATCAACCCTTTAATCTGCCATTTACAAGCAAGAATAAACTGCCCTCAAGGAGTTTCCATGGCTGCCAAAAATACACCTCTCCCTTTAAACATCAAACCTCAAAAATCTCTCCATAATTCAAGTACCCATAACATCCTTACAAACTTTAATGAAGCAATAATAAAAAACACAAACTTACCACTTTGGAAACTCTCCAAAATCTCTCCAAAACTTGGTCTTCTTGTTGCCTATCTACTGCCCAAGGTGTATGGACAATCTTTAATGAAGGAAAGTGGGAAGAAAGGAGCTTAGATCAAGCTTGCATGGAGCTTGGCCATGGACAGCCATGGAGGAACTTGAGAGAAGAAAAGGATTCGGCTGGTTCTAGTTTGGGAGGTTGAAAAAGATGAAAATATTCTGCCCAAATGAAGCTATAGTGGTCCACTTAAATGAGTTAGTGGAGCACTATGTGGGAATTAAATCATTATTTATTCTAAGGTTTCATTTCTCCACATTTAACTCCTAATTTTTGCTATTTATATTAGGTACCACAAATTTAATTTTTCATGACATTTTCCAAGTGTAATATCATGTATTTTTAATGGACATTTAGGTCAAAAGACAACTCGTGGTGTCAAATGACCACAATGTCGCTGTTCGGGTTGCATTCCCGATTTTTCGGTAACACCGGATTTTGTCCGTTTTTCGATTTCTCACTTTTCTTTATACTAATTAATTAAATTTTCTTTGATATTTTTTAATGGCATTTATACTTCAATAGGTGTCTATTTATGTCCTAAAAAATATTTTTTAGGGTTCCCGGTGGTCCAAGGCTAGTCAACGGTCCACGCCGTGACTTCCCGGTACGGTCACCCATCACTAGGGTTCTCGGCTCGCTTAACTTGGTTACATTTCTTTGCTATTATTTTTCCTTTGTTTTTCTTGTATTTTCTTTTCTTGTATTTCATTATTTTATGTCTCCTCACTCATATCGAAGTATAGTTCTAGGCATCCTAGCTGTCCGGACAACACTTGTCACTAGAACAGTAGAATGCATTACCAAACTTAGGGGTGTTACAGAACCGCTTAGCAGAGGAAGAGGCAGAGATAGAGCCAATGCTTCTGGCAGTCAGGGTACCATTAACCAGTTAGCATAAGGGAGTGCTCCGGTTAGAGTTTACACGATGAGACAGTGGGAAGAGGTTGAGACTTCTGATATTGTAGCCAGTACTTTCTCTATCTCTGATCAGGATGTCTTTGTCTTGTTTGATCTGGGCTCTACACACTCATATGTTAGTGCTAGCATTGTCATTTCTTTTGCTGTCTGGTGCGTTAAAATGGGTTTTGAGGTACTAGTAACTAGTCCATTAGGACAAGAGGTCCAGGTCAACAAAATCTATAGAGATTGTCCTTTGGTGATCCAAGGACATGTTTTTCTGTCAGATTTGATCGAAATGCCCTTCAGAGATTATGATATCATCTTAGGCATGGATTGGTTAGCCAGGCATCATGAAATGATTGACTGTAGACTGAAGACAGTCACTTTTGGTCTCCCTCTGTATGGTGATGTGGTAATACACAGGGAGAGGCAATTATTGCCATCAAACATCATTTTGGCTACATTAGCTAGGAAGATGATCAGAAATGGGTGTGAAGCATACTTGGCACATGTGATAGACACCCAAGTGGGGAGTCTAGCAATGAGGGACATCCCTATAGTATGTGACTTTCCAGATGTATTCCCTAATGAGTTGCCAGGATTACCTCCGAAAAGAGAGGTGCAGTTTGAGATTGATGTCATGCCTAGTGCGGATCCAATCTCCATAAACACCATATAGAATGGCACCAGCAGAACTAAAAGAATTTAAAGTACAGTTGCAAGAGCTACTTGACAAGGGCTTTATCCGCCCTAGTGTGTCACCTTGGGGAGCGCTAGTGTTATTTGTTAAGAAGAAAGATGGCACTCTCCGCTTATGTATTGACTATCGCTAGTTGAATAAGGTTACAATAAAGAATAGATATCCATTGTCCTGCATTGATGACTTGTTTGATCAGTTGAGGGGTGCAGCTGTATTCTCCAAAATTGATATGAGGTCTGGTTATTATCAGCTAAAAGTACAAGAGCAGAGTATCCCTAAAACTGCCTTTAGAACCCGCTATGGCCATTATGAGTTCTTGGTCATGCCATTCGGGTTAACCAATGCTCCGGCTGCTTTTACGGATCTGATGAACATTATTTTCAGACCATACCTCGACCAGTTTGTAGTGGTGTTTATTGATGACATCTTGGTGTATTCGAGGAGAGCAAAGGAGCATGATAGACATCTGTGGATTGTACTGCAGACTTTGAGGGAGAAACAGCTACATACAAAATTATCAAAGTATGAATTTTAGCTTAAGGAAATATCCTTCTTAAGGCACAGAGTACCAGCAGAGCACATCAAGGTAGATCCAAGTAAGATAGAAGTTGTCCTTAATTAGAAGCCACCCATAAATATCACAGAAATTTGTAGTTTTCTAGGGTTAGCTGGATACTACCACCGTTTTGTGAAGGGGTTCTCCATGTTGATATCTCTATTGAACAAGTTTGTAACGATCGGGCTCCAACCACTAGAGGAATTGTCTGCTTTGGCCATAAGCCTCACGGTTTTGTCCCATAAGTGGAATGGAGAACTTCCTAGGAGGTCACCCATCCTAGGATTTCTCTCAAGCGAGGACGCTTAACCTTAGAGTTCTTCTAACACTCCAGGCCATTCCACCAAAAGGTGCTTCTAGTGATTAGTTCCACCATTTTATATATCATTACTTTTTGAACCTAAGACCATCTCCATGCTTTGTCGATGTGGGATTTGCCTAAGGGACGTTTCTCCCCCCCCCCCCCTTTGGGATTCAGCGTCCTCGCTGAGGTTTGCCCCACCATCGCCCAAGAGGACACGCGAGCGGCTCTGATACCAATTGTAATGATCGGGCTCCAACCACTAGAGGAATTGTCTGCTTTGGCCATAAGCCTCACGGTTTTGTCTCATAAGTGGAATGGAGAACTTTCCAAAAGGTCACCCATCCTAGGATTTCTCTCAAGCGAGTATGCTTAACCCTAGAGTTCTTCTAACTCTCCAAGCCATTCCACCAAAAGGCACCTCTAGTGATTAGTTCCACCATTTTATATATCATTATTTTTTGAACCCAAGACCATCTCCGTGCTTTGCCGATGTGGGATTTGCCTAAGAGACCTTTGTATTCTGAAAAGATGAAAAATTTTAGTGGACTGACAAATGCAAGCAGAGTTTTGATGAATTGAAGAGGTGTTTGACTGAGGCTCCAGTCCTGACTTTACCTACCCCGGGTAAAGAAAACACAGTTTACAGTGATGCTTCTCATAATGGGTTAGGCTATGTATTGATGCAAGATTAAAATGTCATTGCATATGCATTATGCCAGCTAAAACCGTATGAGAGGAATTATCCGACACATGACTTGGAGCTAGCAGTTATTGTATTCGCTCTTAAGATCTGGAGACATTATTTGTATGGAGAGAAATGCTACATCTGCACAGATCATAAGAGTTTGAAGTATCTGAGCACTTAGAAAGAGCTAAATTTGAGACAGAGGAGATGGTTAGAGTTGATAAAAGACTATGATTGTCTGATAGACTATCAGCCAGGGAAAGTTAATGTTGTGGTTGACGCCTTAATTTGCAAGACTATAGCAAGTCTACGGGTTTCTCCTTTGTCTATGGTACATGAGTTAAGAGTATTGCATGCCAGCTTGGAGATTAATGATGAGGGGCAAACAACAGTTTCATGGCATGTACAGCCAGTGTTGATTGAACATATCAGAATGGCTGCTCAGAATGATAAGAAGTATTAGAAGTTGTTAGACGAAGTCAGACAGGGTAAGAAAACTGAGTTCTCAGCGAGAGATGACAGCCTATTGCTACACTAAGGCAGAATGTGCCTTCCTAATAACGTTGACTTGAGACAGATCATTTTGAAAGAAGAACATGAGTCTCCTTTTGCTATGCACCATGGTGGCATAAAAATGTATAGGGGGTTGAAAGAGCACTACTGGTGGATGGGTATGAAAAGAGATGTAGCTGAATTTGTTTCCAAATGCCTAACTTATCAGCAAGTGAAGGCAGAACATCAAGTACTAGCTGGTTTGTTACATCCACTACCAGTACCGGAATGGAAATGGGAGAGAATAGCTATAGATTTTGTGATGGGACTTCCGAGGACACAGAAGAGTCATGATGCAGTATGGGTTATAGTTGACAGACTAACCAAGTCTGCTCATTTTTTGCTTGTCCAGATGGACTACAATTTAGAAAGATTAGCCAAGTTGTACATTGATGAGATAGTAAGACTGCATGGAGTGCGAGTATCCATCATATCAGACAGAGATCCTAGGTTCACTTCTAGATTCTGGGGTAATCTTCAGAGAGCCCGAGGAACTAGATTGAACTTTAGCACGGCATTCCACCCACAGACAGATGGCCAGTCTGAGAGAGTAATTCAAATCTTGGAAGACATGCTACGGGCTTGTGTGATTGAGTTTGAGAGCAGTTGGGATAGACACTTGCCTTTGATTGAGTTTGCTTATAACAACAGCTACCAATCAAGCATTGGGATGCCTCCATATGAAGCTTTGTATGGCAGGAAGTGCAAAACTCCCCTGTGTTGGGATGAAGTGGGTGAAATAAAGATGATTGGGCCCGAAATTGTTCAGCAGACTAAGGAGAAAATCTAATTGGTTAGAGATCGACTCAAAGCTGCATCAGACCGTCAGAAGTCCTCTATTGATTCGAAGAGAAGAGATATTGAGTATGCAGTAGGTGAGAAAGTATTCCTCAAGGTTTCCCCTTGGAAGAAAATTATGAGATTTGGTAGGAAGGGGAAACTGAGTCCTCGTTTCATCGGGCCATATAAGGTTATAGAGAGAGCGGGTCCTTTGGCATATCGTTTGGCACTACCTCCAGAGTTGGAGAAGATACATAATATTTTCCATGTGTCAATGTTGAGGAGGTATCGATCAAACCCATCTCATGCACTACCAGTGGAGGAAATTGAAGTGAATCCAGACCTCACATATGAGGAAGAACCCATAGAGATTCTAGCTTATGAGGTGAAGCAGCAACGGAACAAGCAGATACCATTGGTAAAGGTGCTATAGAACCATCATTCAGGCGAGGAGGTTACTTGGGAACGAGAGGAGGACATGACGAGACAGTACCCACAGCTGTTCAGAGACTGATACCAGGTAAAATTTTGAGAAAAAATTTATTTTAAGGGGGGTAGAATTGTAACACCCCTATTTGCATAGCCTAGTGCATTTTACTGTTCTAGTGACCGGTGTCAGTCTAGATAATTAAGAGGATTAGAATCATGTCTAAGACACCTAGATAAGCCCTGAATGCAAATAATTAGTAATTGCCAAATAATTAACTATAAATAAGAAAAACATAATATAAAAAGTTAAATGAGCCGGGAGTCACAACGATGGGTGACCTTTTCGGGAAGTGACTGCGAAGTCAGCTTTAACTCAAATTTCAAAATGGAAAATGTGACGCCATGGTCCTTAGGACTATTGCGAACACAGTGGAAAAGAGAAAATCACAGAAAAGAATTGTTAAGTAGGTCAAATAATTAGGTCAGGGATCCGAAAGAAATATTGAATAATTTGCAAACCGGATTGAACCAGCGAGGGGCAATTTGATCAATTCACCCCTAGAGCTGACTCTTAACCTAACTGTCCAATAAAGTTGGAGAAACGAAAATTTTAGAATTGAGAATTAAATTGAAGAACTATTGAAAAATTAAAGGAAAAAGAAAAAGAATTGAAATTAATTTATTGCATCATGTGATGACATCCCTAATGATGTTAAAATTAATTTAATTTTCCTACAAAATTTGACCAAGTCAAATTAAGAATAAAAGACATAAAAATACACCAAAAAAAAAAAGATCACTCTCTTCCTTACCAAAGTCGGCAGCCCATACCTCTCCTCCCTCTACCATTGTTCATCCTCCATGGAAGCTTCCACCAAGCTTCAAATCTCCCACTAAACCCTAATCTCTTCCCTAATCAATTGATAAAAGCTTGTTAACTACACTAGAGAAGAGAAGGAGATTGAAGAGGAAAGAAAGAAGAAAAAGAGAAGAAACATAGTGATTGAAAATCAAACCAAGGTTAGTATGTAACTTTGAAATCTTTTGTTAAATTTCTATGCTCTTAGTTAAGTTAACTTAGATTTTAACTTAAATCCAAACAAAAAGTATCCTTGGGGGACCAAATAGGAATTTTGGCCAGCTTTATGTAGGGTTTAGATTGAATGATTTTGATGCATTTGAAATTGTTAATCTAAGTGAATTAGAGGTGTAGACAATGAATATAAAGTTTAATTGCATTAAATTTCAAGATCTTGGAATTAGGGTTCCTGAGCATGTGAAGATTTAGGGAAAAAATTTGGAAATTGGTCAATTGATGCCATTAACCTTACTTGAGTTGAGAAATGGTCAATTGTGACCATTTGTGGTGTGTGTGAACTACTAGAACCAAGTTTCAATTCGGATTGGTTAGGGTCAGTATGCTGATAGCTTGACCTGGGTCCCTTTCAAGGACCAAAACTGAAAATTTAATAACCCAATTGGTATGAAGTAAATTGATAATGAAACTAGACACAAAATGGACTATTTTTCATTTAGGAATCATGCCCAGAAAATGACCAGAACATAGTGAACAATTAGGTCAAACTGGGGTGTAATGCACTGCCACTGTACCAAAATGACCAAATAAACAGTGTTGGTTCATTTGCCATAACTTGGTCTAGGAAGGTCCAAATGACTTGAATCTTATACCGATGGAAAGCTGAGACATAGCCCTACAACTTTCATGAAGAAAACAAACCCAAATTTTGACCATAACCTATCTGAAAAGTCACTTGCAGTCAGCATACCAAAACTACCAGTATCCATAAAATGCCCAGAATTTTGGGTAACACCAAATCCAGCTAGCTCCATTCAAATAGTCATATCTTGGGCTAAAAAACTTCAAATGGAGTGATTCAAAAAGGGAATTAAATTTAAGACAATAAGGAACAACTTCTATGAAGAAAACTTCATCAAATTATAATAGCAACATGACCAATGGAACAGTACAAAATAAGACACCAAATTTGAAAATTTTGAAATTATGCCTAGGAAACCTAAAAATCTAAGGAGCAACTAAAATCAAGAAAATTGGTAACTAAAATGTGGTATATGGGTGAAATTGAAATCCCTATACCTATTAAAGCATAAGAAAGTCAACAAATTGATTGGAATAATATCGTGAATAGTAACCCCGAAATGCAAAATTCAAAGAACGTTAATTTAAGTACATTAGAGCTAGAAATAAATAGATGTAAAATTATTATAGAATTTATTATAAGTTATGATACTGAAACATCGTAAAATTGTGTGTTTCAGTTGAAAAGAATACCGAGAAAGAACCCGAGGCATTTAGTCAAGGCTTAGAGACGACTCACATAAGGTTTGTGCACAACATAAAATTTGTCTTTAAATTTCTTTTGCAATTGTATAAAATGAATTGTGATTCATTTTGATTGCAACTTTGTGATTGAAATGAACAAATTATGTTGGCTTAAATTGTTATAAAGTTTAATTGTATGTATTTGATTTGGTAATAAATGTTTAGTAAATTGCTAAGATAGTTTTAAAACCACAGTGTCATGACCATATAGTCGAATGCCTCACTAGCATGACTAATGGGAGGAATTAGTTTTGAATTTTGATTCCCTTTCTAGCTGAAGTGTTAAGGTGTGTGCCAGTAAAAGCAGAAATTGAATGGGTACCCATAGATTGAGCTAGCTAGCCTTGAGATTCCTCTTAAGCCTTCGACTATTGAGATGAACATTGTTTTGATGGCATGATATAATTGTGTGTTTTTATGAAATCTATTTTGAGATTTCCAAAATATAACTGTTTGAACTAAAAGTTTATAAATTATGTTTTATATTTTTTTTTCATTTTCAGTACCATATTTGAATAAATGTGATTTGAATCATGCATAAAATGTTATTTTAGTATGTTGTGTACCACTGAGTCTTAGTACTCAGCGATAGCTTTTTATTACTATCGCAAGTAAACAGACTGGTAGAGTAGATGAGTGAGCTGCTAAGGACTGCTATGCTACTTTTGGATATTTTTTCGGGTATAAATTTTATACCCTAATTGTAATATTTAGTTTGATGTATGTAACTGTATGTACATGTGTAAATTGGTCTCGAGCAGTTTGCACAGATTTTGTAATAATATTATTTTGGATTTTCTGTTGTAAAAATTGACTGATGTATGTAAATTAGTTTTTCCTCAATGATTGTGTATTGTGAAAATATTTAAATTGAGAATTACTTTGAATTATGGAGTTTGGGAGAAATTGTGATGATTTGAGTTGAAATGGTGGTTGTGATTTGATGAAGTGCATATTTGGAAGTGTTTTCCACAGGTGAAAATATTTCAGTTTTCTCAAATACTGCCGGCACTCTGTCGGAATTCTTTTAAAATTTGTGGAAAAATGAAAATAGACAAAAATTGTACCCATAGATTGAGCTAGCTAGCCTTGAGATTCCTCTTAAGCCTTCGACTATTGAGATGAACATTGTTTTGATGGCATGATATAATTGTGTGTTTTTATGAAATCTATTTTGAGATTTCCAAAATATAACTGTTTGAACTAAAAGTTTATAAATTATGTTTTATATTTTTTTTTCATTTTCAGTACCATATTTGAATAAATGTGATTTGAATCATGCATAAAATGTTATTTTAGTATGTTGTGTACCACTGAGTCTTAGTACTCAGCGATAGCTTTTTATTACTATCGCAAGTAAACAGACTGGTAGAGTAGATGAGTGAGCTGCTAAGGACTGCTATGCTACTTTTGGATATTTTTTCGGGTATAAATTTTATACCCTAATTGTAATATTTAGTTTGATGTATGTAACTGTATGTACATGTGTAAATTGGTCTCGAGCAGTTTGCACAGATTTTGTAATAATATTATTTTGGATTTTCTGTTGTAAAAATTGACTGATGTATGTAAATTAGTTTTTCCTCAATGATTGTGTATTGTGAAAATATTTAAATTGAGAATTACTTTGAATTATGGAGTTTGGGAGAAATTGTGATGATTTGAGTTGAAATGGTGGTTGTGATTTGATGAAGTGCATATTTGGAAGTGTTTTCCACAGGTGAAAATATTTCAGTTTTCTCAAATACTGCCGGCACTCTGTCGGAATTCTTTTAAAATTTGTGGAAAAATGAAAATAGACAAAAATTGTACATAACTTTCAAACCTTAATTAAATATTTTAAATTCCTACAAAAAATGCTCACCACTTCCAAAAGTAAGAAAATTGTTTTAAAATCCCTTGTAGTATATTTAATGGGTTATCGGTAGGCAAAGTACTGTAATTCATTAGGTATACTACGGGATCATGTTATGCTTTACAGAGGGGTAAGGTGTGACAGCCATGGGGTCCCATACAAATTTAGGGTAGCAACTGAGTTCGCAGTGTAATACCCCTATTTGCATAGCCTGGTATATATTACTGTTCTGGTGATCGGTATCGGTCCGGACAATTAAGGGAATTAGAACCACGTCTAAGACACCGAGATAAGCCTTGAACACAAATAATTAGTAATTGCTGTAACACCCTCCCCGTAGCAACTCCGTACATTCTACTGTTCCGGTGACCGGTGTCGGTCCGGACAGCTAGAACGTCCGGAAAAATATTTAAACTAAAGTCAGGAACCATAATTAACTCAAATATTAATAAGAAACACTTAGAAAAAATTTTAGAAATAAAATACAACCAAGTGAAGCAATGGTGCCCAAGCGATGGGTAGCAGGAGGGAAGTTCTTGATTCATAACGAGGAGCCCTAGACGGGAAAAATTATAAAATAATTTTGGGACTCGAGAAGGGTTATTGAGGTTCCCATGGCATTAGAATGCCAAGAAAATACTTAGAAAAATTTTCAATCAGTGCGGTAATTTTGACCCGTTGAGCCAAGCGGAGGGCTTTTTGGTAATTTCGCCTTCAGAGTTGATTTTTGGCAGAATTGTCCAGTTAAGTTAATAATTATTATGATCTAAAATGTGAATAAATATTTTTGAAAATTGAATTGAAAATGATTAGAAAAGAAAAGGAAAGAAAAATCCATAAAAAGCAATTTATGACATCTTTATGATGTCACTTACAAGTCCCCACCAATTGCATTCAAACAAGCATTTTTAAAATACTTAAAAGAGACTAAAAAATGGACTAAAGGGAAAGAAAAACGTGAGCAGCAGCCATTCTTCTTCTTCTTCACCAAAACGTGATTTTCCTCTCCCTCCATTGATGAGCTTGGCAAGCTCATGAAACCCTAAACTCCCACCATATTTCCTCAAGTTCTCAACACAAAAATTTATTCTAGAAGCTTGCTAAGGTGTTTGGGAGCAAAAGGGAGAAGAGAAATTAAAGTTGGCAAGCTTGGAGATTCTTCAAGTTGAGGTTAGTGCAACTATAAACATAAAACTCTTAAATTTCATGATTTTGGACTTGAAATTTAGTAAGACTTGTAATTTAAATGAACAAAAACCTATGTGTATGAGCTCTTGAATGTTGGCTGCCCTAGAAAAGGAATATGTAGGAGTATTTGATGAGCTTAGAGTGAAATAGAAACCATGTTGAAGTTATAAACATATAAGCAATGCATTAGTAGTTACTAAGATACATGGCATAAACCATGAATTTGAATTAGGGTTTGGAAAGGTAAAAATGTGACTTGGCTTAGGAAATTATTAGAGAGCATTTTAATGGTCAATTAGTGACCATTTTAGGTAATTTGAACAACAAATAGACAGAAAAATGAGATTGCAAAGTGAGGATTGCAGGCTGCCCTAGGACAGCAGCATAGGGACTGAAAATTCAGTCCCTTTGCACTGTCATAACTTGGGCTGTGATAGTCCAATTGATGTTTGGCCAATTGGACAAGAAACTAGGCTTATAATGACACATTTTTTCTGAAGAAACCATGCCCAAAAGACCAAAGTAAGAGGACCAAAACTTGGCCCCAATCCGGAACCCTGAAACTGCCTCTGCAGAATTGACCAAATGAACAGTAACCATAACTCACTGTAGATTTGGTCAATTGACCTGAAATTTTTACAGAAACAAGTTAAGACATAGAAAAACAACTTTCATGAAGGAACCTACCCCAAATTATGGCCAGAACCCATCCAAACAAGTGGTTTCAGTCACTATTCATGCACTGTAGATATGGTAATTTTCTGCAGAATGCATATCCGGAAAGCTTGGGTTTTTGGGCCATATCTGGAGCTACAAAACTCCAAATGGAGTGATTCAAAAAAGGAAATTCAACTAGACAAAATAAGGAACAACTTTTATGTTTTACATTTCTTCAAATTCCTACAGTAACAGTGTCCAATGGAACAGTGAAGTTGACTCACCAAAACTGAAAATTCTGCTTGTGTTGGTTTAAACTTAGAAATGTTATTAACACTTAATGCCAACAAGTTTTGAATGCCAAATGTGGTATATTGGGAGTGCCAAAGTCAATGTACATATTTTCTACCCAAAAGTCAACATTTTTGTTGACCAATGAGGTGAATAGTGACATCAAAACCAAAAATTGGCAATTTTGCCAAAATGACCTAAGCTTTGAGAAAGTGACCAAAACTATCAAGTTTTAAATGCAAAATGGGGTACATTGGGAGTGTTAAAACCAATGCACCTATGTTCTATGCAAAAGTCAACTTTTTGTTGACTATTGAAGTGAATAGTGACATAAAAACTTGAAATTCAAAAATTGAAGAATTCAAAAGTATCAAATGCCCTAGTAGGCCTAATGTGATTGGTTTGGATAGGTTGGCATGCCAATAGGGTTCTGATAGCAGTACTGCGTATGATGTATGGCTTCATTGCCATTCTGTGATGTGATAGCCTATGGCTATCACGATTATGATGTTTTACTTGGCTTTATGCCTTATTGCTTATATGGCTTATTAGCCATTCTGTTTGCACACCGGGAGACACATTGTGACCGATGGTGTGACGGCCCGAGGTACCTTGTACCCAGTGCTAGTTTACCCGTTTATCCAGTCCGGTCAATTTGTATAGGTTACTTGGGCATGGAAAAGTATAACTGTAATTGAACTGATTGTTAAAGAAAATGCGAAAATTAAATATCAGAAATGATTACGATAGAATACAAAGAAACTCAAGATCATGAAGAAAATAAATAAACAAAATGCATGAAGAAGTTAATATCATAAAACATAATTAGCCCTTGACTAAACATTAAGTTGGTAATTATTCAGTTCTTATGAACACAATGGCTAAGAAATTATGATTTTTATTTGCATATTATTTCTTTCTATTTTATTATTTGCACCACTAAGCTTTATGCTTAGCGCGTCGCTTTTGCAACGCGTAGGTACTAAAGATACTGATCGAGAGCCAGTAGACCACAAATTGGGTAAGTCCATCCTGCAGTTCTGCATAGTGTCCATGTCACCTCAACTTCTGCAGTGCATTGGTAGGACAATAGGTGTCATTTTGGCATTCTGTAATAAATTTTGATTTTCTCATATGTAATGAAACTTATGTAATGTATTTTGATTTTCATGTAAATAATGCAAATTTGTGTTTGTAAATGGAAAAGTGAATGTTTATCTATCATATATGCATGGTATCATATGAGATGGATGAATGATTGAGAAATGAATGGTTGACAAATGTTGAGAACTGAAATTGAAAAATATTGATGAGATTTTGATATTGGAGTTTGGAAATGATTGAATGTGAATATTAGAAGTGTTTTTCACAGGTTCCGAAGAACTGTTTTCTCCATTTTTAGCCGGTACTCTGCCGAATTTTCTTTAAAATTTTCAGAACCTTAAATAAATAATACTTTTGATAAATGGCTTAAATAAATTATATTTCACAAGTTATATTCAAAAGGAAGAATAAAAATGAATTAAGATAAAATAGAGTGCTCGGCACACTGAGTGGCATAACTTGCTCGGCTACACTGTAGTCGGGTAAGGGGTGTCACATTTAGTGGTATCAGAGCACGGTTTAGGCGTTTCTGGGCCTAGATTGAGTCCATACCATGCATTGCATTTGTAAGTGTCGAGGTGACACTAACGCAGATCTGTTTATCTTTCTTATTTTGAATAGGATATGGACCCTTCATCTCAGAGAGCAGTCGAGGAGGAAGTGGAGAGTCATGCTCCACCGGCGGTGAGGCGGGGGCATAAGAGAATGCGCTCGCCCGACTCAAGCAGAGCCTGCTCAGCCTCCACAGGCCATGTTTCAGCAAATGGCCGATTTCTTTAGACAAATGGCCGGGGTAATGCCAGCACCACCACCACCACCAGCTCCACATCAGAGATCACATCTGGAAAGGCTAAGAAAATTTGGGGCAGTGGATTTCTATGGCAAGAGAGAAGATGACTCTGTTGCAGCCGAGAATTGGTTGAACAGAACAGGCAGAGTACTAAAACAACTTCACTGCACTCCAGAGCAAAACCTGGAAGCTGCCATCTCTTTACTGCAAGATGATGCATATGAGTGGTGGGACACCGTGTCCAGTGAAGTGCAGCCAGAAACTGCAACTTGGGATTTCTTTCTCTCTGAATTTAAGAAGTATGTGGGTACTATATATTTGGAAGAGAGAAGAAGGGAATTCATTAACCTGAGGCAGAGACAGTTGTCAGTAGCCGAGTATGAGAAGGAATTTGTTCGATTAAGCCGCTATGGAAGGGAGATAGTCCCTAATGAAGCTGAAAGATGTAAGAGATTTGAAGAGGGACTAAATGACAACATCAAGATCCAGCTCACTGCCTTGGGAATCACTGACTTCACTAAGTTAGTGGAAGCTGCATTAAAAGTGGAGAAAGTGAGAGTAAATGAACAAAATAGGAAAGATAGGCAGCGTAAGAGGGAATTTGGACCAGGACAGTCAAGTATACCAACTGATAGTAAGAAGTTTAAGGGTCCCAGTTCACAAGATCAGATACAGGGCCACAGAGGCCAGATGGGAATATCTATAGCTAGTTCTCTGAACACAATAACAAGGGGATCAACCCCAGTGCCTGAATGTATGCATTGCGGTAGGAGACACAGAGGGGAGTGCCGACTGTTAACTGGAGAGTGTTTTAAGTGTGGGGCTACGGATCATTTCATAAGAGATTGCCCTCAGAGGAGTGGTTCAATAGCTCCGATACAAATTGGTAGACCTTCCCCTGTAGTTCAAAGGGGTAAAAGATCGGGTAGAGCAGAAACGGCTGACATTTCACAAAAGATTATTTCAGAGACCGTTGAAAAGCCCAAAGTTAGGGTGGCACCACAAGTATATGCAATGGAAGCTCAGGAAGAGCCAAACCCAGACACTGATGAGGTAATACAAGGAAGTGAAGAAACAAAGAGGTAGTAACTCCCCGATTACTTAAGCCAGGTAAATTTCGAGGACAAAATTTAAATAAGAGGGGAAGAGTTGTAACACCCTCCCCGTAGCAACTCCGTACATTCTACTGTTCCGGTGACCGGTGTCGGTCCGGACAGCTAGAACGTCCGGAAAAATATTTAAACTAAAGTCAGGAACCATAATTAACTCAAATATTAATAAGAAACACTTAGAAAAAATTTTAGAAATAAAATACAACCAAGTGAAACGAGCCGGTGCCCAAGCGATGGGTAACCGGAGGGAAGTTGCGGTTCTCGCAACGAGGAGCCCTAGACCCAGGGAAAAAATTATAAAATAATTTTTGAGACTCCAGAGAAGGGTTATTGAGGTTCCCATGGCATTAGAATGCCAAGAAAATACTTAGAAAAATTTTTCAATCGGTACAGCCAATTTTGACCCGTTGAGCCAAACGGAGGGCATTTTGGTCATTTCGCCTTCAGAGGTGATTTTTGGTCGACTTGTCCAGTTAAGTAAATAATTATTATGATCTAAAATGTGAATAAATATTGTTGAAAATTGAATTAAAAATGATTAGAAAAGAAAAGGAAAGAAAAATCCATAAAAAGCAATTTATGACATCTTTCTGATGTCACTTACAAGTCCCCACCAATTGCATTCAAACAAGCATTTTTAAAACACTTAAAAGAAACTAAAAAATGGACTAAAGGGAAAGAAAAACGTGAGCAGCAGCCATTCTTCTTCTTCTTCACCAAACGTGATTTTCCTCTCCCTCCATTGATGAGCTTGGCAAGCTCATGAAACCCTAAACTCCCACCATATTTCCTCAAGTTCTCAACACAAAAATTTATTCTAGAAGCTTGCTAAGGTGTTTGGGAGCAAAAGGGAGAAGAGAAATTAAAGTTGGCAAGCTTGGAGATTCTTCAAGTTGAGGTTAGTGCAACTATAAACATAAAACTCTTAAATTTCATGATTTTGGACTTGAAATTTAGTAAGACTTGTAATTTAAATGAACAAAAACCTATGTGTATGAGCTCTTGAATGTTGGCTGCCCTAGAAAAGGAATATGTAGGAGTATTTGATGAGCTTAGAGTGAAATAGAAACCATGTTGAAGTTATTAACATATAAGCAATGCATTGGTAGTTACTAAGATACATGGCATAAACCATGAATTTGAATTAGGGCTTGGAAAGGTGAAAATGTGACTTGGCTTAGGAAATTATTAGAGAGCATTTTAATGGTCAATTAGTGACCATTTTAGGTAATTTGAACAACAAATAGACAGAAAAATGAGATTGCAAAGTGAGGATTGCAGTCGCCCTAGGATGACAAAGATAGGGACTGAAAATTCAGTCCCTTTGCACTGCCATAACTTGGGCTGTGATAGTCCAATTGATATTTGGCCAATTGGACAAGAAACTAGGCTTATAATGGCACATTTTTGCTGAAGAAACCATGCCCAAAAGACCAAAGTAAGAGGACCAAAACTTGGCCCCAATCCGGAACCCTGAAACTGCCTCTGCAGAATTGACCAACTGTTCATTTGGCCATAACTCACTGTAGATTTGGTCCATTGACCTGAACTTTTTACAGCAACAAGTTAAGACATAGAAAAACAACTTTCATGAAGGAACCTACCCCAAATTATGGCCAGAACCCATCCAAACAAGTGGTTTCAGTCACTGTTCATGCACTGTAGATATGGTAATTTTCTGCAGAATGCATATCCGGACAGCTTGGGTTTTTGGGCCATATCTGGAGCTACAAAACTCCAAATGGAGTGATTCAAAAAAGGAAATTCAACTAGACAAAATAAGGAACAACTTTTATGTTTTACATTTCTTCAAATTCCTACAGTAACAGTGTCCAATGGAACAGTGAAATTGACTCACCAAAATTGAAAATTCTGCTTGTGTTGGTTTAAACTTAGAAATGGTATTAACACTTAATGCCAACAAGTTTTGAATGCCAAATGTGGTATATTGGGAGTGCCAAAGTCAATGTACATATTTTCTACCCAAAAGTCAACATTTTTGTTGACCAATGAGGTGAATAGTGACATCAAAACCAAAAATTGGCAATTTTGCCAAAATGACCTAAGCTTTGAGAAAGTGACCAAAACTAACAAGTTTTAAATGCAAAATGGGGTACATTGGGAGTGTTAAAACCAATGCACCTATGTTCTATGCAAAAGTCAACTTTTTGTTGACTATTGAAGTGAATAGTGACATAAAAACTTGAAATTCAAAAATTGAAGAATTCAAAAGTATCAAATGCCCTAGTAGGCCTAATGTGATGGGTTTGGTTAGTATGGCTTGCCAATAGGGTTACGATAGCGATCGCTGCGTATGATGTATGGCTTCATTGCCATTCTGTGATGTGATAGCCTATGGCTATACTGATTATGATGTTTTACTTGGCTTTATGCCTTATTGCTTATATGGCTTATTAGCCATTCTGTTTGCACACCGGGAGACACATTGTGACCGATGGTGTGACGGCCCGAGGTACCTGGTATCCAGTGCTAGTTTATCCGTTTATCCAGTCCGGTCAATTTGTATAGGTTACTTGGGCATGGAAAAGTATAACTGTAATTGAACTGATTGTTAAAGAAAATACGAAAATTAAATATCAGAAATGATTACGATAGAATACAAAGAAACTCAAGATCATGAAGAAAATAAATAAACAAAATGCATGAAGAAGTTAATATCATAAAACATAATTAGCCCTCGACTAAACATTAAGTTGGTAATTATTCAGTTCTTATGAACACAATGGCTAAGAAATTATGATTTTTATTTGCATATTATTTCTTTCTATTTTATTATTTGCACCACTAAGCTTTATGCTTAGCGCGTCGCTTTTGCAACGCGTAGGTACTGAAGATACTGATCGAGAGCCAGTAGACCACAAATTGGGTAAGTCCATCCTGCAGTTTTGCATAGTGTCCGTGTCACCTCAACTTCTGCAGTGCATTGGTAGGACAATAGGTGTCATTTTGGCATTCTGTAATAAATTTTGATTTTCTCATATGTAATGAAACTTATGTAATGTATTTTGATTTTCATGTAAATAATGCAAATTTGTGTTTGTAAATGGAAAAGTGAATGTTTATCTATCATATATGCATGGTATCATATGAGATGGATGAATGATTGAGAAATGAATGGTTGACAAATGTTGAGAACTGAAATTGAAAAATATTGATGAGATTTTGATATTGGAGTTTGGAAATGATTGAATGTGAATATTGGAAGTGTTTTTCACAGGTTCCGAAGAACTGTTTTCTCCATTTTTAGCCGGTACTCCGCCGGATTTTCTTTAAAATTTTCGGAACCTTAAATAAATAATACTTTTGATATATGGCTTAAATAAATTATATTTCACAAGTTATATTCAAAAGGAAGAATAAAAATGAATTAAGATAAAATAGAGTGCTCGGCACACTGAGTGGCATAACTTGCTCGGCTACACTGTAGTCGGGTAAGGGGTGTCACAATTGCCAAATAGTTAAGCATAAAGAAGAAAAACAAAGTATAAAAAGCTAAATGAGCCGAGAGTCACAGCGATGGGTGACCTTCTCTGGAATGACTGCGAGGTCAGTCTAAACTCAAATTTTGAACCGTAAAATGTGACGCCGCGGTCCTTAGGACCATTGCGAACACAGTGGAAAAGAGAAAATCACGAAAAAGAATTGTTAAACAGGTTAAATAATTAGGTCAGGGATCCGGAAGAAATATCAAATAACTTGCGGATCGAACCGGCGAGGGGCAATTTAGTCAATTCACCCCTGTTATGGAAAGTCAATCACTATGTTATGGAAAGTCAATCACTATATTATTTCTCTGTATATTCTGTATTCTGTATTCCTATTTAAGATTTCTTATTTAGGATTTCTTCCTAATTAGTAGAACACAATTGTAGGAATCAATTGTATATATATACCCATGTATAGATTAATTGAAATCAATAAGAATTATCGCTTTCTACATGGTATCAGAGCAGGTCATCAATTTAGGGTGATTATTTGTTCTCACTACCCAGCTCAGGAGACACCTTGGCCACCGACCGACCGTTTCGACCCCGATCAACATTGCCGGCGTCGCCTCAACCCCCTCATTCCACCACTGTGTGCTGTTGCCTGATCCAGTATACCATTAAAGGACTTCTGAGGTTTGGCTCTCAGATCCTATTTCGGTATTTGCTTGATTTGTGATTTTGGGTTATTTTGCTGCTATAAGCACTTTGGATTAGCGTTTCGATTAGTTTTCTTTGTCTCAATAAATGGCAGACAATAAGAATGTTATTTCTGATGTGATTCCGGTGATGACTAAGATCACAGAACACAAACTTAATGGTTCGAATTACCTGGAGTGGAGTAAGACTGTTAGGGTCTATTTGCGTAGCATTGATAAGGATGATCACCTTACTAAAGATCCACCCACTGATGATACACGACAAACTTGGCTAAGGGAGGATGCTCGGTTGTTTTTGCAGCTTCGGAACTCGATTCATAGTGAGGTAATTAGTTTAATTAATCACTGTGAATTTGTTAAGGAATTGATGGATTACTTAGATTTTCTGTATTCTGATAAAGGGAATATCTCCCGTATTTATGATGTTTGTAAGGTGTTCTACCGTGCTGAGAAAGAGGATAAGTCTCTCACAGCTTATTTTATGGATTTTAAACGGGTATATGAGGAACTTAATGTATTGTTGCCTTTTAGTCCTGATGTGAAAGTTCAGCAGGCCCAACGGGAGCAACTGGCTATTATGAGTTTTCTTACAGGCCTTCCTTCAGAGTATGAGACTGCTAAATCTCAGATTCTCTCCAGTTCTGAGATTTCCTCTTTGCATGAAACGTTCACACGGGTCCTTCGTACAGAGAGTACTTAATCTTCACAGCCTGCCAGTAGTGCTCTTATTAGCCGTAATCCAAATGGACAACAGGGTAATAGAAGAGGAAGTAGAGGAGGAATTATAGGCAACAGAAATAATCAGCGTAATGGAGAGGCTAGTTCTAATCAGGACTCAAGAGGAGTCATTTGTTATTATTGCCATGAGCCTGGCCATACAAAATATAATTGTCTGCAACTTCAGAGGAAAAATCAGCGATCATAGATGGCAAATATGGCAGTAGAGAATTCTACAGTATCTTCCTCTGAGAAAACTATTTTTGTATCTGCAGAGGATTTTGCACAATTTTCCCAGTATTAGGCATCTCTAAAGCCTGCGATCACTGAGTCAGGTAAATCCACTACATGCCTTGTGTCTTCTTCATCTAAATGGGTTATTGATTCTGGTGCGATAGATCACATAACAAATAATTCTAGTCTTCTATCTGCTTTTCAGTCAAATCTCACTTCCTCTACTGTTACTTTAGCTGATGGTTCTACTTCTTGTATCATGGGTTCTGGAACTGCAAACCCTACTTCATCAATTTCTTTGTCTTTTATTTTGTGTCTACCAACATTCTCTTTTAATCTACTTTCTGTTAGTAAACTTACTAGTACCTTAAATTGTTATGTTTCCTTTTTTCCTGACCAGTGTTTGTTTCAGGATCTTACGACGAAGCAGATTATTGGTAGAGGACGCGAGTCAGGTGGTCTCTACATTCTGGAAAATCATGTACCGCGGTCGCTTGTTTGCTCCAGTACCTTAACACCTCTTGAAGCTCATTGTAGATTGGGTCATCCTTTTTTGTCTACCATGAAGAAGCTGTGTTCTCAATTTCAGTCTTTATCAGTACTAGAATGTGAGTCGTGTCAGTTTGCAAAACATCATCGTTTGCCTTCTATGTCTAGAGTCAATAAACGGGCTTCATCCCCTTTTGAGTTAGTTCATTCTGATGTTTAGGGTCTTTGTTCTGTTACATCTAAAACTGGATTTCGTTATTTTGTTACTTTTGTTGATGATTACTCTCGTGTTACCTGGTTATATTTAATAAAGAATCGTTCAGAGTTGTTTTCTATCTTTTGTGCCTTTTGTAATGAAATCAAAAACTCAATTTAATATTTCTGTGTGCATATTAAGAAGTGACAATGTCAAAGAATACTTTTCAGCACAATTTTAGCCTTATATGACACAAAATGGCATTCTTCATCAGTCTTCCTGTGTGGATACCCCATCCCAAAATGGCGTTGCCGAAAGAAAAAATAGGCATCTTCTTGAGGTAACTCGTGCTCTTCTTTTTCAGATGAAAGTACTTAAACACTTTTGGGCGGATGCAGTTTCTATGGCATGTTTTTTTATCAATCGTATGCCGTCTTCTGTCTTTAATAGGGATATTCCTTATACTGTTTTGTTTCCTACAAAATCTTTGTTCCTTGTTGAACCCTGTATTTTTGGTTGTACCTGTTTTGTGCGTGATGTTCATCCACAGGTTACTAAATTGGATCCAAAATCTCTCAAATGTGTCTTCCTTGGGTACTCTCGGCTCCAAAAAGGGTATCGTTGTTTCTCTCCTACTCTTAATCGTTATCTTGTTTCTGCAGATGTCACATTTTTTTAGTCCACTCCATTTTTTTCTCCATCATCTGTGTATGAGAGTCAGGGGGAGGAGGATGATCTCTTAATATATATTGTCCAACCAATGTCTAGTCCTCTCTCACAGCCTGTTCCTTCTGTCTCTAAACCTACTCGACCTCCCGTTGTTCATGTTTATTCCAGGAGATTGGAGATTCCTGACTCAGATCCTCCACCAGCTACTTCGTTGGGAGATCCTGTTCCTCATACTGATCATGATTCTGATCTAGACTTGCCCATTGCTCTTTGTAAAGGTAAACGTTCATGTACTTACCCTATCTCTTCTTTTGTTTCTTATAATCAATGTCTTCTTGTTCTTGGTGTTTTGTTACTTCTTTAGACTCTGTTCCTATCTCTAATCATTGGTGAGGCCTTTGTCTCATCTGGGCCGGTGTGATGCTATGAAAGAGGAAATGGAGGCTTTAGATGCTAATGGTACATGGGAACTATTGCCTTTGCCCACTGGTAAGAAAGCTATTGGTTGCAAATGGGTATTTACAGTAAAGGTAAATCCTGATGGTTCTGTGGCTAGGTTAAAAGCACGCCTTGTAGCAAAAGGATATGCTCAGACATATGAGGTTGATTACTCTGATACTTTTTCTCCTGTAGCTAAACTTACTTCTATTCGTTTGTTTATCTCTTTAGCAGCTACATATGATTGGCCCCTGCATCAATTGGATATCAAGAATGCTTTCCTTCATGGTGATTTCAGGAGGAGGTGTATATGGAGCAACCACCTGTGTTTGTTGCTCAAGGGGAGTTGGGTAAAGTTTGTAGGCTTCGAAAGTCTCTTTATGGCTTGAAACAAAGTCCTAGGGCATGGTTTGGGAGATTCAGTGAAGCAGTACATGAATTTGGCATGCAAAAGAGTAAGTGTGATCACTCAGTATTTTATAGGCAATCTGAGGCTGGTCTAATTCTCTTGATAGTCTATGTGGATGACATTGTCATCACTGGGAGTGACTCTGCAGGTATTTCATCTCTTAAAACCTTCCTCCAAACTCAGTTTCAGACCAAGGACTTGGGATTGTTAAAGTATTTATTGGGTATCGAAGTTATGAGAAGTAAGAAGGGTATTTTCTTGTCTCAAAGAAAATATGTCCTCGATCTATTGACAGAGACAGGAAAATTAGGTGCTAAGCCTTGTAGTGCACCAATGACTCCAACTTTACAACTGTTAGCAGGGGATAGTGAGTTGTTTGAAGATCCAGAGATATACAGGAGATTGCTAGGAAAATTGAACTATCTTACAGTCACTCGTCCTGACATTGCTTATGCCGTTAGTGTGGTAAGTCATTTTATGTCTTCCCCAACTGTTGCTGATTGGGAAGCCTTGGAACAAATGCTGAAGGGCGCTCCAGGAAGAGGTTTGCTATATGGTAATCATGGGCATTTGAATGTTGAATGTTTTTCAAATGCCGACTGGGCTGGATCTAAGGTTGACAGGAGGTCAACTACTGGATATTGCATTTTTTATTGGAGGAAATTTGGTGTCTTGGAGAACCAAGAAGCAGAGTGTAGTTTCTCGATCTAGTGCTGAATCTGAATACAGAGCCATGGCACAATCAGTATGTGAGGTAATGTAGATACTTCAATTACTAGATGAGACAGGTTTTAAGACCCCCCTGCCTGCGAAATTGTGGTGTGATAATCAAGCTGCTCTTCATATTGCTTCTAATCCGGTGTTTCATGAGCGGACCAAACATATTGAGATTGATTGTCACTTTATTTGTGAAAAGATTCAACAACAGATCATCTCAATAGGACACATCAAAACTGGAGAGCAGTTAGGAGATATTTTCACAAAAGCTCTGAATGGAGCTAGGATTGACTACATTTGCAACAAGTTGGGCATGATTAACATCTATGCTCCAACTTGAGGGGGAATGTTATGGAAAGTCAATCACTATGTTATGGAAAGTCAATCAGTATATTATTTCTCTGTATATTCTGTATTCTGTATCCCTATTTAGGATTTCTTATTTAGGATTTCTTCCTAATTAGTAGAACACAATTATAGGAATCAATTGTATATATATACCCATGTACAGTTTAATTGAAATCAATAAGAATTATCTCTTTCTACAACCCTTAAAGCTAACTCCTAACCTAACTGTCTAGTAAAATCAGTGAAATGAAAAGTTTGGGATCGAGAATTAAATTAAAGAACTAAGGAAAAAAAAAAAGAGAAAAAGTGTTATTACATCACTTGGATGACATCATGGATGATGTCAAAATTAATTTAATTTTTCCTACAAATTTAGACTTAGTCAAATAGCTAACTTAAAGACTTAAAAATACCTAAGAAAGAAAAGAAAAACTATTTTTAGTCTTCTTCTTCTTCTTTGCCGCCCCACCTCTTTCACTAGCCACCATTGTTGCACCATGAAGCTTGAATCCAAGCTTTAAAACAATCACCTAACCCTACTTTGACCCCAAACTAGTCCACAAAAACTTGTTATTTCAACTTGAGAAAGCTTTAGAAGAAGGAAAAAAAAAAGAAGAAAAGGAAGAAATTGAAGATTTGAAATTCAAAGTTAAGGTTAGTGGTTTAAATTGAAAATTTATTGTTTAATACTTAGGCTTTTAGTGTAAGTAACTTAGAAATTAACTTAAAATTAAAAAAGAAAACAATTGTTGAGGGACCAAACACGAATTTCATCCAGCTAGGGTTAGGGTTTGAAATGAATGAGTTTGAAGTGTTTGAATGGTTATTTGAGGTGCATTAGGTGTAGAGATCATGAAGGGTTTGAGCATTTTGAAGAAATTGGAGAAAAATTTGAGAATTGGCCAAATGATGTAGTTAACCTTATTTGAGTTGAGTAATGTCAATTGTGACCATTTGTAGTGTGTATGAATTGTTGGAACCAAGTTCCAATTCGGATTGGTTAGGATCCATCTGCAGGCAGCTTGACCTAGGTCCTTTCAGGGACCAAAACTAAAAATTTACTGACCCAATTGGTGCGAGGCCAATTGGGAATGAAAATATACACAAAATGGCACATTTTTCATTTAGGAATCATGCCTAGAAAGTGACCATAACTTAGTGAACAATTAGGCCAAATCCAAAATTGGGTACACTGACCTATACAAAAATGACCAAATGAACAGTAGTTACGTAAATAACCATAACTTGGTCTAGGATGGTCTAAATGACCTGAATTTTATACCGATAGAAAGCTGAGACATAGCTCTACAACCTTCATGAAGAAAACAAATCCAAATTGTGATCATAACCTGTCCAAAAACTTACCTGCAATCAACCCACAAAAATTACCAAAATCTTTTAAATGCCCAGAACTAGGGCTACAAAACTCCAAATGGAGTGATTCAAAAAGAGAAATAAACTTAAGACAATAAGGAACAACTTTTATGAAGAAAACTTAGCCAAATTACCACAAAAACTGGACCAATGAAATAGTACAAAACAAGACACCAAATCTGAAATTTTAGAAGTTTCACCTAAGAAACTTAAAGTTTGAGAAAACAACCAAAACCAACAAGTTAGGTAACCAAAATGTGGTATGTGGGTGAAATTAGAATTCACATACCTATTAAGAATTAGAAAGTCAACAAATTGACTTGAATAGTATCATAAATAGTAACTCCAAAATGAAAATTTCTAAGAACGTTAGTTTAAGCACATTGGGGCTAGAATTAAGTATATATGAATTAATTATTAGATTTATTGTGAGATAAGATACTGAAACACTATAAATTATGTGTTTCAGCTAAAAAAGACCTGGAAAAGGATAGGGCAAACTAAGTCAAGGCCTAGAGGCGACTCACATCTGGTTTGTGCACAACAAACTTAAAATTCTTTGTTTCTATTTGACAATTCTTGAAATAAATGTTGTGAATAATTTTGATTGTTATGGCTTTGAAAATCTTATTTGAAAAATAGTGTGTTGCCTACTTTGTAAATGAAAAGTTTAAAATAAAATATAATTTGTGAATTATATAAAATGTTTGAATAACTTGATTTAAATTATTTTTTATTCACACTTGACATGGCAATATCACTATGTTTCTCCTCCATTTATGGGGTGAGTTTGACTATATTCCTCCCTCTTTGGCTTGCCAGTCTGAGTGTGAGTTTGGATGAGTACTCATTAACTAGCTAGCCACCTCCCTCATTGATTTCGATTAGTGGGGTGAGTTTGCCTTATCGTGGTATACAACACGGCATGTTTGGAAATTGTGTCATGGCCTAAGTTGTGTTATTGATTGGCAACACTATGATTATTAAATTATTTAATCAAATTTGTGTTATATTAAACTTTGAAAATTATGAAATATTTAAATTGTGATTTGTTATAAATGTGATTTGAAAAATTGTGAAATGTGATTGTGAAATATTTGAACCATGAATCAATGACAAATGTTTTATATTTTGCATTTTATATTTTATTGTGCACCACTGAGTATTTTTATACCCAGTGATAGCTTTCTTTGCTGTCATAGATAGAGACAAGGAAAAAGTAGTAGAGTGAGCTATTGATTGTTGGGACTACACGGAGGCTTTTATACGGGTATTTAGTTATACCCTTGTAGTTTATTTTAATGTAAATAGTTTAGTGTCATATGTATTAATGTAAAATTAAGCAGTTGTACATTAAGTTGTAATAATATTATTTTTTATTTTTCTTTTGTAAATTAAGATTTGTGTATGTAAATTTAATTTAATGCAATGTTTATAAATTATCGAATTGTTTTGAAAAAAATTTTTAAGTTGTAAAATTTGAGCTGAAATTTGGTTGAATTGTATTGTTTTGAGGATATATTGGTTGGGGTTGAGAAATGAAATGAATTGAAATAAATTATTTGGAAGTATTTTTCACAGGTTTTAAACAACTATTTTTCCCAAATATATACGGCATTCTACTGAAAATTTTCCAATAATTTGCGTAAAAATAAAATGTATAAAAATTTTAACTAGTCTTTAAACTTTAAGTAAATGTTTTTAATACCTGCTGTAAAAGCTCGCCATTTTCAAAAAGTAAGAAAATTGTTTTAAAATCCCTTGTAGTATATTTAATGGGTTACCAATAGGAGAAATATGGTAATTACGGTAATTTATTAGATGTACTACAGGATCATGTTATATCTTACTGAAGGGTACGGTGTGACACGCAGTGGCTTCCCAGGTCGGTCACTCATCATTGGGACCTTGGCTCATTTAACCTATTTATGCTCTATTTCTCTTATTTTTATCCAACCTCATTTAATCTTTATTTATTTAATTTATGACTTCTCTCTGTAATTTAATTATGATTCTCGACATTTTAGCTGTCCGAACCGACATTGGTCACTGGAACAATAGAATGTACAAAATTATTTAATCTGAGGGTGTTACAATAAAAATGAATGGCCGGGGGGGGGGGGTGCCTTGTGTAGAAGGTTTCTTGGTTTTTACCCAATGGTCCATGATCCTTTACCCATTAGTCCATAAGATATTTTTTTATTATTCCCAAGATATTTTAAAGTTCTTCCAACTCTTCAAGCCATTCCACCAAAAGGCGCAACTAGTTATTAGTTTTCCCCATTTTAATATATGATTCGATTCATTCCAACTCTTATGGACTAATGGGTAAAGGATCATGGACCATTGGGTAACCCTGGAGTTCTTCCAACTCTCTAACTAAGTTAACTTTCAAACTATCCTTGATGATCTTTACTTTCTCCTCAGTTTGTCTCACCAAGTTTGGTCTTATTAACTTATATTCACTAAGCTAAGACCAATATAGAGGCATTCTACATTTTCTTCCATACAAACCCTCATATGGTGCCATCTTTATGCTTGATTGGTAACTATTATTGTATGCAAATTTTATCAACTGGAGGTACTTATCCCAGCTCTCTCCAAAATTAGTAATGCAACTTCTAAGCATATCCTCAAGTACTTAAATCACTCTTTCTGATTGACCATCCGTTTGCAAGTGGAAAGCTGTGCTAAATTTTAACTTGGTACCTAAGGCTTCATGTAACTTCTTCCAAAACCTCGATGTGAACCTCAGGTCTCTATCGGATATGATGGATACAGACACTCCATGTAATCGAACTAACTCATTTATGTACAGCTCTGCTAACTTCTCTTATGAGTAGTCAGTTTTAATAGGTAAAAAGTGAGCAAACTTGGTTAACCTGTCAACTATCACCCATACTGCATCATGCTTCTTCTATGTAAGAGGTAGACCAATGATAAAGTCCATTGTGATGCGATCCCATTTCCACTCAGGTATTGTGTTTGGTTGCAATAAACCTGATGGAACTTAATGTTCGGCCTTGACTTATTGACATGTCAAGCATTTTGTCACATAATTGGCAATGTCTTTCTTCATACCAGACCACTAATAATGAGTATTCAAGTCTCGATATATCTTGGTGTTTCCTGGATGCATGGCATAAAAGCTGCTATGTGCGTATTCAAGAATGCTCCTCTTAAGTTCTTCATCATTTGGAACATATATCTTTCCTTTATAATGTAAGTGACCATCTCTTTAATATCATACTCACTCTCCTTCCCTTCTTGGATTTGTCTAATAATAGTTACCAATTTCTCATCCAGCTTCTAAGCTTCTTGAATTTGCTATAATAAACTTGACTTTACTTTTAGCTCAGTTACAATAGCTCCATCTGGTACTAGAGTTAGGCGAGTATTCATGGCTCTCAAAGCTGCCAGAGATTTCGTGCTTAAAGCATCAGCTACTACATTTGCCTTCCTAGGGTGGTAATCAATTATGCAATCATAATCTTTCAAGAATTCGATCCATCTTCTTTGCCTCAAATTGAGTTCCTTCTGAGTTGGCAAGTATTTGAGACTTTTGTGATCTGTATAGATATAGCACTTCTCCCCATATAGATAATGCCTCCATATCTTTAATGCAAACACAATTGTTGCAAGTTCTAAATCATGAGTTGGGTAATTCTTTTCATGTGTCTTAAGTTACCTAAAAGCATAAGCAGCCACTTTTCCTTCTTGCATTAGCACACACTCTAGTCCATTGTGCGAGGCATCACTATAGATCACAAAGTCTTTCCTCGACACTGGTTGTGTAAGAATGGGTGCTTCTGTAAGCATTACCTTCAACTTCTCAAAGCTTGCTTAAAATTTATCATTCCATTCAAACTTGACATTCATATGCAATAATATAGTCAATGGAGTTGCAATGAGTGAGAACCCCTTCACAAATCTCCTGTAGTAACCTACCAACCCTAAAAAGCTTCTAACTTCTGTCGCATTCTTAGGTGGCTTCCACTCCACGATGGCTTCTATTTTTTTAGGATCAATACTTATCTCATTAGCTGACACTATATGCCCAAGGAAAGAGATCTCATTCAACCAGAACTCATACTTGGATAACTTGGCATATAGATTTTTCTCCCTCAATGTCTGTAGTACAATCGTCAGATGTTCATCATGTTCCTCTCAGTTCTTAGAATGCACCAAAATGTTATCAATGAAGACCACTACAAATTAATCCAAGTAAGAATGGAAGATGCAGTTCATAAGGTCCATGAAAGTTGTTGGTGCATTAGTTAGTCCAAATGGTATCACCAGGAACTCATAATGCCCATAGTGGGTTCTGAAGACTATCTTAGGCACATCAAACTCCTTTACTCTCAACTGGTAATACCCGAATCTAAGATCAATCTTGGAAAAGATGCTTGCTCCCTTCAGCTGATCAAATAAATCATCTATCCTAGGCAAGAGATATTTGTTCTTCATAGTCACCTTATTTAGTTGTCTATAATTAATACATAATCTGAGTGTCTCGTCTTTCTTCTTCACAAATAATACCGGTGCTCCCCAGGGCGACACACTAGAGCATATAAACCCTTTGTCAAGCAAGTCCTGCAACTATATTTTCAACTCCTTCAACTCAGTGGGAGCCATCCTATAAGGAGCAATAGATATTGGTACTGTATCATACATTACATTTAATGGCGAACTCCACCTCTCTCTCCTTGGTGGCAAACTGGGTAATTCCTTGGGAAATACATCTAGAAAATCACACAGTATGGGCATGTCACAAATACTAAGCCTGCCTTTTTAGTATCAACCACACTAGCTAAGTAAGCTTCACAATCCTTCCTTATCAACTTCCTTGTTGTAATGGTTGATATGACATTAGAGAGATAATTTGTTCTCTCACCCACAACTGTCACCTCTTCATTGTTAGAAGTTCTCAATGTGATTCCTTTTAGGCAACAATCCATAATAACTTGGTGTTTTGACAACAAATCCAACCCCAAAATAACATCAAAGTCATGAAAAGGTAATGCTATCAAATCAGCTAGAAACTCATGTTTTTGAATTCTCAAAGAACACTCCCTATAGACCTTATTCACTGTCACACTCTGGCCTACAGGGTTTGTGACTAAAATATCTTGCTCAATTGTACCTTCTTATAAACCCCTCTCTTCTGGTATAGCGGTGCAAATGTATGAATGTATAGAACCTAGATCTATCAATGCATGTACTGAGGAGTCAAAGAGAGAAAATATACTAACAATCACATTTGGTGCGTCCTACTCCTCATGGGCTTTGATGGCATAGGCACGTGCTGGTGTTTGGGTGTTAAGTTTCTCTACTGTCCCAAATGCAGCTCTCTGAATACACCCAGCTACCTCAAATCTGCTAGGTCTCCTACCCCTCTATGCTATAGGAATGGACCTATCTGTTAGTGGTGTAATGGTAGTCCTCCTCTTGGGGCAATCTCTCTGAAATGATCAGTGGCACCACATTTATAACAAGCTCTAGTCAGTCCCCAATACTCACTTATATGCCTCTTCCCACAATGGCTACATGTGGTTGGGGATGGTCCCTTCACTGTAAACCCTGGAGCACTAGCCTCTAAAGCTGCTAGTTTACCCCTTCTGAATGTAGACCCCTGCGCCTGTTTCTAGGAATGTGCCTGTCTTTGTGGTCTCTTGGGCTTCTTACTAGCTATATAGGTGGAACTAGACTGCCCAAGACCTCTTTTCTGCTGCTCTCGAGTCCTCCTGTTCTGCTCACTATCTCTGACCCGTTCAACATTCATAGCTGTAGCAACTAGCTGAGTGAAGTCCTTAATCTGTAGTGTTATGATGTGAAGTTTAATGTTATCATTTAGACCCTCCGTAAATCTCCTGTATTTGTCAGGCTCTGTAGGCACAATCTTCCTAGCATATTTGCTCAACTGAATAAACTCCCTCTCATACTCTGCTACAATGAGATGTCTCTACCTCAAGTTAATGAATTCTCTCCTCCTATCCTCAAGATAGATATGGCTGATATATTTCTTCTTGAACTCAGCCACAAAGAACTCCTAGGTTAGCTCAGCAGGTTGGACTGTGTGTGATACTATGTCCCACCATTGATATGCATCCTTCTGAAGTAATGAAACTACACATTCTAAACTCTGCTCAGGAGTACAATGCAACTATTGGAGATTCCTCTTTGTCCTCTCCAACCGATACTCAGCAGCTGCTGGATCATCTTTTTTCTTTCCCTTAAAATCCATTGCCCTATATTTCCTAAGCTTCTCCAAGGGAGACTTCTATGAAGGTTGAGCCTGTGGTATAGCTTCTGTCATCTATCCAAAGAGATCATCCATCTATTGGAAAAAGAATTGTTATGGCTGTGCAGGCTATCCAAATGTGTAGTGCCCTCACTTATGCCCTAGTTGTAAATGGATTAATTTTTATGAAATTGAGTTAATTTGACTAATTTTATTCAATTATATTAGAAATTAATTTAATTTTTCTATAATTGGTGTAAATTGCTAAATTAGAGAGTTAATTAATGTAACAAGGGCCAAAGTGGGCGAAGCTATACCACTGGCAGAGTATGAGAATGACTTTTTCAGGCTGAGTCATTATGCTGGTAGTCTAGTGGACACTAAAGAGAAGAGGATGAAGAGGTTCAGAGATGGTCTTGATAAAGGACTGCAAAAGCTAGCTGCTACTGGTAGGTGCACCACATTTACTGAGATGGTGAATCATTCCAAGAAGTTGGAGGGCATCGAGAATAGAGTAGCTGATCAGAAGGATTTTAGTAAGAGGATGTTTGAGTAGGGTGGTTCCTCTAGGAAGAAAGGGAGATTTGGTGCTACTACTTTTCTTCAGAGGACTAGTAGTTTTAGATCACATGGACCATCCAGGAGGCAGACTGTATCACACCTTACCCCTCTGTAAGGCATAACATGATCCCGTAGAATACCTAATGAATTACCGAACTTCACCTACCGATAACTCATTAAGTACCCTACAAGGGATTTTAAAATAATTTTTTTTTACTTTTTGGAAGTGGTGAGCGTTTTGGTAGGAATTAAAAACATTTAATTGAAGTTTGAAAACTAGTTAAGATTTTTATCCCATTTTATTTTTTCGCAAATTTTATAAAACTTTCGACAGAGTGCCGTCTGTATTTTGAGAAAATAGTTCTTCAAATACCTGAAAAAAACACTTCCAATAATTTTTTTCACAACTCCCAACCCAAATCAACTCAAGTCAACACAATTCAATTTAATTCCACAACTCAACTGAAAATTTGTCATCTCAAAATACTTCACAAATTCATTCACATTGTAAATAGTACTAAATTTACAAATACAGATCTTAATTTACAAAAAGAAAATTTAAAATATCATTATTACAATTTATTATACAAAAGAAAATCCAAAAAACAATATTACAATTTACTGTACAACTGCTCAACTTTACATTAATACATATGACATTACAATATTTACATCAAATAACTACAAGGGTATAAATAAATAGCCGTACAAAAATATTAGTGAAGTCCCAATAATCAGTAGCTCACTCTACTGTTTTTTCCTTATCTCTATCTGCGATAGCAAAGAAAGCTATCGCTGAGTATAAAAATACTCAGTGGTGCACAATAAAATACAAAATGCATAATATAAAACATTTATGAACAATTCATAATTCAAATCTCACAATCACATTTCACAATTTTTTAAATCACATTTATAGCAAATCATAATTTTCAAAGCTTAATATAACACAAATTTATTCAAACAATTTAATAAACACCGTTTTTCCAATCAATAACACAACTTAGGCCATGACACAAAATTTCCGAATATGCCGTGTGTACATCACGACAAGGTAAACTCACCCCACTAATTAAAATCAATGAGGGAGGTGGCTAGCTAGCTAATGAGTACTCATCCAAACTCACCTCCAGACTGGAAAGCCAAAGAGGGAGGAGTATAGTCAAACTCACGCCATAAATGGAGGAGGAACATAATAAGGGACTGCCATGCCAAGTGTGAATCAAAACAATTTAAATCAAGTTATTCAAACATTTCATACAATTCACAAATCATATTTCATTCCAAACTTTTCATTTACAAAGTAAGCAACACACTATTTTTCAAATAAGATTTTCAAAGCCATAACAATCAAAATTATTCACAACATTTATTTCAAGAATTGTCATGTAGAAACAAAGAATTTTAAGTTTGTTGTGCACAAACCTGATGCGAGTCACATATTGGTCTTGACTCGATGATTCGGGTTCTTTTCCAGTATTCTTTTTAAATGAATCACACAATTTCACAGTGTTTCAGTATCACAACTTATCATAAGTCCAAAATTAAAATCAAATCTATTTATACCTAGCTTTAATATGCTAAACTTGATGTTCTTTGAAATTTACATTTTAGGGTTACTATTCACGATACTATTCAAGTCAAAATATTGATTTTCTTATGCTTAATAGGTATGGGAAATCCAATTATACCCATATACCGCATTTTGGTTACGTAACTTGTTGATTTTGGTCATTTTCTCAAAACTTAAGTCTTTTAGGCAAACTTTCAAATTTTCAGTTTTGGTGACCTATTTTGCATTGTTCTATTGCTTATGTTGCTATTAGAATTTGGCCAAGTTTTCTTCATAGAAATTTTTCCTTATTGTCTTAACTTTAATTCCCCTTTTGAATCACTCTATTTGGAATTTTTTAGCTCAAGTTATAGCCATTTGAACATAGCTGGCCGGATTGGACTTAACCCAGATTTTCTGGGCAAATTCTGGTTCTGGCAGTTTTAGGTTACCAACTTTGGGTGGCCAAATGACTTGGTTAAGGGCATAATTTGGGTTTGTGTTCTTCATAAAAGCTTTAGGTATATATCTCAGCTTTCTACTGGTAAAATTTCAGGTCATTTGACCTACCTAGTTCAAGTTATGGCCAAATGAACAAACACTGTTCATTAGTCATTTTTGTACAGGGCAGAATACCTAAGTCCAGATTTGGTCGATTTCTTCACTATGATATGGTCACTTTTTGGGCATGATTCCTAAATGAAAAATGTGTCATTTTGTGTCTAGTTTCATTCCCAATTAGCCTCACACCAATTGGGTTGGTAAATTTTTAGTTTTAGTCCCTGAAAGGGACTTTGGTCATGTTGCCTGCATAATGACCATATCTAATCCGAATTTCAATTTGGTTCTAACAATTCCTACACATCACAATTGGTCACATGTGACCATTTTTCAGCTCAAACAAGGTCAAACACACCATTTGACCATTTCTCCAAATTTTGTTTTCCAAACCCTAGGTTCCAAAACCCTAACTCACTTGATTTGTTACATTTACTTAGTTCCAAACATACAAACGCCATTTCTAAACTCATTCAAGCTTTCTAACATATTTAATTCAATCAAACACATGCAAATCACTCCTCTACATAGGCTGGCTAAAATTTACATATAGTCCTCCAACAATTGTTTTCTTTTCATTTTAAGTTGAGTTCTAAGTTAATTAGACTAAACATAAATACTAGACTACAAATTCTAAGTTTAGATGACTAACCTCTTTCTTTGGATTTCAAATTTCTCAAATCTTCAATTTCTTCCTTTTCTTTGTCCTCCAATCTTCTTTTCTACTTGATTTAGCAAGGTTTGATGGAGATTTTGGGGACAAAGTGAGGTTTTGAAAGCTTTGATCAAGCTTCCATGGGAGTTGTTTCAATGGTGAGAATGGGAGAGAGTGGGGCGGCTTGGAGTGAAGAAGAAGACCAAAAATAATTTTTCTTTTTTTTTTGTTGTTTTATGTGTATTTATCATAAATTGACTTGGTCAAATTAATTCATTAATTTAATAATTATTTATAAGGTCATCCATGATGTCATGGAAAATGATGTCATAACTTTTTCTTTTTTTTTCTTTTTCTTTTGCATTTATTTTTCCATTAGTTCTTTAATTTAATTTCCAATTTTGAAATTTTATTTTCTCTAATTTTATTTGACAGTTAGGTTAGGAGTCAACTCTAGGGGTTAATTGACCAAATTGCCCCTCGTCGGTTTGATCCGGTTTGTAAATAATTCAATATCTCTTCCGGATCCCTTACCTAATTATTTGACTGGCTTAACAATTCTTTTTTGTGATTTTCTCTTTTCCACTGTGTTTGCAATAGTCCTAAGAACGGCAGCGTCACATTTTACGGTTCAAAATTTGATTTTAAATTGACCTCGCAATCCTTCTCGAGAAGATCACCCTTCGCTATGACTCTCGGCTCATTTAACCTCTTATGTTCTGTTTTTCTTATTTATACTTAACTAATTGACAATTATTAATTATTTGTGTTCAGGGCTTTTCTAGTTGTCTTAGATGTGGTTCTAATCCCTTTAATTATCCGGACCGACACCGATCATCAGAATAGTGAAATATACCAGGCTATGCTAATAGGGTTGTTACAGACTGTCAGGCCTACACATTCCCATGTTAGTTCACCTACTGTGAACTAGAGTAGGCCAATACCTATTCTAGTCTGTGGGGTGTGCGAGAGGCCACACCGTGGTCAGTGTAAAGAATTCGATGGCGGATGTTTTTCTTGTGGTTAGATGGGCCATTTTGCTAGAGAGTGCCCATAGGCTGGGCATGCTATTACTCCAGTTTGGTTTGATGGATCAGTAAGGAGATCTAGACCTATCACCACCTAGGGAACCAGGAGAGGCAGGGGAGGATTCTAACAAGGTGCACCATCTATAGCTAGTAGTCGAGTAGAGGGTTCACAGGCTCCAGCCAAAGTTTCTGCTATCAGAAAGAAGGAAGAGGCTGAGGCTCCTGATGTTGTGGCTAGTATTTTCTCTCTTATTGATCATGATGTGCATGTATTATTTGATCTCAGATCCACACATTCATACATTAGTTCTGCATTATCTTGTGCTGCTCCTATGAAACCTTCTAGGTTGGATTATGATGTGTTATTGTCTAGCCCTATGGCATCAAAAGTAGTGGTTAATTAGGTGTATAGAGACTGCTCTTTAGTAATTCAGGGTGTTGAGTTCCCTCCGGATTTGATAGCGATGCCATTCCGGGACTTTGATGTGATTTTTGGTATGGATTGGTTGTTCCGCCATCATGCAATGGTTGATTATCGGTTGAAGTAGGTGACATTTAAAGAACCTTAGTTTATTCATATGGTAGTACAGGAAGTGAGACATACCTTACCATCTAATGTTATTTTAGCAGCTCGGGTGATAAGGATGTTAAGAAGTGGATGTGTCGCATATTTAGCTCATGTGGTAGAGACACGTGTGGAGAGTCCCAATTTATAGGACATTCCCACTGTGTGTGATTTTAAGGATGTGTTTCCAGAGGATTTGCCCAGTTTGCCACCCACTAGGGAAGTTGAGTTTGGAATTGAGGTTCTTCCAGGGACTAATCCTTTTTTTATAACCCCATATCGGATGGCACTAGCTGAGTTGAAGGAGATAAATGTGCAATTGCAAGAGTTCACCATAGGGTGCGCCGATATTATTTGTGAAGAAGAATGATAGTAGCCTCAGGCTGTGTGTTAACTACAGATAGCTCAATAAGGTCACAATCAAGAATAGGTATCCTTTGCCTAGAATTAATGACCTATTTGTTCAGTTGAAAGGGGCGAAGGTGTTCTTCAAGATAAACTTGAGGTCGGGCAATTTCAGTTGAGAGTTAAAGAGCAGGATGTTGCCAAAACTGCTTTCAGGACTTAGTATGGGCACTATGAGTTCTTAGTGATGCCTTTTGGGTTGACTAATGTCCTAGCAACTTCTATGGACTTGAAGAACCAGGTTTTTCTGTCACACCCTGCTCCCCCGTAAGATGTAACATGATCCCGTAGTACACCTAATGAATTACCATACTTCGCCTACCGATAACCCATTAGATATACTACAAGGGATTTTAAAACAATTTTCATGAAATTTAAATCATCGATTAAAATCTGGTGTTATAAATTTTTTTTTCAAAATTTCGGCAAAGTGTTGGTTGTGTTCTGTGAAAACAGTTCTTCAAACCTAAAAAGGAAAACACTCCTAATATGTTTTCTCAAATACAACTCCAATAACTTCATTTCAACTCACAATTCAAATCTCAATAATCAAATCAATTCATTTTCAAACCAATCTCATCATAAAGAACATTTCATTGATTACAAGACTCAACATTTATATCACAATAATTTACATTTAATTACATACCAAAATATTTTACAAGAGTTTTTATACAACTGCTCAAATAATTTACATACATATTATTACATACATACATCAAAACCTATGTACATGGGTAAACCTAGAGCTGATCTGAATGTCTCTTTAAAGAAGCTTACTCAATTGCTCTATGCTCTTTTCACCTGTGATAGCATAACAAGCTGTCGCTGAGTGGTGAACTCAGTGGTGCACAACTATAATTTAAAACATAATACAATATACCTTAACAAAAATTACAGCAAATAATTTGAAAATCTAGATACTCATCAAATTCCAAAACTCAAAATATTCATTACCAATAATATAAATCATTTATATCAAATGACTTTGATCACGAAATTCAATTTATCAAATCATAACTAACCATTTAAGGTAATTTCAATAAAATCAATTATACATATATCCATGCTGCCATCAATAACAACATCTTAAACAACCATAAACAAGTAAAAACAAGCTACATATATTGAATTTCCATGGCTGCCAAAATGTACATCTCCATTAAAACATCAAACTTCAAAAATTCTTCCATAAATCAACTTCCCACAATCTTGGTTACACTTTTAATGAAACAAGAATTGAAAACACTCACTTACCACTTTTGAAGTTCTTCAAAACCTCCCCGAAACTTAACTTTCTTGCTCCTAGTATGCTGCCTAAGGTGTATACTATAACTTTAATGAAGAACTCTTAAGGAAATAGTGGCTAAATGAGGGGTGCATGGTGGGTTGAAAGGTGGGCGGCCATGGGAGCTTCATTTGAGAGAATTTCGGCTAGTTTTCAAGGCAAGGTTGAAGATGAAGTTTCTGCCCCTCTTTGTGATATTTTAATGTCCACTAACTTAACTTAGTGGAGCACTAAGTTTCGTTAAGGATTTGATAATCCAAAGTTTCTAAATTCCCACATTTTACCTCATTTCTTTTACTATTTAATCTATGTATCACCATTTTAATTTTCATGAGATTTTCAAGGTTTATCATTTATTTTTAATAGACATTTAGGTCAAAAGACAACTAGGGGTGTCAATTTACCAAAATGCCCCTATTTGGGTTGTATTCCCAATTTTTCGGTAACACCAGTTTTGTCGTTTTCTCGATTTTTCATTTTTCTTTGTACTAATTAATTAATTTTTCTTTGATATTTCTAATGACATTTATACTTCAATAGATGTTTATTTAAGTCTTAAAAATATTTTCCAGGGTTCCCCGCGGTCCAGGGCTAGTCAACGGTTCACGCCGCAACTTCCCAGTGCGGTCACCCATCGCTATGGTTTTCGGCTCTTTTAACTTGGTTACATTTCATTGCTATTATTTTTCCTTTGTTTTTCTTGTATTTTCTTTTCTTGTATTTCATTATTTTATCTCTCCTCACCCATATCTAAGTGTAGTTCTAGGCATCCTAGCTGTCCGGACAAATGTTGTCACCGGAATAGTAGAATGCACTACCAAACATAGGGGTGTTACATTTTCAACCCTATCTTGAATCATTTGTTATTGTGTTTATCGATGACATTTTGGTATACTCTAAGTCTGAGGAGGAGCATGATAGTCATTTGTGAATTGTGCTACTAACTTTGAGGGAGAAAGAACTTTATGCCAAATTTTCTAAGTGTGAGTTTTGGCTTAAGGAGGTAGCCTTTCTGGGACACATAGTTTTAGCAGAGGGAATCAGAGTTAATCATAGGAAGGTGAAGGCAATCACAAAGTGGAAGCCGCCTAAAAATGTGACTGAGATACGGAGTTTTCTCGGGTTGGCCAGGTACTATAGGCATTTTGTAAAGGGGTTCTCGATTATTACAACACCCCCTCACTAAGCTACTTTGGAAGGATGCTAAGTTTGTTTGGAGTGATCAGTGCCAGGAGAGTTTTGATAAGCTCAATGCTTGTTTAACTGAGGCACCAGTCCTTACACTTCCCACTAAAGGGAAGGATTATGTGGTGTATAGTGATGCTTCCCACAATGGCTTGGGGTGTGTTTTGATGGAGGATGGAAAGGTTATAGCTTATGCTTCCAAGCAGCTTAAGCCTCATGAGTTGAATTACCTGACTCTTGACTTAGAGCTGGCAGCCATTGTATTTGCATTGAAAATATGGAGACATTACCTGTATGGTGAGAAGTGCTACATCTACACTAATCATAAGAGCCTAAAATACTTGGGTACTTAGAGGGAACTTAATCTAAGATAGAGGAAGTGGATTGAGTTGATTAAGAATTATGAATGTGCAATTGATTACCACACAAGCAAGGCTAATGTGGTGGCTGATACTTTGAGTCACAAGTCCATGGCTAGACTGATTTCTTTCTCATTGCCACTATCGTTGGAGATGAAGGCCTTGAAGGCACAATTACAGATTCTGGATGATGGAGCTATTCTAGCATAAACGAGTGTTAGACCTATTCTTATGGATGAGCTAATAGAGGCCCAAAGGAAGGATGGGAAATTGGTGTGGATCCTGGCAGACTGGCAAAATGGTGAGAAGTCTGAGTATACCTTGAGAGAGGATGGCCTGATTCCTTATCAAGACAGGATCTGTGTTCCAGATGTTTCTGAGTTCAAGGAACAGAAATTGAAGGAAGCACATGGTTCCACCTTGGCTATACATCCTGGTGGAGCCAAGATGTATTGGACTTTGAAAGAGAATTACTAGTAGAAGGGGATGAAAAGAAACATAGCAAAGTATGTGGCTAAGTGTCTTGTGTGCCAATAAGATAAGGCAAAGCATTATGTCCTTACAGGTCTATTACAGCCATTGGTTGTTCCTGAGTGGAAATGGGAACATGTGACTATGGACTTTGTATGTGACACCTCTTACCCGTCTACAGTATATCCGAGTAAGATATGTCACACGGTGTACCGGAACACTCTATTTTATCTTAATCATTTTTATTCTTCCTTAATTAATTTTTATCATAGTTTGAATATAACTTGTGAAATATAATTCATTTAAGTCATTTATTGAAATTATAATTTATTTGAGGTTCCGAAAATTTTATAGAAAATCCAGTACCGGCTAAAAATGGAGAAAACAGTTCTTCGGAACCTGTGAAAAACACTTCCAATAATCATTTCCAATCAATCCCAAACTCCATTTCATCAACAAAATCTCAATATGTTTTTCAACAACATTTCCATTTCTCAATCATTCATCTCATATGATAATCATGTAAAAGTCATAAATAAATATTCACTTTTTCATTTACAAACACAATTTCCACTATATACATTAATACCAAAATACATTACATAAGTTTCAATTATATATGAGAAAATAAAAGTTAGTTACAAAATACCAAAATGAAACCTAGTGTCCTACCAATGCACTGCAGATGGTGAGGTGACACGGACACTATGCAGAGCTGCAGGAGGTCTCACCCAGTCTGTGGTCTACTGGGCTCTCAGTCAGTATCTCCAGAACCTGCGCGTGGCAAAAGCAACGCACTAAGCAATAATGCTTAGTGGTGCCAATAATAAAATAAAAAGAAATAACAGAAAATAAATATGCAGTGAATGTATTGATATCTCATTGCAAATAAATTTTCGTTGAGTATTTGTAGATTTACTTATTTTGTACTTGTTATATTCATTATTTCATTAAATTTATCCACTTTCATTTTTGGTTGCCCAAGTAACCTATCTTTGACGATCGGATGGATAAGCAGTAACCGCACTGGGTATCAAGTACCTCGGGCCGTCACACCATCGGTCACATATGTATCTCCCGGTGTGCAACAGAACAGCTAATAAGCTGTAATAACATCAGGCACAAGGCCAAATCTCAACACAATGTCAGAATGGCTAAAAGCCATGAAATCATTTAATGGCATAATGCCATGTGCAGTACTGCTAACTGAACCCTATTGGCATGCTAAACTATCCAAACCAATCTTGTTAGGTATACTAGGGCATTTGACACTTTTAAGTTTTACAATTTTTGAATTTCAAGTTTTGGTGTTACTATTCCCTTCATTAGTCAACAAGAATGTTGACTTTTGCATGGACAATAGGTACATTGGTTTTAACACTCCCAACATACCACATTTTGCATTCAAAATTTGTTGGTATTGGTTACCAATACCATTTCTAAGCTTAAAGTTAATTGAGCAAAATTTTCAGTTTTCATACCTTATCTTTACTGTTCTATTAGTTACTGTTGCAGTGGGAATTTGAAAAAATGATAAACATGAAAGTTGTTCCTTATTTTGTCTAGTTGAATTTCTTTTTCTGAATCACTCCATTTGGAGTTTTTTAGCTCAAGTTATGGTCCAAAAACCACAACTGGCCGGATTGGAATTTTTCTAGACTGACCATATCTACAGTGCAGTGAACAGTGACTGCATCTCCCTTGTTGGATAGGTTCTGGTCATATTTTGGGGTGGGTTCCTTCATGAAAGTTGCTGGTCTATATTTTAGCTTATTGCTGGTAAATTCAGGTCAATTGGGCCATTCTACACTGAGTTATGGCCAAATGAACAATCACTGTTCATTTGGTCATTCTGCAGAGACAGATTGCAGGACACTCGGATTGGTGCAAGCTTTTGGTCCACTTGGTTTGGTCTTATGGGCATGGTTTCTTCACCAAAATTGTGTCATTATGTGTCTAGTTTCATGTCCAATTGGCCAAACACCAATTGAACCTACACAGCCCAAGTTATGGCTGTCCAACCAGGCTAGACTCACATCCAAACCTGCAGGTCACACAAGGCAGCCCACCCAAACTCAAATCCCAAGCTACAACTCACTTCATTTCCTCCTCTCACATATTCAAATGGTCACTAATTGACCATTACAAGGTTAATAAACCATCACATGAGAAAACCCTAGAATTGTTCAAGTGTCCAATTTTTCTAGTTCCATATATACATTTCACTTGCACTTAAATGTTTAAACACTCATCTCATGTCAAGGCAGCTCACATACCATTTTGTTTCAAGGAAATTCATGAAACCCTTAACATCCCTAAGTTGCAAAAATTGTATAGATAAATACACATAAATTATATTATGTTTTTATGACAATTTCCACTTGACTCATGCCCTTAAACATGAATTAAGCAAGAAAAGGAGGAGATTGTACACTAACCTTGTGAGCAGAATTTTTTCACTTAAAATTCCTTCACTTTCTTTGGCTTTTTTGGCAGCCAAACACTTGGTCAAGATGTAGAACAAATTTTATAGAAGTGGACTTAGGGTTTTAAGTGAGATTTGGGTGGGTTATAAAGCTTTGGTAAGCTTTCTATAGTGGAATGGGTATGGAGTTTGAGAGCTACGGGTGAGTTTTGTGAAGGTGATGGCTGCTGGATTTTTATGAGCTTTTGCTGTATTCTTATCCGTATTTTGTTAGTTAATTTAAGTGTTGATTAAATATGATTGGTGGGTAAGTGTTTAATGACATCATATGATGTCATAATTGGTATTTTCTTCTATTTTTTTTTCTTCTCTTCTCTACTCATTTTCAATTTAATTTTTAGCAATATTTATTCATATTTTATATTATAATAATTATTTACTTAACTGGACAAGTCGGCCAAAAATCATCTCTGAAGACGAAATGACCAAAATGCCCTCCGTTTGGCTTAACTGGCCAAAATTGTCTGTACCGATTGAAAAATTTTTCTAAATATTTTCTTGGCATTCTAATGCCATAGGAACCTCAATAACCCTTCTCTGGAGTCCCAAAAATTATTTTATGAATTTTTCCCCAGGTCTAGGGCTCCTAGTTGCGAGAACCGCAACTTCCTACTAGGTTACCCATCGCTTGGGCACGGGCTCATTTAACTTGGTTGTATTTTATTTCTAAAATTTTTTTCTAAATTTTTCTTATTAATATTTGAGTTAATTATAGTTCCTCACTTTAGTTTAAATATTTTTCCGGACGTTCTAGTTGTCCAAACTGACATTGGTCACCGGAACAATAGAATGTACGAAGTTGCTACAGGGAGGGTGTTACAACTCTTCCCCTCTAATTTAAATTTCGTCCTCGAAATTTACCTGATGCAAACAGTTGCCTCATCGTCTCTTCACTTTCCCAAGTTGCTTCCTCGGTGTTGTGGTGCCTCCAAAGCACCTTCACCAGTGGAATTTGCTTATTCCTCAACTCTTTCACTTCCCAAGCCAGGATCCGTATGGGTTCTTCTTCATATGTCAAATCCGGTTGTGCTTCAATTTCTTCCATGGAGATGACATGTGAAGGATCTGAGCGATATCTTCTTAGCATAGATACGTGGAACACATTGTGGATCTTGTCCAGCTCTGGTGGTAAAGCTAGCCTATAGGCCACTGGACCCACACGTTCAATGACTTCATATGGGCCAATGAACCTAGGGCTTAACTTACCTTTTCTTCCAAACCTCAGTCCCTTCTTCCACGGTGACACCTTGAGGAACACTTCGTCGCCAACCGCGTATTCTATTTCTTTCCTCTTCAAGTCGGCATAGGATTTATGTCTGTCTGAGGCAACCTTCAGATTGGCTTTGATTAGTTTTACCTTCTCTTCAGTTTGTTTCACCAAGTCTGGGCCTACCAGTTTGTCTTCGCCCAATTCAGTCCAGCACACTGGAGTTCTACATTTTCTCCCATACAGTGCTTCATATGGGGCCATTTGGATACTAGCTTGGTAGCTATTGTTGTATGCAAATTCTGCCAGTGGGAGGTATCTATTCCAACTTCCCTCGAACTCAATGACACAACTCCTCAGCATATCCTCAAGGACCTGACATATATTTCATGTTATTATTATTATTTTAGTTCAATATTTGTATTAATTCAATTGGTTCAATTGTTTACCTTGATTACTCTTTCTAATTGCCCATCCGTTTAAGGATGGAAAGCTGTGCTGAAGTGGAGTTGTGTACCCAAGGACTCATGCAACTTCTTCTAAAATCTCGATGTAAACCTTGGGTCTCGATCAGATATGATGGAAAGTGGAATTCCATGCAATCTAACTATCTCACTGATATACAATTCTGCTAACTTCTTCAGTGAGTAGTCGGTCCTAACTGGCAGAAAGTGTGCTGACTTCGTCAATCTATCTACTATCACCCATACTGCATCATGTTTCTTCTGGGTGAGAGGTAGACCACTTACAAAATCTATGGTGACCCGATCCCATTTCCATTCAGGTATGAGTATAGGCTGTAGCAAACCTGATGGAACTTGATGTTCTGCCTTGACTTGCTGACATGTCAAGCATTTAGTCACATAGTCAGCTATGTCCTTCTTCATACCAGGCCACCAATACTGAAGTTTTAGATCATGATACATTTTTGTACTTCCTGGGTGCATAGCATAAACACTGGCATGTGCCTCTTTCAGAATATTGGCTTTTAATTCCCCATTATCTGGTACACACAGTCTTCCTTTGTAGTACAGACACCCTCTGCTTTCACCTCATAGTCAGTTGCTTTCCCTTCTAGGATTTTTCTCATAATAGCCTTTAGCTTCTCATCTACCTTCTGCCCATCTAAAATATGCTGTAACAGGTTTGGCCTCACTTGCAACTCAGCCAAAATAGCTCCATCTCGAACCAAAGATAGACGGGCATTCAATGATATTAAAGCTATGATGGATTTTCTGCTTAAAGCATCAGCAACTACATTTGCCTTGCCAGGATGGTAGTCAATCACACAATCATAGTCCTTCAGGAACTCAATCCATCGCCTCTGTCTAAGGTTGAACTCCTTCTGCGTTGGCAAGTATTTCAGGCTTTTGTGGTATGTGTAAATGTAGCACTTTTCACCATACAAGTAATGCCTCCATATCTTTAGTGCGAAGATAATTGCTGCAAGCTCTAGATCATGGGTAGGGTAAGTCTGTTCATGTGGCCTTAGCTGCCTGGAAGCATAAGTGACCACCTTCCCCTCTTGCATCAATACACACCCTAACCCATTATGAGAGGCATCACTGTAGACCACAAAGTCTTTTCCTGACACTGGCTGTGTTAACACTGGTGCCTCTATCAACATAGCCTTCAACTTCTCAAAACTGGTCTGACACTTGTCATTCCAATCAAATCTGACATTCTTGTGTAACAACTTGGTCATTGGAGCAGCTATTAAGGAAAATCCCTTTACAAATCTTCTGTAATACCCAGCTAGCCCCAAAAAACTTCTGACCTCAGTTGTATTTCTGGGAGGCTTCCATTCCATCACTGCTTCTATTTTCTTGGGATCCACCCTAATCCCATCAGCTGACACTATGTGTCCAAGGAATGCAATCTCATTCAACAAGTCACACTTGGACAACTTAGCATATAGCTTCTTTTCTCTCAGGGTTTACAGAACAATCCTCAAATGTTCATCATGTTCTTCCCTGGTCTTGGAATACATCAGAATATCATCAATAAATACCACTATGAACCGATCTAAGTATGGATGGAAGATACGGTTCATAAGGTCCATGAATGCTGCGGGTGCATTTGTTAGGCCAAAGGGCATCACCAGAAACTCATAATGCCCATACCGAGTCCTAAATGTAGTCTTTGGCACATCTACATCCCTCACCCTCAACTGATGATACCCTGATCTGAGATCAATCTTAGAAAATACTCCTGCTCCCTTCAACTGATCAAACAGATCATCAATTCTAGGCAACGGATATTTATTCTTCACAGTTACTTTATTCAACTGCCGGTAATTGATGCATAACCTCAAAGTCCCATCCTTCTTTTTCACAAAGAGCACTGGAGCTACCCATGGTGACACACTGGGGCGTATGAACCCCTCATCCAGCAACTCTTGTAACTGGATTTTTAGTTCCTTCAATTCTGTGGGTGCCATCCTATAAGGAGCAATAGAGATTGGTGCTGTACCCGGCAGTACCTCAATAGCAAATTCAACTTCTCTTTCTGGTGGCAAACCAGGCAATTCTTCAGGGAACACATCTGGGAAGTCTTTTGCTGTGAGTATGTCACACAGATTTGGCTTAGCCTGCCTAGTATCCACCACATGTGCTAGGTATGCTTCACAGCCTTTTCTCATCAATTTTCTTGCAGCTATGGCTGAGATAATATTGGACAGGAAATCTGTCCTTTCACCCACAACAGTGATTTCATTTCCCTCAGAAGTTTTCAGAGAAATTCTCTTCAATTTGCAATCAACTATTGCCTGATGACGTGACAACCAGTCCATTCCCAAAATCACGTCAAACTCATGGAAAGGCAACTCAATCAAGTCTGCCAAGAATTCATACCCTTGAATCCTTAATGGGCAACCCTTGTAGACTTTGTTCACCACTACACTGTGGCCCAGTGGATTAGTGACCAGAATGTCTTGGTCACTCTCCTCTACTAGTATCCCCCTTTCTACGGGTAGGTTGATGCAGATGTATGAATGAGTGGATCCTGGATCCACCAATGCATGCACAGATGTATTGTAGAGGGAGAACGTACCCCTGATGACGTCCGGGGCATCTTGCTCCTCCTGAGCTCTCATGGCATAGGCTTTGGTAGGTGGTCTGCCCTCAGGCCTCTCTGCTGGCTCAGGTGCAGGCCTCTATTATGGTCCCACTGCCTCAGATTTGCTAGATTTCCTTCCCCTTTGTGGTGCAGGAGCAGGTCTATCTGTTTGTGTTGGAGTAGCTGTAGTAGTTCTGCGTGGACAGTTCCTCAGCTGATGCTCTGTCGACCCACACCTTAAGTAGGCACCAGTCACTCTCCAACACTCCCCCTTATGCCATTTCAGACAATGTGGACATGCAGAAGATGCTGGGGCTAGTCCCCTGAACCCCATCCCTGGAGAGCTGCCCACTGATGGTGTGGACTGACCTCTCCTAGGGGTAAACTGTGGCCTGGGCCCCTGAGACTGACCCTGACCTTGTGATTAACCTGAACTCTATGTAGGTGGACTCTTGAACTTCTTCCTAGATGCAGGAGATGAACTAGACTGACCCGTGCCCCTCTTCTGCTGTCTCTCTATTTTGGTCTGCTCACTTATTCTAACCTTTTCAACTTTTATTGCAGCTTCCATTAACTTGGTGAAGTCGGTGATTCCCAAGGCAGTAATCATGATCTTTATGTTGTCATTTAATCCCTCTTCAAATCTCTTATACCTTTCGGCCTCATTAGGGACTATCTCCCTTCCGTAGCGGCTCAATCTGACAAATTCCTTTTCATACTCAGCCACTGTCAACTGTCTCTGCCTCAGGTTAATGAATTCCCTTCTTCTCTCTTCTAGGTATACACTACCCACATGTTTCTTCTTGAATTCGGAGAGGAAGATGTCCCAAGTTATTACTTCTGGCTGTACTTCACTGGACACCGTATCCCACCATTCATATGCATCATCTTGCAATAGAGATACAGCAGCTTCTAGATTTTGTTCAGGAGTGCAGTGGAGTTGTTTTAAAACTCACTGCTGCTTTCAACCAATTTTCTACGCAATGTAATCATCTTCTCTCTTGCCAAAGAAGTCCACTGCTCCAAATTTTCTTAGTCTTTCCAGGTGTGATTTCTGCTGTGGAGGTGGTGGTGGTGGTGGTGTTGGCATTACCCCAGCCATTTGTTTGAAGAATTCGGCCATTTGCTGGAACATGGCCTGTGGAGGCCGAAAGGTGCTCTACTTGAGTCCGGAGTAGGTTCTCCCCTACCCTCAGTCTCAGCTGCTGCAGGTGGAGCATGACTCTCCACTTCTTCCTCAACTACTTTCTATGATGTAGGGTCCATATCCTATTCAAAATAACAAAGACAAACAGATTTGCATTAGTGTCACCTCAACTCTTACAAATCCAATGCATGGCATGGACACAATCTAGGCCCAGAAACGCCTAAATCGTGCTCTGATACCACTAAGTGTGACACCCCTTACCCGTCTACAGTATATCCGAGTAAGATATGTCACACGGTGTACCGGAACACTCTATTTTATCTTAATCATTTTTATTCTTCCTTAATTAATTTTTATCATAGTTTGAATATAACTTGTGAAATATAATTCATTTAAGTCATTTATTGAAATTATAATTTATTTGAGGTTCCGAAAATTTTATAGAAAATCCGGTAGAGTACCGACTAAAAATGGAGAAAACAGTTCTTCGAAACCTGTGAAAAACACTTCCAATAATCATTTCCAATCAATCCCAAACTCCATTTCATCAACAAAATCTCAATATGTTTTTCAACAACATTTCCATTTCTCAATCATTCATCTCATATGATAATCATGTAAAAGTCATAAATAAATATTCACTTTTTCATTCACAAACACAATTTCCACTATATACATTAATACCAAAATACATTACATAAGTTTCAATTACATATGAGAAAATAAAAGTTAGTTACAAAATACCAAAATGAAACCTAGTGTCCTACCAATGCACTGAAGATGGTGAGGTGACACGGACACTATGCAGAGCTGCAGGAGGTCTCACCCAGTCTGTGGTCTACTGGGCTCTCAGTCAGTATCTCCAGAACCTACGCGTGGCAAAAGCAACGGGCTAAGCAATAATGCTTAGTGGTGCCAATAATAAAATAAAAAGAAATAACATAAAATAAATATGCAGTGAATGTATTGATATCTCATTGCAAATAAATTTTCGTTGAGTATTTGTAGATTTACTTATTTTGTACTTGTTATATTCATTATTTCATTAAATTTATCCACTTTTATTTTTGGTTTCCCAAGTAACCTATACTGGATGACTGGACTGGATAAACGGGTAAACTGGCACTGGGTATCAAGTACCTCGGGCCGTCACACCATCGGTCACATATGTATCTCCCAGGCAAATGTAATGAGCGGCTAATAAGTCAATAACATCAGGCACAAGGCCAAATCTCAACACAATGTCAGAATGGCTAAAAGCCATGAAATCACAGAATGGCATAATGCCATGTGCAGTACTGCTAACTGAACCCTATTGGCATGCCAAACTATCCAAACGAATCTTGTTAGGTATACTATGGCATTTGACACTTTTAAGTTTTACAATTTTTGAATTTCAAGTTTTGGTGTTACTATTCCCTTCATTAGTCAACAAAAATGTTGACTTTTGCATGGACAATAGGTACGTTGGTTTTAACACTCCCAACATACCACATTTTGCATTCAAAATTTGTTTGTATTGGTTACCAATACCATTTCTAAGTTTAAAGTTAATTGAGCAAAATTTTCAGTTTTCATACCTTATCTTTACTGTTCTATTAGTTACTATTGAAGTGGGAATTTGGAAAAATGATAAACATGAAAGTTGTTCCTTGTTTTGTCTAGTTGAATTTCTTTTTTGAATCACTCCATTTGGAGTTTTGTAGCTCAAGTTATGGTCCAAAAACCACAACTGGCCGGATTAGAATTTTTTTGGACTGACCATATCTACAGTGCAATGAACAGTGATTGCAACTCCCTTGTTGGATAGGTTCTTGTCATAATTTGGGGTGGGTTCCTTCATGATAGTTGTTGGTCTATATCTTAGATTTTTGCTGGTAAAATTTCAGGTCAATTGGGCCATTCTACACTGAGTTATGGCCAAATGAACAATCATTGTTCATTTGGTCATTCTGCATAGACAGATTGCAGGACACCCGGATTGGGGCGAGCTTTTGGTCCACTTGGTTTGGTCTTATGGGCATAGTTTCTTCACCAAAGTTGTGTCATTATGTGTCTAGTTTCATGTCCAATTGGCCAAACACCAATTGAACCTACACAGCCCAAGTTATGGCTTTCCAACCAGGCTGGACTCACATCCAAACCTGCAGGTCACACAAGGCAGCCCGCCCAAACTCAAATCCCAAGCTACAACTCACTTCATTTCCTCCTCCCACATATTCAAATGGTCACTAATTGACCATTACAAGGTTAATAAACCATCACATGAGAAAACCCTAGAATTGTTCAAGTGTCCAATTTTTCTAGTTCCATATATACATTTCACTTGCACTTAAATGTTTAAACACTCATCTCATGTCAAGGCAGCTCACATACCATTTTGTTTCAAGGAAATTCATGAAACCCTTAACATCCCTAAGCTGCAGAAATTGTATAAATAAATACACATAAATTATATTATGTTTTTATGAGAATTTCCACTTGACTTATGCCCTTAAACATGAATTAAGCAAGAAAAGGAGGAGATTGGACACTAACCTTGTGAGCAAAATTTTTTCACTCAAAATTCCTTCACTTTCTTTGGCTTTCTTGGCAGCCAGACACTTGCTCAAGATGTAGAACAAATTTTATAGAAGTGGACTTAGGGTTTTAAGTGAGATTTGGGTGGGTTATAAAGCTTTGGTAAGCTTTCTATGGTGGAATGGGTATGGAGTTTGAGAGCTACGGGTGAGTTTTGTGAAGGTGATGGATGCTGGATTTTATGAGCTTTTGTTGTATTCTTATCCATATTTTATTAGTTAATTTAAGTGTTGATTAAATATGATTGGTGGGTAAGTGTTTAATGACATCATATGATGTTATAATTGGTATTTTCTTCTATTTTTTTTTCTTCTCTTCTCTACTCATTTTCAATTTAATTTTTAGCAATATTTATTCATATTTTATGTTATAATAATTATTTACTTAACTAGACAAGTCGGCCAAAAATCATCTCTGAAGACGAAATGACCAAAATGCCCTCTGTTTGGCTTAACTGGCCAAAATTGTCTGTACCGATTGAAAAATTTTTGTAAATATTTTCTTGGCATTCTAATGCCATAAGAACCTCAATAACCCTTCTCTGGAGTCCCAAAAATTATTTTATGAATTTTTCCCCAGGTCTAGGGCTCCTAGTTGCGAGAACCGCAACTTCCTACTAGGTTACCCGTCGCTTGGGCACGGGCTCATTTAACTTGGTTGTATTTTATTTCTAAAATTTTTTTCTAAATTTTTCTTATTAATATTTGAGTTAATTTTAGTTCCTCACTTTAGTTTAAATATTTTTCCGGACGTTCTAGTTGTCCGGACCGACACTGGTCACCGGAACAGTAGAATGTACGGAGTTGCTACAGGGAGGGTGTTACATTGTATCTAGACTTCCATGGACTCAGAGAGGGTATGATGCTATTTGGGTGATTATTAACCCCCTTACTAAATTAGCTCATTTCTTACCAATTATAGTTGATTACTCTCTAAAAGCTTTAGCTAATCTATATATCTCTGAAATTGTAAAGTTGCATGGAGTGCCAGCCTCTATTATTTCTAGTAGAGATCCTTAATTCACATCTAGGTTTTGGGGTAGCTTACATCGGGCTTTAGGGACCAGACTCATTTTCAGCACTACTTTTTATCCTCATACAGATAGTCAGTCTAAAAAAGTCATTTAGGTTGTGAAAGATATTTTGAGAGCCCGTATTATGGATTTTAAGGTTAGCTAGGACAGATAACTACCATTGGTGGAGTTTACATATAATAACAGCTACCAGGCGAGCATTGGGATACCACCTTATGAGGCTTTGTATGGTTGTAAGTGCAGAACTCTACTATGCTAGGATGAGGTAGGAGAGAGAAAATTATTAGGTCCTAATTTAGTATAGCAGACTGAGGATAAAGTGAGGTTGATTAGGGACAAGCTGAAGGTCCCTCAAATCATCAAAAATCTTATGTGGATTTGAAAGAGAGATTGAGTTTAAGGTCGGTGACAAGGTATTTCTGAAAGTGCCACCATGGAAGCAAATTATGAGGTTTGGGTGAAAGGGCAAGCTCAACCCTAGGTTTATTGGCCCATATGAAGTGCTGGAGAGGGTTGGCTGTAACACCCTCCCTGTAGAAATTCTGTATATTCTACTGTTCTGGTGATCGGTGTCGGTCCGGACAGTTAGAACATCAGGAAAAATATTTAAACTAAAGTGAGGAACCATAATTAACTCAAATATTAATAAGAAAAATTTAGGAAAAATTTTAGAAATAAAATACAATCAAGTTAAATGAGCCGGTGCCCTAGCGATGGATAGCCTAGTGGGAAGTTGCGGTTCTCGCAACTAGGAGCCCTAGACCCGGGGAAAAATTCATAAAATAATTTTTAAGACTCCAGAGAAGGGTCATTGAGGTTTCTATGGTATTAGAATGCCAAGGAAATGCTTAGAAAAATTTTTCAATCGGTATAGACAATTTTGGCTCAATAAGCCAAACGGAGAGCATTTTGGTCATTTCGTCTTCAGAGATGATTTTTGGCTGACTTGTCCAGTTAAGTAAACAATTATTATGACATAAAATATGAATAAATATTGCTAAAAATTAAATTAAAAATGAGTAGAGAAGAAAAGAAAAGAAAATGAGAATAAATGTCAATTTTGACATCATATGATGTCATTTAAAGGAATTCCCACCAATCACATTAAAGCATCACTTAAGTAAGTAATAAAAGAAGATAAATAACACCAAAAAAAGGAAAAAAACAATCTGTTTCTTCACCAAATTAAAGACCAGCCGTCTCCCTTTTCTCCCATAGCCAAACCTCCATGAAAGCTCCACCAAAGCTTTATAACTCACCAAATCTCACCCCAAAACCCTAAACACCCTTCACAAAAATTAACCCCCACATCAAGAGCAAAGTTTTGATTATCATAAAGTGAAGAAATTCTAAGGTTTATACAAGCCTATAAAGAGACCAAAGAGGTTAGTGCATGTTAATTACTTAATCTTGTTTATTTCTTAAAACTTAGTTTGAATATGAACAAATAATTAAGAAATTGAGATAAATCATGTGTGAAATTGAGAATGGAATTTTGGCCAGCTTTATGGGAGTGGTAGTTGATGGTTTTGATGGATTTAAAATGGCTTAGAAATGGTGTTGATGTGTAGACAAAAATTTGAAATGGATTAGTATGCCTAATTGACATGTGTTGTGTGAACCTTGAATTTGAGCTAGGGTTTGGACACAAAAACTTGGATCTTGTTCATGTGTTAGTGAATGAAAGTTTAAATGGTCAATTAGTGACCATTTGGCTGTGTATGATGAAGAATTGAAGTGAGTTGTAGCTTGGGATTTGAGTTTGGCTAGGCTGCCCATGGTGACTTGCAGAATTGGACATGAGTCCAGCAGGTTTGGGTAGCCATAACTTGAATTTTAAAGGTTCAATTGGTGCAAGGCCAATTGGACATGAAACTAGACACATAATGGCACAACTTTGGTGAAGAAACCATGCCCATAAGACCATACCAAGTGGACCAAAAGCTTGCCCCAATCCCGGTGACCTGCAGTCTGTTTCTGCAGAATGATGAAATGAACAGTGATTGTTCATTTGGCCATAACTCAGTGTAGAATGGTCCAATTGACCTGAAATTTTAACAAAAACAAGTTGAGATATAGACCAACAACTTTCATGAAGAAACCTAACCCAAATTATGACCAGAACCTATCCAACAAGTGAGTTGCAGTCACTGTTCACTGCACTGTAGATATGGTCAGTCCAGAAAAATTCCAATCCGGCCAGTTGTGGTTTTTGGACCATAACTTGAGCTACAAAACTCCAAATGGAGTGATTCAAAAAAGGAAATTTAACTAGACAAAATAAGGAACAACTTTCATGTTGATCAGTTTGCCAAATTCCCACTACAAAAATGACTAATGGAACAGTAAACATAAGGTATGAAAACTGAAAATTCTGCTCCATTAACTTTAAGCTTAGAAATGGTATTGGCAACCAATACCAACAAATTTTGAATGCAAAATGTGGCATGTTGGGAGTATTAAAACTAATGTACCTATTTTCTATGCAAAAGTCAACATTTTGGTTGACTAATGAAGTGAATAGTAACACCAAAACTTGAAATTCAAAAATTGTAAAACTCAAAAGTGTAAAATGCCCTAGTATAACTAACAAGATTGGTTTGGATAGCTTGGCATGCCCATAGTGTAACACCCCTATGTTCGATAGTGCGTTCTACTGTTCTGGTGACCAGTGTTATCCGGACAGCTAGGATGCCTGGAACTACACTTCGTTATGAGTGAGGAGACATAAAATAATGAAATACAAGAAGAGAAAATACAAGAAAAACAAAGGAAAAATAATAGCAAAGAAATGTAACCAAGTTAAGCGAGCCGAGAACCCTAGCGATGGGTGACCGCACCGGGAAGTCACGGCGTGGACCGTTGACTAGCCCTGGACCGCGGGGAACCCTGGAAAATATTTTTAGGACTTAAAGAGACATCAATTGAAGTATAAATATCATTAGAAATATCAAAGAAAAATTAAAGTATTAGTACAAAAAAAAGTGAGAAATCGAAAAACGGACAAAACCCGGTGTTACCGAAAAATCGGGAATGCAACCCGAACAGGAGCATTATGGTCATTTGACATCCCGAATTGTCTTTTGACCTAAATATCCATTAAAAATAAATAATATTACACTTAGAAAATAAAATGAAAAATTAGTTTAGTGGTACCTAATGCAAATAGCCAAAAGTGGAGTGAAAATTGTGTAATTAGCACTTTAAGCTTATTATATGATTAATTTGAGTAAGTGGACCACTAAGAATTGTAATATGGATTAAATATAATCATAAGTGGGCAGATTACTCCCACTCAAACTTCATCTTCCTCATTTATTCATCCATTGCTGTAAGGAACAACTCCTAAAGCCCTTCCATGGCCACCCCATTTGCATGGCTTCATTTCACCCATTTTCAAGCTAGATTTTGATTACTTTTCTTCATTAAAGATTACCTCCACATCACAAGGAAGAAGTAGATACCAATATTAAGAAGTTTTAGTGAAGATTAAGCAAGTCCCAACAATAGGTAAGTTTGAGTTTTTGAATATTTCTTTGATAAAGTTTGTATACATGTTATGGGTGTTTGCTTTGTGAAGGAATTTTTAAGTTTTGAGGTGTTCTTGATATGTCCAATTTTGGACAGCCATGGAGTTCTATATTTGATGAAGTATTCTTACATATATTTGATGTAGATTCATGTTGAGTAGGGTGATTTAATGTCCTAGTAAGTTAATCCCACATGTATATGGTGATTGTGCACTTGAAATGAAGTTGATGAAATTATGGACAATTTGGCATTGTGGAGCAATTCGGCAGCTTTGGGACTCCTTAATGAATGTTTGAATTCATGGAGATATTGGATAAATTGTGATATTGAGGATTGATGAATATGTATGCAAATTGGTTGTGTAAAGTGTATGTAAGAATTAGAAATGTTCATGTGTATGTATTGTTTTATTTGGACTTTGTGAATTAGAGCTTCATTTGGTGCATTGAGGATGTTTGTATTCTGCCCAAAATGATTTTAATGTGAAGTGGTAAATGGTTTGGTAATGTACCAAAACAGAATGGGGTTGAGAGGTGGATTTGTAGCAAGGTAAATGTGTAATTGATACATGTATAAGCAATGTAATTAAGGACAGCCTACATTTTATCCCATAACTTTAAATGTGTAACTCCAATTGGTATGAGACCAATTGGAGGTGAAACTAGGCACAAAATGTGCCAACTTTCATTGAGAAAGCATACCAAAATTCTGCTTGCAAGGTAGCATGAAAAATGACCAATTCGGATTAAGTACAATTGAGACCTGAAAATTGACCAATTGGGCAGCAGTTAGTGTTTAGGCCATAACTCACTGAAAACAGGTCCAATTGACCTGAAATTTTAACCATCAATAGCTAAGACCCATACCTACAAGTCTTATGAAGACACCAAAGCCCAGAAATGACCATAAGCAAGTCAAACAGCTTGTACAAGTTCGGGTCCAAAAACTGGCCAATCCAAAGTTGACCAAAATTGACCTAAAATGACCAAATTTGATGCCATTTGACCAGCAATAGTAAAATGACCATAACTTTGTCTACATAACTCAGAATTACCTAAATTTTTGCCCCGCGTTCCATAAGACAAATATCTACAAGTTTGTAGTTTTGACCGAAACCCGAAAACCAAGGGAACTAGGTCGTCCGGCTAGGTCAATCTAGTATCCCGGAATCCAGCAAGTTGCAATAAAATGCACTAAACAAGGAAATGAAATTGGTAACATGTACCAACCCTAAAAGACTATCGAATGTGACATATTAGTGACACTAAAACCTAATTTACCTAGAACGAGGGTCGATATATTAGGTGATTAAGCAAATAATAGCTTTTAGTGAATTACTTATCAAGCATTATCGATAGAGACAGTTTAATTTAGTACTGAAACACTTCAAATTGTGTTTCTCAGTTACCAAAGACTCAGGAAAAGGGAAGGAAACACTGAGTCCAGACCAGGAGACAGTTATCAGAGGTTTGTGCACAATAACTATTTCTTTTGAATTTTTCAATTGAAATGAATTATGACTATTTGTACATTATTGTTTTAAATTGTGGAAATGTGTTTAAATGAATATTTATTGCGTGAAAAGCATTGTAAATGGTTTGAAACTGTGAAGAATTATTTGAATGATATTGATGGATACTTGTTGATTGAAAAGCACTGGAAATGATTTGAAACCACAACTATCATGTATATTGATTTTATTCCTCGCTAGCTTGTCTAGTGGGACGAATTGAATTCCCTCTCTGGCTGAAGTGTTGAGGTGTGTGCCTGTTGAGGACGAATCAAATGAGTACTCATATTTTTGCTAGCTAGCTATGTTATTCCTCATTAGTCATCGACTTTTGGGACGAATTGAATACCTCATTAGCCATCGACTTTTGGGACGAATTGAACTTTCGAACATGATTAAGCTGTGTGTGATTTATTGATTTGTATTGTGAGATTGTGAAATGAATTTAAACTCTTATTGACATATACTGTCTTTTGAATTCAACCATGATCCGACTTATTGAAATTTATTGTGATATTGAGAAATGGAGTTTAAATTCTTGTGGACAATTACTGTCTTGAAATTTACTATGGTTTTAAGTATCCACTATTTTTATGATTTATGAATTGTGATTTAAAGATGTATTTGGTTAATGTTGTGCACCATTGAGACATTGTCTCAGCGATAGCTTTTTATTGCTGTCACAGGTAGACAGACAGACAGGGTAGCAGACTAGGCTGCTAGTACCTCCAGCGAGAGATTTTCGGGTATAACGAGTATACCACATTTTGCATTTTGTACTGTAATGTATGTTCATTGTATGTACATATTGTTTTTGATTTTGAACAGTTGTAAATTCAAATTGTACCTTGAAGTTGTAAAATAATTATGAGTTATTTTGGCTGGTAAAAATTGTATTATATTTCTTGTATCGCAGTCATTGAAAAATCACTGTGGATTTGAGTTGAGAAACATGTTGTGTTGAGAAATATGTTGGAGTTGAGATTTGGAAAAATATTGAAGTGCTTTTTATAGGTTTTCTGAAGAACTGTTTTATCCAAAATACAGATGGCACTCTGCCAAAATTTTTACAGAAATTCCAAATAATTCAAATGTGTTAGTTCTATCACTTCAGTTCAAAAAGGTTTGTAACACCTGTAAATAGTGCTCACCACTGTAAAAGAAGAAAAGTTTTTAAAATCCCTTGTAGTGTATTTAATGGGTTATCAGTAGACGGAGTTGGTAATTCATTAGGTATACTACGGGATCATGTTATGCCTTACAGAGGGGTAGGGTGTGACATGTTTTAGTGGTATCAGAGCTAGTTTTTAAATTCTGTTTTCACCTGTTATTTGAATATTCTTTCTTCGTAGTACAACTGTTCAACATCATTGTTTGATACATACAGTGCATTACATTATAAATATGCACTAACGAGAGGAAATCTCCTTGTGTTATTTGTTCGGGAGATCTAAAATCCTCGCATTGACTGTGGAAGAGGGTGATTGTTCAATCGATCAATCTATTGAGGCTGAGGTGCAAGGGGATGACCCAGGCCTACATAATGTCAATGGTTTAGCAGCACCAGCCCCTGCAGTACCGCAGTTTCCTACTCAGTTCACTCAGCAGATAGCTGCAATATTCCAACAAATGGCTGGTAATGTGCCTACTCAAGTCCCAATACAGACACCAGCGGTACAACCACAATCTCCTACTAGGCAGTATGACAAATTGATGAAGTATGGGGCTACAGAGTTCAAGGGGACAGTAGATCCTCTAGAGGCTGAACAATGGTTAGAAAGGATGGATAGGGTATTCAAGAATCTGCATTGCACAGAGGAGCTCAGATTCGAATACTCAGTATCTTTGCTACAGGGGGATGCTTATGACTGGTGGAAAACCATTCCCACACCAGTAGAACTGCAGTGCTAACATGGAATGACTTTCTGTGGAATTGCATGAAATATGTCCCTGATGCTTATGTAGACCAGAAGTTACAAGAATTTCTAAGTCTGAAACAGGGGAACAGATCAGTGGCTGAGTATGAAAGAGAATTTTCCCGCTTGAGCCACTATGCAGTGAGTTTACTTTCTACCAGCAGGGAGAGATGCAAGAGGTTTGAAACCGGCTTGAAGCCCAGTATCAGATTACAAGTAGTCGACTTCAAACACACTAACTTCTCTGAACTTATTTCTCAAGCTCTAGAGTTAGAAAGAATTGAGTCCAAGTCGCCTCCTGAGAAAAAGAAATCAGAGAAGACAGAGAAAGAGGGAAAATCTGTAGAACAGAGTTCCAGTGGTCCTACTGGAAAGAGGAAGAACTATGGGGGACATGGCAGAGGTGGCAAGAAATCTGGTAGGGGAAGATATTCAGGACAGAAGCCTCCCCTATCTGGTCAGCAGACCACCTCCTACTACTGCAGAAGGGTCAGTTCAGAGCCCTGTCACCAGAAGTTCACAACCACCCAACAGAGGTAGAGGCAGGGGTAGAGGTAGCCCAGCAGGCAGCCAAGGCACAGTGAAACAATCAGAGCAAGACAGTGCTCCAGTCAGAATGTATGCAATGAGACAGAGGGAAGAGGCCGAGACATCTGATGTTGTGGCTGGTACCTTCTCAACTTTTAACCAAGATGTGTTTGTGTTATTTGACCCGGGTTCTACCCATTCTTATGTGAGTGCTAGCATCATTGATTGCATTGCTGTTCCATGTACAAAAATGGACTTTGAGGTGCTAGTAACAAGTCCACTAGGACAGGAAGTCAGGGTTAATAGAATTTATAGAGATTGTCCTTTGGTGATCTAAGGACACACTTTTCTGTCTGATTTCATTGAAATGCCCTTCAGAGATTATGATATCATCTTGGGCATGGATTGGTTAGCTAGGCATCATGCCATGATTGACTGTAGGCTGAAGACAGTCACTTTTGGCCTTCCTCGGTACAGTGATGTGGTTATACATGGGGAAAGGCAGTTATTGCCATCAAACATCATTTCGACTGCACTAGCCAGAAAAATGATCAGAAAGGGGTGTGAAGCCTACTTGGCCCATGTGGTAGACACCCAAGTGGGGAGTCCAGCATTGAAGGACATCCCTATAGTACATGACTTTCCAGATGTGTTTCCTGATGAATTGCCAGGATTACCTCCGGAAAGAGAAGTGCAGTTTGAAATTAATGTTATGCCTGGTGTGGAACCAATCTCCATAATGCCATACAGAATAGCACCAGCAGACTTGAAGGAGTTAAAGATACAATTGCAAGAACTACTTGAAAAGGGCTTCATCCGCCCTAGTGTGTCACCTTGGGGAGCACCAGTGTTGTTTGTTAAGAAGAAGGATCGTACTCTCTGTTTATGCATTGACTACCGACAGTTGAATAAGAACAGATATCCATTGCCTCGCATTGATGATCTATTTGATCAGTTGAAGGGTGCAGCTATATTCTCCAAAATTGATTTGCAATCTGGTTATTATCAGTTGAAGGTGCAAGAGCAGAGTATTCCAAAAACTGCTTTCAGAACTCGGTATGGCCACTATGAGTTTCTAGTAATGCCATTCGGGTTAACAAATGCTCCAGCTGCTTTTATGGATCTGATGAACACTATCTTCAGACCATATCTTGATCAATTTGTGGTGGTGTTTATTGATGACATTTTGATATATTCAAGGAATGCAGAGGAGCATGACAGACATCTGCGGATTGTACTGCAGACTTTAAGGGAGAAACAACTATACGCCAAATTGTCGAAGTGTGAATTTTGGCTGAAAGAAATCTCCTTTTTGGGACATGTTGTGTCACTGAAGGGATCAAGGTAGATTCCAAAGAAGGTAGAAGCTATCCTTAATTGGAAGCCGCCAGAATATCACGAAGTTCGCAGCTCGGGTCTAGCCGGATATTACCGCGGTTTGTGAAGGGGTTTTCTATGTTATCTTCTCCACCGACCAAACCGCCGGAAAGATGTAAAATTTCAGTGATGATAAATGTCGCAAAGTTTTAATGAGTTGAAGAGGTGTTTGATGAAGCTCAGTCCTCACTTTACCTACTGGGTAAAGAATACACGATTTATAGTGATGCTTCTCACAATGGGCTAGGCGTGTAATCGATGCAAGATCGAATGTCATTGCTTATGCATCACGCCACTGAAACCGCATGAGAGGAACTACCCAACACATGATCGAGCTAGCAGCCTATAGTTTTTGCTCTGAAGATCTGGAGACACTATTTGTATGGGGAGAAATGCTACATTTACACAGATCACAAGAGCTTGAAGTACTTAGGCACCCAGAAGGAATTGAATTTGAGGCAGAGGAGATGGTTAGAACTCATCAAAGATTATGATTGCTTAATAGACTATCAGCCAGGGAAAGCAAATGTGGTGGCTGACACCTTAAGTCGCAAGACTATGGCAAGTCTCAGAGTTTCTCCTTTGTCCATGGTATATGAATTGAAAGCACAGCATGCCAGTTTAGAGATTGATGATGAGGGACAGACAGTAGTTGCTTGGCATGTATAGCCAGTGTTGATTGATCAGATCAGAATGGCTGCTCAGAGTGATGAAAAATATCAGAAGCTACTGAAAGAAGTCCAGCAGGGCAAGAAACCTGAATTCTCTATGAGAGATGATGGTTTATTACTACATCAAGGCAGAATGTGCGTTCCTAATGATGCTGAATTGAGACAGATCATTATGAAGGAAGCACATGAGTCTCCATTTGCTATGCACCCTGGTGGAACTAAAATGTACAGAGGACTGAAAGAGCATTACTGGTGGATGGGCATGAAGAGGGATATAGTTGAGTTTGTTTCCAAATGCCTAACTTGTCAGCAAGTAAAGGCAGAACATCAAGTTCTAGCTGGTTTGTTACATCCTTTGTCAGTACCAGAGTGTAAATGGGAACGAATAACTATGGATTTTGTTACAGGACTTCCAAGGACACAGAGTAGTCATGATGGAGTATGGGTTATAGTTGACAGATTGACCAAGTCTGCTCACTTTTTGCCAGTTCGGATGGACTATAGCCTGGAAAGATTGGCCAGATTGTACATATATGAGATTGTAAAATTGCATGGAGTGCCAGTATCAATTGTATCTGACAGAGATCCTAGGTTCACTTCTAGATTCTGGGGTAGTCTACAGAGAGCCCTAGGAACTAGATTGAACTTCAGCATAGCATTCCACCCATGCATGCATGGCCAGTCTGAGAGGGTTATTCAGATATTGAAGGATATGCTACGGGCTTGTGTGATTGAGTTTGAAGGTAGTTGGGATACACACTTGCCTTTGATTGAGTTTGCTTATAACAACAGCTACCAATCAAGCATTGGGATGCCTCCATATGAAGCATTGTATGGCAGGAAGTGCAGAACTCCCTTATGTTGGGATGAAGTAGGTGAAAGGAAGATGATTGGGCCAGAAATTGTTCAGCAGACAGAGGAAAAGATCAGATTAATTAGAGATAGACTCAAGGCTACATCAGACCGTCAAAAGTCCTATGTTGATCTGAAAAGAAGAGATATTGAATATGCAGTGGGTGATAAGGTATTCCTCAAAGTTTCTCCTTGGAAGAGGATTATGAGATTTGACAGAAAGGGGAAACTGAGTCCTCGTTTCATCAGACCATATGAGGTTCTGGAAAGAGTGGGTCCTTTGGCGTATCGATTGGCATTACCTCTAGAGCTAGCAAGGATACACAGTGTCTTTCATGTGTCCATGTTAAGGAGGTACAGATCTGACCCATCTCATGTACTATCAATTGAAGAGATTGAGGTAAATCCAGACCTCTCATATGAGGAAGAACCCATAAAAATTCTGGCTTATGAGGTGAAGCAGCTGAGGAACAAACAGATACACCTGGTTAAAGTGTTGTGGAACCATCATTCAGACCAGGAAGCTACTTGGGAACGTGAAGAGAATATGAGGAGACAACACCCACAGCTGTTTAGAGACTAACACCCACAGCACCCGGTGTTACCGAAAAATCGAGAATGTAATCCAAACAGGGGCATTATGGTCATTTGACATCCCGAATTGTCTTTTGACCTAAATATCCATTAAAAATAAATTATATTACACTTAGAAAATAAAATGAAAAATTAGTTTAGTGGTACCTAATGCAAATAGCCAAAAGTGGAGTGAAAATTGTATAATTAGCACTTTAAGCTCATTATATGATTAATTTGAGTAAGTGGACCACTAAGAATTATAATATGGATTAAATATAATCATAAGTGGGCAGATTACTCCTACTCAAACTTCATCTTCCTCATTTATTCATCCATTGCCGTAAGGAAGAACTCCTAAAGCCCTTCCATGGCCACCCTATTTGCATGGCTTCATTTCACCCATTTTCAAGCTAGATTTTCATTACTTTTCTTCATTAAAGATTACCTCCACATCACAAGGAAGAAGTGGATACCAATATTAAGAAGTTTTAGTGAAGATTAAGCAAGTCTCAACAATAGGTAAGTTTGAGTTTTTGAATATTTCTTTGATAAAGTTTGTATACATGTTATGGGTGTTTGCTTTGTGAAGGAATTTTTAAGTTTTGAGGTGTTCTTGATATGTCCAATTTTGGACAGCCATGGAGTTCTATATTTGATGAAGTATTCTTACATATATTTGATGTAGATTCATGTTGAGTAGGGTGATTTAATGTCCTAGTAAGTTAATCCCACATGTATATGGTGATTGTGCACTTGAAATGAAGTTGATGAAATTATGGACAATTTGGCATTGTGGAGCAATTCGGCAGCTTTGGGACTCCTTAATGAATGTTTGAATTCATGGAGATATTGGATAAATTGTGATATTGAGGATTGATGAATATGTATGTAAATTGGTTGTGTAAAGTGTATGTAAGAATTAGAAATGTTCATGTGTATGTATTGTTTTATTTGGACTTTATGAATTAGAGCTTCATTTGGTGCATTGAGGATGTTTGTATTCTACCCAAAATGATTTTAATGTGAAGTGGTAAATGGTTTGGTAATGTACCAAAACAGAATGGGGTTGAGAGGTGGATTTGTAGCAAGGTAAATGTGTAATTGATACATGTATAAGCAATGTAATTAAGGACAGCCTACATTTTAGCCCATAACTTTAAATGTGTAACTCCAATTAGTATGAGACCAATTGGATGTCAAACTAGGCACAAAATGTGCCAACTTTCATTGAGAAAGCATACCAAAATTCTGCTTGCAAGGTAGCATGAAAAATGACCAATTCGGATTAAGTACAATTGAGACCTGAAAATTGACCAATTGGGCAGCAGTTAGTGTTTAGCCCATAACTCACTGAAAACAGGTCCAATTGACCTAAAATTTTAACCATGAATAGATAAGACCCATACCTACAAGTCTTATGAAGACACCAAAGCCCAGAAATGACCATAAGCAAGTCAAACAGCTTGCACAAATTCGGGTCCAAAAACTGGCCGAACCAAAGTTGACCAAAATTGACCTAAAATGACCAAATTTGATGCCATTTGACCAGCAATAGTAAAATGACCATAACTTGGTCTACATAACTCATAATGACCTAAAATTTTGCCCCGCGTTCCATAAGACATAGATCTACAAGTTTGTAGTTTTGACCGAAACCCGAAAACCAAGGGAACTAGGTCGTCCGACTAGGTCAAACTAGTATCCCGGAATCCAGCAAGTTGCAATAAAATGCACTAAACAAGGAAATGAAATTGGTAACATGTACCAACCCTAAAAGACTATTGAATGTGACATATTAGTGACACTAAAACCTAATTTACCTAGAACGCATCGAGGGTCAATATATTAGGTGATTAAGCAAATAATAGCTTTCAGTGAATTACTTATCAAGCATTATCGATAGAGACAGTTTAATTTAGTACTGAAACACTTCAAATTGTGTTTCTCAGTTACCAAAGACTCAGGAAAAGGGAAGGAAACACTGAGTCCGACAGAGACGATTATCGAGGTTTGTGCACAACAACTATTTCTTTTGAATTTTTCAATTGAAATGAATTATGACTATTTGTACATTATTGTTTTAAATTGTGGAAATGTGTTTGAATGAATATTTATTGCTTGAAAAGCATTGTAAATGGTTTGAAACTGTGAAAAATTGTTTGAATGATATTGATGGATACTTGTTGATTGAAAAGCACTGGAAATGATTTGAAACCACAGCTATCATGTATATTGATTGTATTCCTCGCTAGCTTGTCTAGTGGGACGAATTGAATTCCCTCTCTGGCTGAAGTATTGAGGTGTGTACCTGTTGAGGACGAATCGAATGAGTACTCATATTTTTGCTAGCTAGCTATGTTATTCCTCATTAGTCATCGACTTTTGGGACGAATTGAATACCTCATTAGCCATCGGCTTTTGGGACGAATTGAACTTTTGAACATGGTTAAGCTGTGTGTGATTTATTGATTTGTATTGTGAGATTGTGAAATGAATTTAAACTCTTATTGACATATACTGTTTTTTGAATTCAACCATGATCCGACTTATTGAAATTTATTGTGATATTGAGAAATGGAGTTTAAATTCTTGTGGACAATTATTGTCTTGAAATTTACTATGGTTTTAAGTATCCACTATTTTTATGATTTATGAATTGTGATTTAAAGATGTATTTGGTTAATGTTGTGCACCACTGAGACATTGTCTCAGCGATAGCTTTTTATTGCTATCGCAGGTAAACAGACATGTGGCAGACTAGGTCGCTAGTACCTCCAAATGAGAGATTTTCGGGTATAACGAGTATACCACATTTTGCATTTTGTACTGTAATGTATGTTCATTGTATGTACATATTGTTTTCGATTTTGAGCAGTTGTAAATTCAAATTGTACTTTGAAGTTGTAAAATAATTATAAGTTATTTTGGCTGGTAAAAATTGTATTATATTTCTTGTATCGCAGTCTTTGAAAAATCACTGTGGATTTGAGTTGAGAAACATGTTGTGTTGAGAAATATGTTGGAGTTGAGATTTGGAAAAATATTGAAGTGCTTTTTTCAGGTTTTCTGAAGAACTGTTTTATCCAAAATACAGATGGCACTCTGCTAAAATTTTTACAGAAATTCTAAATAATTCAAATGTGTTAGTTCTATCACTTCAGTTCAAAAAGGTTTGTAACACCTGTAAATAGTGCTCACCACTGTAAAAGAAGAAAAGTTTTTAAAATCCCTTGTAGTGTATTTAATGGGTTATCAGTAGACGGAGTTGGTAATTCATTAGGTATACTACGGGATCATGTTATGCCTTACAGAGGGGTAGGGTGTGACACATAGGGTTCAGTTAGCAGTACTGCACATGGCATTATGCCATTCTGTGATTTCATGGCTTTTAGCCATTCTGACATTATGTTGATACTTGGCCTTGTGCCTATTGTTATTACAGCTTATTAGCTGTTCTGTTGCACACTGGGAGACACATATGTGACCGATAGTGTGACAGCCCGAGGTACTTGATACCCAGTGCCAGTTTACCTGTTTATCCAGTCCAGTCGTCCATTATAGGTTACTTGGGCAACCAAAAATGAAAGTGGACAAATTTAATGAAATAATGAATATAACAAGTACAAAATAAGTAAGACTACAAATACTAATCGAAAATTTATTTGCAATAAGAAATCAATATATTCACTGCATATTTATTTTATGTTATTTCTTTTTATTTTATTATTGGCACCACTAAGCATTATTGCTTAGCGCGTTGCTTTTGCCACGCGTAGGTTTTGGAGAGATCGACCGAGAGCCCAGTAGACCACAGACTGTGTGAGACCTTCTGCAGCTCTGCATAGTGTCCGTGTCACCTCACCGACGTCAGTGCATTGGTAGGACACTAGGTTTTATTTTGATATTTTGTAATTAACTTTTATTTTCTCATATGTAATTGAAACTTATGTAATGTATTTTGGTATTAATGTAAATAGTGAAAATTGTGTTTATGAATGGAAAAATTGAGTATTTATTTATTGCTTATATATGAATACCATGAGAAATGAATGATTGAGAAATGGAAATGTTGTTGAAAAATATTGAGATTTTGATGATTATTGGAGTTTGAGAATGATTGGAAATGATTATTGGAAGTGTTTTTCACAGTTCAAGAACTGCTTTTCTCCATTTTTAGCCAGATCACTTAGGATTTTCTATAAAATTTTCGGAACCTCAAATAAATTATAATTTCAATAAATGACTTAAATGAATTATATTTCACAAATTATATTCAAAACTATGATAAAAATAAATTAAGGAAGAATAAAAATGATTGAGATAAAATAGAGTGTTAAGATAATCGTGTGTGACATATCTTACTCGATATCTGTAGACGGTAAGGGTGTCACATTTAGTGGTATCGAGCACGGTTTAGGCGTTCGGGCCTAGATTGAGTCCATACCATGCATTGCATTTGTAAGAGTCGAGGTGACACTAATGCAGATCTGTTTGTCTTTGTTATTTTAAATAGGATATGGACCCTACATCACAGAGAGCAGTTGAGGAGGAAGTGGAGAGTCATGCTCCACCTGCACCAGCTGAGACTAGGGGGGTAGGGGAGAACCTGCTCCACTAGCTCCATCAGAGCCTGCTCAACCTCCACAGGCCGTGTTCCAGCAAATGGCCGAATTCTTCAAACAAATGGCTGGGGTAATGCCACCACCACCACCACTACCTCCACAACTGAAATCACACTTGGAAAGATTGAGAAAATTTGGAGCAGTGGACTTCTTTGGCAAGAGAGAAGATGCTTCTGTTGCAGCCGAAAATTAGTTGAACAGAACAGGCAGAGTTTTAAAACAACTCCACTGCACTCCTGAAGAAAATCTAGAAGCTGCTGTATCTCTATTGCAAGATGATGCATATGAATGGTGGGATACGGTGTCCAGTGAAGTACAGCCAGAAGTAATAACTTGGGACTTCTTCCTCTCCGAATTTAAGAAGAAATATGTGGGTAGTGTATGCCTAGAAGAGAAAAGAAGGGAATTCATTAACCTAAGGCAGAGACAGTTGACAGTGGCCGAATATGAAAAGGAATTTGTCAGATTGAGCCGCTACGGAAGGGAGATAGTCCCTAATGAAGCTGAAAGGTGTAAGAGATTTGAAGAAGGATTAAATGACAATATAAAGATCATGATCACTGCCTTGGGAATCACAGACTTCACCAATTTAGTGGAAGCTACAATAAAAGTTGAAAGAGTAAGAATAAGTGAACAGACCAGAAGAGAGAGAGAGACAACAGAAGAGGAGCCCGGGTCAGTCTAGTTCATCTCCTATACCTGGGAAGAAGTTCAAAGGTCCACCTACACAGAGTTTAGGTCAACCACAAGGTCAGGGTCAGTCTCAGGGGCCCAAGCCACAGTTACCCTTAGGAGAGGTCAGTCCACACCATAAGTGGGTAGCTCTCCAGGGATGGGGTTCAGGGGACCAGCCCCAGCATCTTCTGCATGTCCACAATGCCTGAAGTGGCATAAGGGGGAGTGTTAGAGAGTGACTGGTGCCTGCTTAAGGTGTGGGTCAACAGAGCATCAGTTGAGGAACTGTCCACATAGAACTATTACAGCTGCTCCGACACAAGCAGATAGACCTGCTTTTGCACCACAAAGAGGTAGGAAATCTGGCAAATCTGAGACAGTGGGACCATTCAGAGGCCTGCATCTGAGCCAGCAGAGAAGCCTGAGGGCAGACCACCTGCCAGAGCCCATGCCATGAGAGCTCAGGAGGAGCAAGATGCCCCGGACGTCATCAGGGGTACGTTCTCCCTCTACAATACATCTGTGCATGCATTGGTGGATCCAGGATCCACTCATTCATACATCTGTATCAACCTACCCGTGGAAAGGGGGATACTAGTAGGGGAGAGTGACCAAGACATTCTGGTCACTAATCCATTGGGCCACAGTGTAGTGGTGAACAAAGTATACAAGGGTTGCCCGTTAAGGATTCAGGGATATGAATTCTTGACAGACTTGATTGAGTTGCCTTTCTATGAGTTTGACGTGATTTTAGGAATGGACTGGTTGTCACGTCATCAGGCAATGGTTGATTGTAAACTGAAGAGGATTTCTTTGAAAACTCCTGAGGGTAATGAGATTACAGTTATAGGGGAAAGGACAGATTTCTTGTCCAATGTCATCTCAGCCACAGTTGGAAGAAAACTAATGAGAAAAGGCTGTGAAGCCTACCTAGCACATGTGGTGGATACTAGGCAGGCTAAGCCAGATCTGTGTGACATACCCACAGTAAAAGACTTCCCAGATGTGTTCCCTGAAGAATTGCCTGGTTTGCCAACAGAAAGGGAAGTTGAATTTGCTATTAAGACACTGCCGGGTACAGCACCAATCTCTATTGCTCCTTATAGGATGGCACCCATAGAATTGAAGGAACTGAAAATCCAATTACAGGAGTTACTAGATAAGGGATTCATACGCCCCAGTTACAGGAGTTACTGGATAGTGTTAGATTTTCTTTTCAACCTGTTTTTAAACCTTATGAAGTTCCTAAGAAACAAATGATTAAATTAGATACTACAGAAGATATATTCGAAAAAATACAAAAAAGATTAGAACAGTTAAATATTAATCAATCTTTAGTGTCAATTATAAATAAAGATAATTTTGATATAGAAGACCTAAGTGATCAGTTTAAAGAAGACTTAGAAATTAGTAAAATTTTTCATGGTGGAAATAATTATCCTAGGACTAGGAATTGGTATCATAGACCTACACCACCTGATGTTCAATATGAAGAACATAATCAGCTCACACAAGCTAAGTATGATGGTGAATCAATTTATGAGTGGAATTTAGATGGTTTAAGTGAATACCACATTTTAAATACTTTAAAAGAAATGACTATAGCTAGTGCTGCCGGCCAAAGGTAATTCTAATGCTCAAATTGCACATATTTTCATATCAATATTTACAGAAAATCTTAAAGGATGGTAGAATAATTATATTAGTTTAAAAGATAAATATAGAATTTTAAATGCTAGAAAAGTACTAATTAAAATGGAAAATAATCAAATTACTTAAACTAAAGAGGAAGATATTGTTGCTACTTTAATATTTGCAAGTACTAAAGCATTTATAAGAGAACCTAATAATTATCAACAAAGGTCTTTAGAAGTTTTAAGTAATTTAACTTGTCCAAAATTATAAGATTTTAGATGGTATAAATATGTGCTTCTTACTAAAATATTTAGTAGAACAAATTGTAATAATGCTTATTGAAAAGAAAGATTTATAGCTGGATTACCAAAGCTATTTTCAAAAAAGGTTAGACAAAGAACTAGGAATAGTTATAACTCAAAAATACCCTATGATATTTTAACATACGATGAACTAATTAATTTCATTAATAATGAATGTTTAGCTTTACGTACAGATTTAAAATTAAAAGCTAAAATGAAAAAAGAATTAAAAGAATCTAGGAAAGAATTAGGAGAATTTTGTTTTCAGTATAGCTATGAGAAAATTATTACCCCTTCTGCTTCCAAAAAAGAGAAAGAAAAATTTATAAGAAAAAATCTTCAAAATATTATAAAAAAATCTTACAAGAAAAGTAAGTTTGCTAAGCTAAGTTCTTATAAGAAGAATAAAAAGCCTCCTATTTGTTTTAAATGTGGAAAAGTAGGTTATTACAAAAGTCAATGTAAAATGAAAAGGAAAAATTAATAGTTTAGATGTGTCAGATAAGTTAAAAGAACAAATGATGAATTTGTTACTTTTTAATACTGATTCAGAAAGAAATGAAGAAATTAGTAATTTTGAAGATAATGATTTAAATATTTTAGGTGATTCTTCTAGTTTTACCAGTTCTGAAGAATTAGATACTTATGAAGGTCTCGGTATTTGCACTGATCCTTGTTGTAACAAGGCAATTAATATGATTTCTAGCGAATAAAAGTTTTTATTAGATATTATAAATAAAATAGATGATCTAAAACTTAAGAAAGAATATTTTCTTAAAATTAAAAAATTTTATAATTAAAGAAAAGGTTGTTAGTAATTCAGAACCTTATAAGTTAACAGATATTTTTCAAAGATTTGAAATTAAAATGAATATTGCTACTAACATAAATGATTTGCAAGAAGAAATTAAAAACATTAAATAAGAGATAAGAGAATTAAAAGAAGAAAAAAATAAATTTGAAAGAAAATTAGTAGAGTTAGAATTCACTAATTCAAAGTCAAAAGAAATACTTAAGACTAATGAGGAAAAAGTAGAAGAAAGTAAAAGTCATTAAAGTGTAGATGAATTTATTAATACTTTACCAAGAATTAATTATCATAAATTGATTATTTATATAACAACCATAACTAGGGGCTATTACCGGCGTTATGGATTGGGTCAACTTAAGGCTACCAAAACCTGTACCAAGCTTAAAACCTATAAAACATACACATATTCTTGTATCTCACTATCTAAGTATATTTCAAACTATTACACTTTAGTGTTTTCACATATACTTAGACATTTATAACATAAATTTTATTTAGAATTTGAACCTTAACATACATAAAACTCTAAAGCGTAATGGTTTAGCTTGTATACTCTCAAAAGAGTTAAAATAAATATAAACATTATCATTCATACTTAAAAAATTACATAACTCCAATTTTCTATTATTATCAGCATAGTACTATCCATACACATATTACATGTCCATCTACCCATATATCATACATGAAGAAAAGCTATAAAGCTACCCTGATGCACTCTCTCCATAGAACTCTTTTAATCCTACAAACCTGATTTAGGGGTTAGAGGAAAAGGGTAAGCTTACACAAGCTCAGTGGGTAAACTAACCAACATTAATTTTATCATTCATTTTATACATATGCAATGCATCATCCAAATGGGTTTCCACATCATAAACATTTGACGTGAGATGGACTAGTCACCAATGACTCCTTAAATCCAATGTGCTTAGCTCATACAGAGGCTCCTCAGGACTTTCGCTTAAAATATGACATGTGTCATGCACTCTGGGCAACTTAGAGATCTCTCCTAATGGGGCATCGTAAAGATCTCTCTATAGGATTTACTTATGGATCCATAACATACATAACATAACATAATCATAAACATGGGGTGTCACACCTTATCCCTTGTAAGGCATGACATATTCTCGTAGCATATCTAATGAATTACCAAACCACCCTACTGATAACCCATTAAATATGCTACAAGCGATTTTAAACAAAACATAACATTTTATTTTACTTTTATATTGTGGAAAAATGCATGGTGGTGGTTAAAACTTTAGCAAAACTCAAAATTTATAACCTGTTAAAAACATAAAATAAATCAAGTAAAATATTTCCTTCAATCCATTTCACAAGCATAATAAATTCAATTATATTTCAAGTAGACATTAATTAGAGGAAATAAACTTAATATTACAAAAGTTACATTTACATAAGTCTCAAAATGAAGTGCAAATATTTACAAACTCAAAATGCTTTAGCAATATAATGCTTTTTAATACAAATTGCTCAATGTTCGTATATCATACATATAACTAAAAAATGCATCAAAGGAATTACAGGGGTATACCTAATGTAAATACCCAAAGTTAATACAAAAGCTGCTACCAAGTATCTCACTCAGCAGCTTTCTCCTTTCCCTTACCTGCGATAGCATAAAGAAGCTATCACTGAGTATATCACTCAGTAGTGCACAGCTAATAATTTTAAAACTTAAAATAAAACACAACTTGTCAAAACATAACAAATCACATTTTCCATAATCATGAAAACATCACCATAAATTCTAACTCCATAAGAACCATTTATTGAAATCACCTTTCAATGAAGAAATCATAATTCACAAATCACAAATCATAAAGCATAAGTGTTGCCAACATCAACACACAGTTTAGACCATAATACAAAATTTGACAATAAATGCCATGTTGTACACCACGGCAAAGCAAATCAAATCAAACTCACTAACCATTATTAATGAGGGAGAGGCTAGCTAGCTAATGAGTACTCATATCATCTCACCTCACTAACCGTTATTAATGGGGGACATAATAAAAATCAATTACCAAACCCCAAATAGTCATTACTACTGAGAAATTCTCAAAGGGACTGTCATGCTAACTGTGGTTTTAAAATAAATTTTCAAGAGTTTCCTAATCAATAATCACATTTGTAAAACAATAATAACATTCAAATTATCATAAAACCCATAAAGGGGTTGGCAACACACAATTATCTCAAATGCAAGGGAAAAACCTTATCTCATTCATAATAAGCTCATTCAAAACAATTTTAAGTTAAAAAAAAAAGAAGGAAGTTAGTTGTGCACAAACCTTCAATGATCTCCTTTCTCTTTATTTACTTCTCCTTGTCCGTCCCAATCTCTTTTTCTACTGAAAACACACAAATAGAATGTCTTAATACTCACCTCAACTATTGCCAATTACTTATTACATGAATATCTAATGCATCTCTAATTTAGTTTTACAATTTCAATGAGTTTTGATTTTCTGGACAGCTTAGTGCTCTAATCTTTGAACCTAAATTTTTACCTAGTTCCAAACATAATTTGGTGAGGTACTCTTCATGAAATTTGTTCCTCTTGGTCTAAGCTTTATTTTCCTTTTTGAATCATCTCATTTGAAGTTTTTTAGCTCAAGTTATGATCAAATTACTTATTACTATTCACATGGACAACCCTGCAGATTCCAGGTTTTCAGAATTCTGCCCAATTTTGTATCTAACATCCGGGCCTCTTCTGTTCATAATTTGATCTAGATCCTTAAACCAATATTTTAGGTCTCTATCTTAAGTTTCCAAATCAGTTTGAATCATTCTAATTGGAGTTTTTTAGAGAAAGTTATGACCTATTAACCATGCTGGGGTCATAAGGCCAATCTACTGGATTTCAGGAATTCCAGTTTTGTCATCCTAAATTTTCCTAACAATTTCTCTAAGTTGCTCTAGGATCTGGGTTCTGGTTAAAACACAAAAATTGTAGTTCTATATGTTATGAGAATTTTGGCTTTGGAATTATTGCATTTTCAGTTTTGTAGACCAAGTTATGACATTTTTACCAAAACTAGTCAGGTATGCAAAAATTCATAATTTCTAGGTTTGGTTCTGGTATAGGGCAGATTTGTTAATCCAAATTTTTCTAGCAATTTGGTTGATCTAAGTTCATAATTTGGCCTCACATTCTTCATATTAAATGTTCTACTATGTCTCAGGTTTCCATAGGTTCAAGAATCAGGTCAATTAGAGTTTCTTAGAGTGAGTTATGACAATTCTAAGATTACTATTCACATGGTCATTCTATAGGGTCCGGAATTGCCACTTCCAGATTCAAGGCTCCTTTAGGACAACTTATAGTCATTTTTTGGGTAGGATATCTTCATGAAAGTTCTAGTCCTATGTCTTAAGTTTCATTTTCAATTAGTTTCACACCAATTGGAGTTGTGTAGCTCAACTTATAAGCTGCCAAGTACACTAGACTCAATGTCCAGAATTTCAGTAACTCAACACACTACCCATCCATCAATTCATTTCAATAACCAACTTCAATTCACACTCAATGTACATCAATTGGTCAATATTTGGACATAAGAACATCAATTTCACAATATGGCACAAAATCCCTAATTTTCCTCAAACCCTAAATTCCTAACTTCATAATTCATGCAATTCCATAACATTCACTTCACCAATCATGTATAACCCACCAATTCAACAAAAATTCTCAACTAAAGTATGTCAAATTACCATAATTAGGTCTTATAACCCTCAATTGCATAACATAACACAAAAGCACTAATTTCTCATGAAGCTTAATCTTCCATTTTCCAATTTATGCAAATCCCATGAAATTTCACTACCCCAATCATGTATACTACTTCAATTAAACATGAATTCATCATCAATTGAATTAAAACACATCAAACCCTAGGTTTAAATGGCTAGCCGAAAATCCCTTTCAAGATTCATGCATGATTCTTCAATTTCTTAAGTTAATTACCTCATAAATAACCCTAATCCCATGCATACACAATGAATTTAGCTAGGATAATGACTTACCGCAATAGTGACTTCTCCAATCTTCAATTCTCATCCAATTTCTTTTTTTTTTCTTGTTTCAATCTCTTACCCAAAACTAAATATCAAGTTTTCTTATAGTGGGTTATGGAATTTATGGAGGAAATTCAAGGGAATCAAAAGCTTGGAAAGGGGATCAATGGTGGAAGAAGGAAGAAGAAGAAGAGAGAAAGAGAGAGGGAGAGAGGAAGTGTGGTGGCAACAATGGGAAAGAGAAGGAGAAGTGTCTTCTTTTTATATTTATCCCTAATTTTAAATTTCTTTAATTCATTAAATTGAGTTGTCCAAAGCCCATTGGTCGTTAATTTTTAATTAGGTTATAATAGAATTAAATTCTAGGTTTTTATTTCATTTATTTTCCCGTACACGTTTTTACTTGAATTGTCCTCAAAATTTCTTCATAATTTGATGCATTATTTCTCATTTAATTTAATTAATATTTTGGTCAAAAATCAACTCTTGAAGTGAATTGACCAAAATGCCCCTCATCGGGTTATAATCCATCTTTTTCAAAATCCTCGATGAGTCCTTAGGTCTTTGGTTCACTTGAATTTTTATTGTGTCTATCTTAATTAAATTTCCCTTTATTTTTGGTACCCAAGGTGGCTTTGAATAGTACTATTCACAAACTAAAAATGGTACTATTTAGAGCTCAGAGGTTCGGGGTGTTACATGGGGGGAGTCAGTAGGTCATCCATCATCCATCAATGCACCATCAAAAATTATGCAATTATGCGATATCTTCGTGTTCTAGATACACACATCCTAAATAAATATGACATGATTCATGAGGATGATCATAAATTAAATTTACAAGTTTAGATTTATTAAGATTAGAATTACTTACCTCTTATAGCCTATCAACCACCTAACTCGAATGGTAGCTATCCTCAGATCCTTAACCTTCCGAATCCCTCAAGCTTGATCCTATAAAATCAGACTCTAGAGAGTTATATAAGGTTCTAAAACTCTATACACTTATTAAACATCTTATTCTAGGCCTTTAAGAACTATGAAATTAGGTTTTGGAACCTTGGAATCGAAGGAGAAATAAAACGGGTAGAACTAAGTTCGGTTGCAGGAGTCTTGGGCTTTGGTTGCTGAACCTTGGAACATCGGGTGCTCATTTTGGGTAGTAGCCACTATGGCTGCCAAAATCTAGGACTTTGGGTAGTGAACCTAGAAAATTTCTTGATTTTCTAAGAATCTAGATTTTCCAAGAAACTACATGCTTCAGCTGTCGAACCTTTGGTTTTTGGTAATTGAACCTGGGAATTTTTAGAATTTCTAAGTTGAAAACCTATAGAATCCTTCTCCCATCAACACCCAAACTCCCTCCAAAGTTTCAAAACTCAATCCAAACACATATACACATCTTTCAAGCATAAAATAACTTGAAAGCATACTTAATACCCATATACATTAACCGAAAACTAAAATCATAGGTTTTGTCTAAACCCAACATAACATATTTATGGATTTTTTCAAATCCATCTAGGGAAACTAGCCATTTAAGGTCCATAACACTTAAATAACTAATCTAACAACAAAATATGCAATTTTAAAATAAAATCACAAAACTCTTACCCCAACATGCACAGATTCCCAAAACTCATCTTAAAAACAACATTTCATGTAATTGAAGTTATAGAAACCTAATGCCTCTTCAACTTTCTTAAATTTATCTATTAGATCAAGAAAAAAAGGAAGTCGCCTCTTTTCTTGTAGCTTAGAGGTGAGAGAATCAAAATCCCAAAGCTTGAATCTACTCTCCCAAACTTTTAAATGGAAGTATCTACCTCCAGATCTTGAAAAACCCAAGGAAATATCTTCAAAAATCTCCTTGTATGCTTCAGCAATTAAGAGGCAGAGAGGGAGAGAAAACCCAAATGTTTTGGCAGAAAAAATAGGCCTTGGTCCCTTTTATGCCCATTACAGTCAAGGGACTTTCAGTTGCTATAAGCCATGCTTTCTGCTGTCAGAGTCTGTTTTGTCCAAATGGGTATTTAAACAGGAAAAGGAACTTTGACTGTTGAAAGTCTATCCTTCAGCTGCTGAAGTTCTTCTACCAAAAACACTCACTTAAAAACTTTTAAGAAATAAAACCTTTAAATCATTTTCATTCTTAAATACATTTTGAACATTTCAAACACACACATATATAAACATATACCCATACACTTCCACCCCCATTCCCTTATCCGCGGAATTTTCAAATTTGCTAGAATATTTTATCTACGACAGAAATTCTAACGTCAGGAAATGATGGATATTACAATGTATTTTACTATTTCTATTAGTGATTTTAGTTTTTCTTCAATTGCATTAGTAGATTCTGGTGCATATCAAAATTGTATCCAAGAAGGTTTAATTCCTACGCCTTTTTTGAAAAAACCAAAGAAATATTACATGGAAAGATTATATGTTACTAATGGTAATAGATTACAAATTAAATATAAATTAAGTAAAGCTAGAATTTGTAATCAAGGTATTTGTTTTAATTTACCTTTTATATTAATTAAGAATACAAGTCAAGGTGTTATTTTAGGAAACCCTTTCTTAAACATGATATATCCTTTTAATGTAGATAAAAATGGTATTAATACAACTATTCTAGGAAAAGAGATTTGTTTTAAATTTACTTTAACTATTCAAGAAAAACATTTAAACATATTAAAAGAAATTTTAATATCCTTAGTCAATATAATTAATAAAAAGAAAAAAACATATTGAAAATTTAAATTATGAAATAAAATCTTTAAAAATCCAATTATTTTAGAAAGATGTTTGTGCACCTGTTTCTAATGGTTTTTGGAAAAGAAAAAAAACATATAGCATATTTACCATATGAAAAAGATTTTAATGAAAGATTCTAACTAGAAGTCATGCAATTCACTTGAACAAAAAATTAGAAAGTTATTACATAAAAGAAATTAAATATTTATTAGAAAAATGATTAATCAGAGAATCTAAGAGTCCTTAGAGTTGTTCAACTTTTTTATGTTCAAAATACAGCAAAAATAGAAAGAGGTGCTCCTAGATTAGTAATTAATTATAATCCTTTAAATAAAGTTTTACAATGGATTAGGTATCCAATACCTAATAAGAGAGATCGACTAAAAATATTACATAATGTCAAAATCTTTAGTAAATTTGATATTAAAAGTGAATCATGGCATATTCAAATAGCTAAAGTAAATAAATACAAAACTGGCTTTAATGTTCTTTTTGGTCATTACGAATGAAAATTATGCCTTTTGGTTTAAAAAATACTCCGAGTGAATTTCAAAATGTTATGAATGATGTTTTAAAAGATAATGAACTTTTTACAATAGTTTATATAGATGATGTGTTAATTTTTTCAAAATCATTAGATAAACATTTTATGCATTTGCAAAAATTTTATAATATTATTAACCATAATGGATTAATAGTTTCTACTCCTAAGATGACATTATTTCAACAAAAATTAGATTTTGTGAATATAAAATTGTTAAAAATAAAATTTCACCAATTTCTAGAGTTCTAAAATTTACATTCAAATTTCCTAATGAATTAAAAGATAAAAATCAATTACAAAAACTCTTGCAATGTTTTAATTATGTTTCCAATTTCTTTAAATATATTAGAATCTTATGAAAACTTTTTTATGATAGACTTAGAAAAAATACTACTTGGACCGAACAATACATGGAAAATGTTCATCTTATTAAACAAAAGGTTCATTATCTTCCCTATTTAGTCATGCCTCATCCTGATGCTTCTTTAATTGTTGAAACTGATACATCTAATTTAAGTTATGGTGGTATTCTTAAATAATATCTTCTTGGTAAGAAAAAAGAGTCATTAGTGAGATTTCATTATGGTATTTGGAATGTAGCTCAAAAGAATTACTTTACTATTAAAGAAGTTTTATTAATAGTTTTATGTATTACAAAATTTCAATATGATTTAATTGATAAAAAGTTTTTATTAAGAACTGATTATTTTACAGCAAAAGATATTTTATAAAAAGATGTTAAAAATCTTATTTCTAAAAAGATTTTTGCCAAATGGCAAGCTTTTTTTGGAATTTTTGAATTTGATGTAAAATAAATTAAAGGTTCTTTAAATTCTTTACCTAATTTTTTTACTACTGAATTTTTACTAGGAAAATCTCAAAGTAAGTAAAATGAGCATTCCTATTAAAAAGAAAGTTACAACTGAAGATTATGTTTATCAATTTGCTCCTTCACAGTCTACTCTGCCAACTCCTTCTAGATTAATTATACATTCTTCACTTTCTCCTTAAGAAACCTTAATCCTATTTACGGCAGTTAAACACAAAAGGTCTAGTTCTAAACCTATTGGATCTTCCTCCTCTTCTTATGCCCAAACCAAATTTGCCTCTAATCATATTGAAGCTCTTTTAAAAAGTCCAACTTTTGATCTAAACCATTAGTTTACCAAATCCATTACAAAACATGTTACCATCCTTGAACTAGAAATGTTTAATGTAAATATTACCAATCCAAATTATTCCAAAATGTTCCAAGCTTTATTTCCACCAAATCATTACTTTATTCAAGAACATTCTTATAAAAACTAAAGATTTTATGAGTTAATTTTTATTAATTCTAGCTTGAGTTAGAACATATCTTTGATGAGAAAGAAACTCATAAGATCTCTTGTAACACCCTCCCGGTAGCAACTCCGTACATTCTACTGTTCCGGTGACCGGTGTAGGTCCGGACAGTTAGAACGTTCAGAAAAATATTTAAATTAAAGTTAGGGACCATAATTAACTCAAATATTAATAAGAAAAATTTAGTAAAAATTTTAGAAATAAAATACAACCAAGTTAAATGAGCCGGTGCCCAAGCGATGGGTAACCCAGAGGGAAGTTGCGGTTCTCGCAACTAGGAGCCCTAGACCCCGGGGAAAAATTCATAAAATAATTTTTGGGACTCCAGAGAAGGGTCATTGAGGTTCCTATGGCATTAGAATTCCAAGAAAATATTTAGAAAATTTTTTCAATCGGTACAGACAATTTTGACCCGTTAAGCCAAACGGAGGGCATTTTGGTCATTTCGCCTTCAGAGGTGATTTTTGGCCGACTTATCCAGTTGAGTAAATAATTATTATGACATAAAATATGAATTAATATTGATGAAAAATTAATTTAAAGTTAGTAGAAAAGAAAAGAAAAGAAAAATGAAGAAAATTGAAATTTTGACATCACATGATGTCATTTAAAAAGCTCCACCCAATCATCATTTGACAAATAAATTAAAGGGACAAAAATGACATAAAATGGGACAAAAATAAAACCAATTCCAGCAGCTTCTTCCTCATTTCAGACGTAGCTCTTCCTTTTCCAAAGCTTTCCACCATTGTTACTCCCCTTTAAGCTTAAATTTCCTTAAAATCTCACCATATTTCCCATAATCATCTTCATAAAAACTGAATATCTACCCTAGCTAGAGTGATTGGAAGTAAAAGGAAGTAAGAATCTTGAAGTTGGCAAGAAAGAGACTTGGTAAATTAAGGTTAGTGCATATACATACCTTAAACTCTTTATTTCCATGATAAGAGACATGAATTAAGTAAGAAATTGTAGCTTAAATGAATAAAAATTGTGTGTATGTCCACCATGAATTTCGGCTGCCCTAATGAAGAAATAGGAATGAGTGTTTTTGATGAACTTAGAGTGAACTAGAAATCATGTTTAAAGTATATGAATGTAAGAATAATGAATTAGTAGCTAACTAAGGTGAATTGTGTAAACCATGAATTTGAGCTAGGGTTTTGGGAGTAAAATGTGAACTTGGCTTATGAAATGATTAAAGGACATTCTAATGGTCAATTAGTGACCATTTGAGGCAAGTTAATCATAATTTGAAATGAGCTAATGCATGGCAAAGTGAAATGTGCAGGCTGCCTAGAGATAGCAGTAATGAGGCTGTGATTCCAGCCCACTTAGACAGCCATAGCTTTGGCTGTGTAGGTTCAATTGGTGTTAGGCCAATTGGACATGAAACTAGACTTATAATGGCACATTTTTGCTGAAGAAACCATGCCCAAAAGACCAAAGCAAGAGGACCAAAAGTTGGCCCCAATCCGGGTACCCTGCAAGCTAATTCTGCAGAATGACCAAATGTAACTGTTCATTTTTCCATAACTCACTGTAGAAATGGTCAACTGACCTGAAATTTTTACAGAAATAAGTTAAGACATAGAAAAACAACTTTCATGAAGAAACCTACCACAAATTATGACCAGAACCTAACCCAAATGGCAGTCACGATCCTTTGTTCATGATCTTTGTAGATTTGGTAGTGCTGATTTTCCAATCCGGCCAGCTGTGGGTTTTGGACCATATCTAGAGTTACAAAACTCCAAATGGAGTGATTCAAAAAATGAAATTCAACTAGACAAAATAAGGAACAACTTTAATGTTTACCATTTCCTCAAATTCCCACTACAACAGTGCCCAATGGAACAGTAAAGTTGGGCTACAAAAACTGAAAATTCTGCTTCCCTTGGTTTAAGCTTAGAAATGGTATTAATGCTTAATGCCAACAAGTTTTAAATGCAAAATGTGGTATGTTGGGAGTGTCAAAACCAATGTACCTATTTTCTATCAAAAAGTCAACATTTTTGTTGACCAATGAGGTGAATAGTGACACAAAAACTTGAAATTCAAAAATTAAAGAATTCAAAAGTATCAAATGCCCTAGTATACCTAACAAGATTGGTTTGGATAGTTTGGCATGCCAATAGGGTTCAGTTAGCAGTACTGCATATGGCAATATGCCATTCTGTGATTTCATGGCTTTTAGCCATTCTGACCTTGTATTGAGATGTGGCCTCGTGCCTAATATTATTCTGACTTGTTAGTTATTACATTTGCCGGAGATACATATGTGACCGATGGTGTGACGGCCCGAGGTACTTGATACCCAGTGCCAGTTTACCCATTTATCCAGTCCAGTCATTTAGTATAGGTTACTTGGGCAACCAAATGAATGAAAGTGGACAAAGTTAACGAAATAAATGGATATACAAATACAAAACAAATAAGACTTATACATTCAATGCATATTTATTTTATGCTATTTTCTTTTATTTTATTATTGCACCACTAAGCATTATTGCTTAGCGCATTGCTTTTGCCACGCGTAGGTTCTGGAGATATAGATCGTGAGCCCAGTAGACCGCAGACTGGGTGAGTCCATCCTGCAGTTCTGCACAGTGTCCGTGTCACCTCAACTTCTGCAGTGCATTGGTAGGACACTAGGTGTCATTTTGGTATTTTGTAACTAAATTTCTATTTTCTCATATGTAAATGAACTTATGTAATGTATTTTGACGTTCATGTAAATAATGAAGATTTATGGTTATGTATGGAAGTAATTTGAGTATTTATTTGTTGTTCATATATGAGTACCCTAAGAAATGATGATTGAGAACTGAAATTGAAAAAAATATTGAGTTTGTGATGAGATATGAATATTGGAAGTGTTTTTAACAGGTTCTGAAGAATTGTTTTCTCCATTTTTAGCTGGTACTCTGCCGGATTTTCTTTAAAATTTTCGGAACCTCAAATAATTTACAATTTCGATAAATGGCTCAAATATATTATATTTCACAAATTATATTCAAAAGCATGAAAAAAAAATTTAATTAAGTTAAAATAGAGTGTGCCGGTACACCGTGGGACATTGCTTACTCGGGTATACTGTACACGGGTAAGGGGTGTCACATCTCTTATAGTAAAGTTTAACAAAGTTTTAACTATCTCAGATTAGAAACAATGTTTATACATAGGAAAAGCCTTTTCTATTAATTTTTAGCTAGCCAGTTACAACTATTTTGATTATAAGTGGCCTAGTATAATGTGTTTTTCCTTAGAAATTAGACATATTCTTGGTTTTTTACATGACAAAGACTTGTCCAACTAAGTTCTTAGCATGGTTTTTTAATGGGTGGAACTATTTCGGCCTTGTTCGAGAAATTTTACTATTACAGATTTAGTAGGGATTTAAACTTTACAAGAAGGAAATGAAGAGTCTTAGAATGGATCCTTTACTCTCATTTTCTTTTACCTTTGGAATTCTATGGATTCTCTTATGGGCCTTTGATGTTAAGGAAGTTTCCAGCTCTTATAATTTTATTTTACAAAGAACTTTCAGAGTTAAATGGTGTCCTCAATTTGACATTAATCAAGGTTGCCAAGACAGTGTTATGAAATGGTTACAACATCATAGAGTCAAAGCTCAATTAGCTTCTACTTTAGATCAAGCAGATTTTTTAACATCAAAGAGTAAGATTCAATCACTTTTAACAGGTGCTAAAAAGCCCGTAAGATTTTAAACAATTGTTAAAGCAAGCTTATTCGAAAGTCTCTGGATCTTTAAAAAAGGATGATGATTTAGATGATGAAATTAACTTTGAACAAAGAATTCTTAATGAAGCAAGATAGGTAAAAGAACCTTATAACACCCCTTACCTGATCTATAATGTAGCTGGACAAGGAATGTTGCATTCTGTGCCAGAGCACCTTATCTTATGTTACTTTATTCATTATTAATTCCCATTCCATTGTATTTTTAATACACAAATCTTAAAGGGAGAAACTGACGGATTTTAGGTTTTATGGAGATTTTGGCTTTTGAATCACTACATTTGCAGTTTTGGAGACTGAGTTATGACATTTTTGCCACAACTGGTCAGGTACCCTGAAATTCAGAATTTCAAGTCAGGTTTGGTTCTGTCAGATTTGCTGACCCAACTTAGTCTAGCAAATTGGTTGAGTTGGAGACAAAACTTGTTAGTAGTATGCCCCAAACCATATCATTTTGTATGTATCTTATACATATTGAAGGAGCGAAAGCATGAAAAACATAAGTTTATACCATTGAATTCAAAAATTTTCACCTAGGGTCACATGCATCATGCAAGATTTATTTTTATCTATTTTATTTCAATGATAAACAACATATTAAAACTCTTTTAATATGTTTTTGGATATGTATTTGCCATTTAAGATTTTAAAATTAATCAGATTAATTTTAGAAGCCTAGATTAAATCAAGAACAAATACATTAACCTCTTGATGTACTACAGTATATTTGCGCCTTTCAGATGTGTCTTCAGGACACCAGATGTTGTCCCTCTAACTTGTCCACACTAAGAACACCTATGGCATCCCTTGAATAGCTTCTAAAGCTTTTTCTATTAATTAGAAAATCAAGTTTTGCCTTTTAAGAGATTAAAGATGTAAACAGGACACTAGAAATAATTTCTAGTATTTTTAATTCAAGAGATTGTTTGCTAATCTCTTGGAATAGGTGAGAGATGAAGAAAAAGAGAGAATGGGAGCTTCAAGGTGGAGGCACAAAGGAGGTTAGCCGCTGGTTGTGTTGTTTTCTTTTCATAAGAACACTTATATAGCTAGGTCAACACATTAAACCCTTGCCACATGTCACCCTCTGATTGGTTCTAGGTTTAATTGACCCAATCACATTGTGCCAAGTGTCAAACCTATATTTAATCTTAATTTTAATCATCTTATGTGATTAAAAACATTTGGCAAGCTTATGTGTAGTGCCATGTATCACCATCTCATGGTGCCACATGTCACCCTGTGAAATGACCAAAATGCCCCTGTGTGTTAATTTTGAGTTCTTAACCCAAAATAATTATTTCTCTTCTTCTAATCAATTTATATCAAATATAAATCAATTAATTAATCTTTATTAATTAATTTCTCATTAATTAAATTCATATTTAAACACTTTAAATATAAATTTAACTTATACTATACATCTAATAATCTAGATTTGGTTTCAAGTCATGCTAGGGACTTTACAATCTAATTGCAAACCAAACCTATTTAATTAATCAATTAAACTCTTTAATTAATTAATTAAATGATATTTAATTAGGTGATAACTTGTGTATATGTGTGACTTACTAGGCTCATCACTAATTGGCAATGAGATATGATATCAACTCTTAATATCATCAGAACTCTTTCTTACCATAAATGATTTCACTAAATCATTTTATGCACCTCATAGACCATGGTTAACACTTAGCATAGCATGCCATGGCTACCCAATTAGTAATAAGGTTTACCTTAAATGAACCTATAATCATATGTTACCATGCACTAGAATCCCTCTGTTATAAAATCCCAACTCAAGTTGGAGTCATGGTTTATGTCAAACTCCATTTGCTATGAATATTATGTTCTCTTTTAATTTCAGTTCTTAATTAAAAAGATTTTTCTCATCAGAAACTCTTTCTGAATAAATCTATCTGTTCTGGCCAGGAACTTGAAACATCAAGAACAATTAAATGAATGTAGGATTTTATCCTTATTTACTTAGAGGAACAGATTCCATCTTGATCAACACCTACCTCCAGATATAACTAGTAGGAGCCAACACATACCCATATACCCATACACAGTACAAGTATGAAAGCAGTATCAAACTCAAACCACCTATATACAAGATAACTGTGCTATCTCAAGTCTAAAGATTATATGCACTGATATGATTTATGACAATGCATTGACAAGAGTAAACTCCATGTGCTTGTCATAAGTGTTACTGGTTCGGCCTACTTTTCATGTATAAGTGCCTATCATGTTTGTTATATGGCATGAGACTCACCATTCCATCTTATTTATATCTCATATAAATAGCTTGGGAACAAACATGAATACAATCTTTCTGGATAAGTCATGTCCTTATTATGAAGTATCCTTGATTGTGAACCTATTTATGATACTTTGTACTAGAAATACTGTCACTCATTTTCTTAACAACTTAAGAATAGAATTTCTAACAAAATATCAATGGACCTTTTCTATTACATATAAATATATTATGTAACAAAAAAAGTAAAAATGCCTTATATTAATAAAAATATGTACAAGATACATACTAAATGATATGCTCTAGGGCATACTACTAACAATCTCTCACTAGCACTAGAGCCATTCATTATAATATCTTAGACCCATCTTCTCAAGATGTCGGTCTAGCCGAGTCTGTGACATAGGCTTAGTGAATGGATCAGCTAGATTTTCAACTGATGTTATTTTCTGTATGGCTACATCGCCTCGCCCAACTATTTCTCTGATAATGTTGTAGTGCCTTTCTATGTGTTTGGATTTCTGGTGAGACCTTGGTTCCTTAGCCTGTATGACTGCTCCATTGTTGTCACAGTGTAGTGGAACTGCTGACTCAATGGAAGGAACTACTGCAAGTTCTGTCATGAACTTCTTTATCCAAACAGCTTCCTTTGTAGCATCTGATGCAGCAATATACTCAGCCTTAGCAGTGGAATCTACAGTCGTACTCTGTTTGGAACTCTTCCAACTGACTGCACCTCCATTACAAATGAACACATACCCAGAGGTAGACTTTCTATCATCGATATCTGATTGGAAATCAGAATCAGTATAACCATCTAATTGCAAGTCTCCACCTCCATAAATTAAGAATAAATCCTTAGTTCTTCTCAAGTACTTAAGAATATTCTTGATAGCTATCCAGTGTTCCAAACCTGGATTGGATTGATACTTGCTAGTCAAACTAACAGCATATGTGATATCCGGCCTAGTACACAACATTGCATACATTAAACTTTCAATAGCCGAAGCATATGGAATCCTAGCCATCTTATCTCTTTCTTCAGGTGTCTTTGGAGACATCTCTTTAGAAAGGTGGATACCATGTCTCACTGGTAACAATCCTCTCTTGGAATCAAGCATGTTAAACCTCTTTAACACCTCTTCCAAGTATAGACTTTGGGATAAACCAATTATTCTTTTCGCTATATCTCTATAGATGCTAATCCCAAGAATATAGGTTGCCTCCCCTAAGTCTTTCATGGAGAATGTATTTGATAACCATACCTTTATAGTTGTCAACATACCTGTGTCATTACCCATCAACAGTATATCATCCACATATAAGACAAGAAAAGTGATAGCACTGTTACTAATCTTCTTATATACACATGGCTCATCCTCATTTTTGATAAAACCAAATGATTTAATGGCTCCATCAAAACAGATGTTCCAACTCCTCGAAGCTTGCTTCAACCCATAAATGGATCGCTTCAGCTTGCATACCTTGGAACCATCTTGGGATTTAAAACTCCTAGGTCGTTCTATGAAAATGTTTTCTTTAATGTATCCATTGAGAAAAGTTGTTTTGATATCCATCTATCAAATCTCATAATCATAGTATGCAGCTATTGCTTATAGAATCCTAATTGATTTAAGCATGGAATCAGGCGAGAAAGTCTCCTCATAGTCAATTCCTTGCCTTTGGCGAAACCCTTTCGCTACTAGCCTTGCCTTATAGGTCTCTACCTTTACATCAGAACCAATCTTCTTCTTGAAAACCCATTTGTTCCCTATAGGTACAATACCTTCAGGTGGGTCAACAAGATCCCAAACTTGATTCTTATACATGAAATCAATCTCAAATGTCATAGCATCAATCCATTTTGAAGAGTCTATATCTGATATAGCTTCTTCATAGGTAAGTGGATCATCTCCATGATCTACTTCTTCATGAGTAGACAACTCTTGTTCTTCTTCATGAAGGAAACCATATCTCACTGGTGGGTGAGATACCCTGGTTGTTCTACGAGAAATAGCTGTAGATGTTTCATCAACGGGTGTAGGTTTACTAGATGGATCTATATCCATTTGATCTGTTGATTGGTTAGAATTCTCCAATTCTAACTCTATTTGCCTTCCGTTGCCTCCTTCTTGAACAAACTGTTGTTCAAGAAATGTGGCATCTCTACTTATCACAACCTTTTATAAAGTAGGCAAATAAAAATAATATCTAAAACTATCTTTTGGATATCTAACAAATCGACCCTTTTCTGATCTGGTTTCCAATTTATCAGTGTTCAACTTTTTGATATAAGTTGGACAACCCCAAATCTTAACATGCTTAAGACTTGGTTTTCTTCCATGCCATATCTCATAAGGTGAGGAAGAAACTGATTTTGATGGAATCCTATTTAGAATATACAAAGCTGATTCTAATGCAAATTCACAAAAGGAGATTGGCATATCAGTATAGCTCATCATACTACGTACTGTATTCAATAGGGTATGATTTCTCCTTTCAGATATACCATTCAGCTGTGGTATCCCTAGAGGAGTCAGCTGGGAAACAATGCCATGCTCTCTCAAGTATTCATCAAATTCAGTACTCAAATATTCACCTCCACAATCTGATCGAAGAGCTTTAATACTCTTTCCTATTTGATTTTCTACTTCAGATTTAAATTCTTTGAACTTTTTAAAGGATTCATATTTGTATTTCATCAAACACAAATACCCAAACCTTGATTTATCATCAGTAAAGGTAATAAAGTAATAAAAACTGCGGTCTATGAGATGACTGAAATGATTTAGAGAAATCATTTACGGTAAGAAAGAGTTCTAATGATATTAAGAGTTAATATCATTTCTCATTGCCAATAAGTAATGAGCCTAGTAAGTCAGACATCTACACAAGCTAATCACCATTTAAAATGTGATTTAATTGATTAATTAAAGAGTTTAATTAATTAATTAAAGATGTTTGATTTTAAATAAGATTGCAAAGTCCCTCGCATGACTTGAAAACAAATCTAGGTTATTGGATGTATAGTATAAATTAAATTTATATTTAATTTGATTAAATATGAATTTAATTATGAGAAATTAATTAATGGAGATTAATTAATTAATTAATTTATATTTGATATAAATTAATTTAAAGAGAAGAAATTATAATTTTGGGTTGAGAACTCAAATTAAAAAGTAAGGGCAAATTGGTCTTTTCACATTGTGACATATGGCATCATGAGATGGTGACACAGGGCACCATATGATCTTGCCACTTGTCTTCCTATGATGGAAGACCACATGTCATGATTTAAATGGAGCTTGACACTTGGCTTCATAGGATTAAATCAAATAATAACAAGATGGGATCTTGTGATGACATGGCAAGGGAGTTAGGGTTTAACCTAAGTATATAAAGAACAGTTATAAAGAAAAATTAGCCACTCTCTCTTTTTCTCTCAAGTGGGACGGCAACATGGTGTCTCCCTCTCCTCTTCAATTTCTCAATTGATTCAAAGGGAAAAACTTAAATTTCCTCTTGAATTAAATTATTAGAAAGTGTTTCTAACACCCAATATATTCATACAACCTTCACAAAGCATAAACCCCATCTCAAAATTAGTTGACAAGGCTTGAGAAGCCAATCTAGGGGCTGCCATTGCAACTTTGGTGTGTGCTAGTGGTGGACAAACTAGAGGGACAACATTTGAGGTCCTCAGTACATCCTAAGAGGCTTCAATTGTGCATCAAGAGGTTAGTACCTAAAAATCCCTCTTTTAGTTAGGGTCTAATTGAATTAAATGTTAATTCATAATCTTTAATGGCAAATGAAATTTTAATGCATGCTAAAATATGTTTTGATATGCAATTGGGCATTAGAAATTGATTAGGATCACAGGACACTTGGTATGGTACATGTAACCTTAGAAATAATTTTTGAAATTCAAGGTTCTAATGCCCTGTATTCACACTTCCACTCTTTCAATTGGTATCAGAGCCATTATATTTTCCATTAAGATTGTTTATGAGATTTAATTGTGTGATTGAATCAAATTTGGATTGATCAAAATCTGGTTGGGTGCTCAAGAGGGGCGGCTTGAATGAGAAACACGCCCCAAAGGTGTGTTTGAAGTTTGGGCTTGGTTTTTGGGCCCATTATGTAATTATTGTGTATTTTGAGGCCTATAATTTAGCCCATACCAAATTAAATTGTTTAATTAGGAATTTTAATCACACAACTAATTTTTGAAAGTTGTTTTCAAGGTATTAAATTTGGAAAAAGGTTTCTAAATTTAAAATTATTTGAATGAGATTCAAATTTAATTTTGGTTGAATATGTGATATTCAATTTAATTTTTTTATTTTTATATTTTATTTAATTATTAAATTTTAATATGCATGATGGATGATCATGGACAATAAAAGACCAATATGATTGGATTTATTTCTTTTATTCTTCTTTGGGATGTAAAATAATTAATTTTATTTTAGTGGCATGTATTATAAATGTTGTAATAATTTGGGTTGTAATTTCATTTATTTGAGGACTTTAAAGTCCATATTCTTTTAAACTTGCCTTGGTATGCCAAGGATTACAATGTAATTGGATTGCAAGAAGATTAAGGAGGTCAAGAGCATTGGTGGGACTAGTGGAAGGAAATCAAGATCAAGTATTGATTATGTACTCCTTCAGCAACTCTTGTAAAATGAATGAATGAAATATACCTGGGAATGCCCTGATTCAATTCTTGGTGGCTCAGAATTGAATCTCTTAAAAAGTCCATAATCATACCATATTATTTGTTTATCCATGTACGCATGAGATGTATGTGAATGTATGCAAGTATATGATATATGCATGCTAATTGGATAATGTGCAAAGTGAGACCATAATAGTAATTTAGTCGACCACAAAATCTTCCAAGCAAATGATTAAGTTGGAAATGGTATAATTAAAGTAATTATATCATGGCCTTCCATTGAGGCAATTATTTTAAGAAATTTTAAATACTTGCATGTGATGCATTTATTTAAGAGATTTTCTTAAGAATAATCATTAAGCATAAGATGTTATAAATATGTAAATAGTTGGTGGCCAATAATGGATGTGCATGAGGACATTAAAATTATTTGCATGTTTATTGGCTCAATGGGATTAACTTAACTAATGCAAGATAAATCAATAACAGATGTGCCCGAGATTTTGAGCATTAGGGGCTAAATAAATTATTGAACCTCACATGAGATGTGATGGGCAAGGAGTTGCTCACATATAGTTTATTGTAATTCCAATAATGGATGTGCCTAAGGATGATCAATAAGACAATATGAATTCAATCACTCACTAGAAATCCATCCAATTAGGATTTTCGTTTCCTACTTTGGAAGTGTAAGATTCGCCAAGTTAGTGGGAGGACCAATTTGATTAAAAGATCATAATCATTTTTGTTAATTACTTGATACATTTACTAATTAATCTAGTTATTTTCTGCAGTTAATTTTCTGATAATAAAGAGCACACAACAACCACCACCATCCAATATCCTTGCGAGCATACTTGATCACAATAGGTTGACAGGACATAATCTTTCTGATTGGCTCAGAAATTTAAAACTTGTCCTGAACCTAGAATGTATTAGATATGTTTTAGACTCAAAGGTTCCTGGTCCCTTACCTCTAGAGGCCACTTAAGAGGAACTAGACGCTTTGGACAAGTGGAAGGAGCATGATATGAGAGCCAAATATTACATGCTTGCTTCTATGACTAATGAGTTACAAAAGCAGCATGAAAATATGCAGAATGCAAGTGAGATCCTTCTTCACTTACAAGAGTTGTATGGTGAGCACAGTAGGAATGCTAGGTATAAGATATCTAGACAACTATTCTACATGAGGATGTCTGAGGGACAAAATGTAGGAGATCATGTCCACAAGATGATTCGGCTTATTGAGCAGCTAGAACATCTTGATTTTCACATGAATTTCCAACTGTAGACGGATCTAATCCTTCAGTCCCTGCCCGAGTCATTTGGGAATTTTGTGACAAGTTTCCATATGACAAAGCAAGAGTATACTTTGGTTGGGTTACTTAACATACTAATTATTGCCTAAAAGAATATGCTGGACAATAAAGGAAAAGAGGTGGCTTTGATTTTATCTTCTTCTTCTGCTGAAAAGTCCAAAAAGAATAAGGGTAATAAGAATAAGAAACCTCAAATTCCTAGACCTTCCAAGAAGATAGCTAAACAGAAGGGCAAAACCGAAGCTGACAAAGGTAAGGGACATTGTTTCCACTGCCAGAAGGATGAGCACTGGAAAAGGAACTGCCCAGAGTATCTTACTTCTCTAAAGGACAAGAAGGATAGACCTTCAGAAAGTATGTTTGTGTCTTGTTATTTAGATTTTGATGATACTCATAGTTCGTCTACAGCTTGGGTTTTAGATACTGGTGCTAGTTTTCATATTACTTTTGATACGTAGGAACTAGTAAGTAGTAGCAACTTGCAGTCACGAGATATTAGACTCCGGGTTGGCAATGGCTCAACTGTTGAAGCTTTAGCCATGGGATTTAAATCTTTATACATAAATGGACATGTTTTGTATTTAAATAATGTTTTGCATGTACCTGATGCTTTTAAGCACATCATTTCTATATCTAGTTTAACTAGAAATGACTATGAATTTCAATTCACAAATGATGTTTGCAATATTTATTTTGGAAATAAATATGTTGGCTCGGGTTATATGCATGATGGGATTTATTATTTAGATAATAATGTTAAATACAAATCTAATGCAAGCAATCTAAATGAATGTAATGCCATGATGAAAATCAACTCAAGGTCAAAATATATTTGGCACTTAAGATTAGGTCATGTTGCAGAAGATAGGATTGCAAAGCTAGAAAAAATGGGGATTTTATCTTCATTGGGTTCTGAACCTACTCCAACTTGTGAATCCTGCTTTCAAGGTAAAATGACTAGATCACCTTTTGTTGGACAAGGGTTAAGAGCTGAAAATATTTTGGAATTGATAGATAGTGATGTATGTGGTCCATTTTAGGAAATGGCTAGAGGCGGTTTTCATTACTTTATTACCTTTGCTGATGATAAATCAAGGTTTGGGTATTTGTATTTAATGAAATACAAACATGAATCCTTTAAAAAGTTCAAAGAATTTAAATGTGAAGTAGAAAATCAAATAAGAAAAAGTATTAAAACTCTTCGATCAAATCGTGGAGGTGAATACTTAAGTACTGAATTTGATGAATATTTGAAAGAGCATGGCATTGTCTCCCAACTGACTCCTTCAGGAATGCCACAACTGAATGGTGTATCTGAAAGGAGAAATCGTACCCTATTAGATATGGTACATAGTATGATGAGCTATACTGATATGCCCCCTTTTGGGGATTTGCATTAGAATTAGCTTTGCATATTCTGAATAGGATTTCATCAAAATCAGTCTCTTCCACACCTTATGAGATATGGCATGGAAGAAAATCGAGTCTTAAGCATGTTAAGATTTGGGGTTGTCCAGCTTATATTAATGTAACACCCTCCCGGTAGCAACTCCGTACATTCTACTGTTTCGGTGACCGGTGTCGGTCCGGACAGCTAGAACGTCCGGAAAAATATTTAAACTAAATTCAGGAACCATAATTAACTCAAATATTAATAATAAAAATTTACTAAAAATTTTAGAAATAAAATACAACCAAGTTAAATGAGCCGGTGCCCAAGCGAAGGGTAATCAGAGGGAAGTTGCGGTTCTCGCAACGAGGAGCCTTAGACCCGGGGGAAAAATTATAAAATAATTTTTGGGACTCCAGAAAAGGGTTATTGAGGTTCCCATGGCATTAGAATGCCAAGAAAATACCTAGAAAATTTTTTCAATCGGTACAGCCAATTTTGACCCGTTAAGCCAAATGGAGGGCATTTTGGTCATTTCGCCTTTGGAGGTGATTTTTGACCGACTTGTCCAGTTAAGTAAATAATTATTATGAACTAAAATATGAATTAATATTGATGAAAAATGAATTGAAAGTTAGTAGTGATGAAAAGAAAAGAAAAATACAATATATGCAAATTATGACATCAATGTGATGTCATTTAAAATTGGCCACAAATCACATTTAAACTATCATTTATCTAACTAATAAAAGAGGTAAATAAAGACCAAAGGAAAATAAAAAAATGTGGGCAGCCATCTCCTTCTCCATTTCAGCCACACCATAGCCAAGAAGCAAACCTCCATTTTTCTTCCTCACTCAAGCTTTAAGATCTCTCAAGCCTCACCCCAAAACCCTAAGTTATCTTCACAAAAATTAATCTACACACCCTAAGCAAGCTCTAGGCAGCCACAAAGAAGAGGAATTCTAGAGTTTTCACAAGCTCAATAAGTTGAGCCAAGAGGTTAGTGCTATACTTTCACTCTCACTCCTTTAATCCTTGTTAGAGCATCATTTTAAGTTAAGAAATTGTAAGAAAATGAAGTAAATTATATATGTTAGGGCATCTTCAAATTTTCGGCAGCCCTAAGGAAGGATGAGTTTGATTGTTTAAATGAATTTAGAGTGGATAGAAATGATGTTTAAGGTATGAATATGCATGGATGTTGAACTAGTGTGCTAATTGAGGTTTATGGGTAAATTGAATTGGACATTAGGGTTTTGAGAAGTAAAAAATTGAATTGGCTTATCAAACTGTTAAAGAACACTCTAATGGTCAATAAGTGACCATTTGAGGTATGTTGACCATAAATTTGACTGAAAAATAGTATGGCAAAGTAAAGGTGTAATCTGCCCTAGGACAGCAGCAATGGACTGAAATTTCAGTCCAATTACACAGCCATAACTTTGGTTGTGTTAGTCCAATTGGTGTTTGGCCAATTGGACATGAAACTAGGCTTACAATGGCACATTTTTTCTGAAGAAACTATGCCCAAAAGACCAAATCAAGAGGACCAAAACTTGGCCCCAATCCGGATACCCTGCAACTGATTCTGCAGAATTGACCAAATGAACAATAACTGTTCATTTGGCCATAACTCACTGTAGATATGGTCAATTGACCTGAAATTTTTACAGCAACAAGTTAAGACATAGACAAACAACTTTCATGAAGGAATCTCCCCCAAATTATGGCCAGAACCTAACCCAAATGGCAGTGGCAGTCACTGTTCATGTTACTGTAGATATGGTAATTTCTGCAGAATGGAAATCCGGCCAGCTGTGGGTTTTGGACCATATCTGGAGCTACAAAACTCCAAATGGAGTGATTCAAAAAAGGAAATTTAACTAGACAAAATAAGGAACAACTTTCATGTTTTCCATTTCTTCAAATTTCCACTGTAACAGTGTTTAATGGAACAGTGAACTTAGACTCAAAAACTGAAATTTTCTACCCTCTTGGTCTTAAGTTAGAAATGGTAATGGTGACCAATTCTAACAAGTTTTAAATGTAAAATGTGGTATGTTGAGAGTGCCAAAGTCAATGTACATATTTTCTATCCAAAAGTCAACATTTTTGTTGACCAATGAGGTGAATAGTGACACCAAAACTTGAAATGCACAAATTGAAGAATTTAAAAGTTTCAAATGCCCTAGTATACCTAACATGATTGGTTTGAATAGTTTGGCATGCCAATAGGGTTCGGTTAGCAGTACTGCACATGGCAATATGCAATTCTGTGATTTCATGGCTTTTAGCCATTCTGACTTTGCATTGAGAATTGGCCTTGTGCCTGAGATTATTTACAGCTTGGTAGCTGTTCTGTTGCACATCGGGAGATGCATATGTGACCGATGGTGTGACGGCCCGAGGTACTAGATACCCAGTGCCAGTTTACCCGTTATTCAGTCCAGTCGTCTAGTGTAGGTTACTTGGGGCAACCCAATGAATAAAAGTGAACAAAGTAAATGATATACAAATACCAAATAAATAAAACGTACACATTCACTACACATTTAATTTCTTGCTATTTTCTTTTATTATATTATTGCACCACTAAGCATTATTGCTTAGCGCGTTGCTTTTGCCACGCGTAGGTACTGGAGATACAGATCGTGTGTCCAGTAGACCACAGACTGGGTGAGTCCATCCTGCAGCTCTGCACAGTGTCCGTGTCACCTCAACTTTTGCAGTGCATTGGTAGGACACTAGGTGTCATTTTGACATTTTGTAACTTAATTTTGATTTTCTCATATGTAATTAAACTTATGTAATGTATATTGAGGTTTATGTAAATTATGAAAATTGTATTTGTGAATGGAAAAGTAAATGGTTATTTATGAATTATATGTGATCATCACATGTGGTGGATGGTTGAGAATTGAAATTGAAATGTGAGATCTTGATATTGAGTTTTGTGATGATATTGGAGTTGAGAATGAATGAATTTGTTTATTGGAAGTGTTTTTCACAGGTTCCGAAGAACTGTTCTCTCCATTTTTAGCCGGTACTCTGCCGGATTTTCTTTAAACTTTACAGAACCTCAAATAAATTATGATTTCAATAAATGACTTAAATGAGTTATATTTTACAAGTTATATTCAAAATTATGATGAAAATTAATTAGGGTATATTAGAGTGTGCCGGTACACCGTGTGACATTACTTACTCGGGTATACTGTACACGGGTACGGGGTGTCACAATTAAAAAGCTGAACACTGATAAATTGAAAACCAGATCAGAAAAAAGGTCGATTTGTTGGATATCTAAAAGAGAGTTTTGGATATTATTTTTATTTGCCTACATCACAAAAAGTTATGGTAAGTAGAGATGCTATATTTCTTGAACAACAGTTTATTCAAGAAGGTGGCAAAGGAAGGAAAATAGAGTTAGAATTGGAAAATTTTGACCAACCAATAGATCAAATGGATATAGATCCATCTAGTTAACCTACACCTATTGAAGAAACAGCTACAGTAATTCCTGCAGATCGACTAGGATATCTCACCCACCTATGAGATATGGTTTTCTTCATGAACATTAATAAGAGTTGTTTACTCATGAAGAAATAGATCATGGAGATGATCCTCTTATCTATGAAGAAGCTATATCAGATATAGATTCTTCAAAATGGATTGAAGCTATGAAATCCGAAAATGATTCCATGCATAAGAACCAAGTTTGGGACCTTATTGACCCACCTGAAGGTATTGTACCTATAGGGAATAAATGGGTTTTCAAGAAGAAAACTAGTTCTAATGGAAAGGTAGAGACCTATAAAGTAAAGCTAGTAGTGAAAGGGTTTAATCAAAGGCAAGGAATCGACTATGAGGAGACTTTCTCGCCTGTTGCTATGATTAAATCAATTAGGATTCTATTAGCAATAGCTGCATACTATGATTATGAGATTTGGCAGATGGATGTCAAAATAGCTTTTCTCAATGGATACATTGATGAAAACATTTTCATGGAACAACCTAGGGGTTTTGAATCCCAAGATAGTTCCAAGGTGTGCAAGCTAAAGTGATCCATTTATGGGTTAAAACAAGCTTCGAGGAGTTGGAACATCCGTTTTGATGAAGCCATTAAGTCATTTGGTTTTATAAAAAATGAGGATGAACCATGTGTATATAAGAAGGTTAGTTATAGTACTATCACTTTCCTTGTCTTATATATGGATGACATTCTGTTGAAAGGTAATGACATAGGTATATTGACAACTATCAAGGTATGGTTGTCAAATACATTCTCCATAAAAGACTTAGGGGAGGCAACCCATATTCTTAGAATTCGCATCTATAGAGATAGAGCGAAAAAAAAAATTGGTTTATCCCAAAGTCTATACTTGGAAAAGGTGTTAAAGAGGTTTAACATGCTTGATTCCAAGAGAGGATTGTTACCAGTGAGACATGGTATCCATTTTTCTAAAGAGATGTCTCCAAAGATACTAGAAGAAAGAGATAAAATGGCCAGGATTCCATATGCTTTGGCTATTAGAAGTTTAATGTATGTAATATTGTGTACTAGGCCGGATATTGCATATGCTTTTAGTTTGACTAATAGGTTTCAATCCAATCCAGATTTGGAACACTGGATAGCTGTCAAGAATATCCTTAAGTACTTGAGGAAAACTAAGGATTTATTCTTGATTTATGGAGGTGGTGACTTGCAGTTGGATGGTTATACTGATTCTGATTTTCAATCAGACATCGATGATAGAAAGTCTACCTCTGGGTGTTCATTTGTAATGGAGTTGCAATTAGTTAGAAGAGTTCCAAACAGAGTACAACTGCTAATTCCACTACAGAGGACGAGTACATTGCTGCATCAGATGCTGTAAAAGAGGCTGTTTGGATAAAGAAGTTCGTGATAGAACTTGCAGTAGTTCCTTACATTGAGTTAGCAGTTCCTCTCTACTATGACAACAATGGAGCGGTCATACAGGCTAAGGAACCCTGGTCTCACTAAAAATCTAAACACAGAAAGGCGCTAGCACATTATCAGAGAGATAGTTGGGCGAGACGATGTAGCCATGCAGAAAATAGCATCAGTCGAAAATCCAATTGATCTATTCACAAAGCCTATGTCACAAACTCAGTTAGACCGATATCTTGAGAAGATGGGTCTAAGATATTGTAATGAATGGCTCTAGTGCTAGTGGGAGATTGTTAGTAGTATGTCCTAGAGCATATCATTTTGTATGTATCTTGTACATATTTTATTAATAAAAGACAATTTTACTTTTTCATTTACATAATATATTTATGTGTAATAGCAAAGGTCCATTGATATTTTGTTACAAATTCTATTCTTAAGTTGTTAAGAATATGAGTGACAGTATTTCTAGCACAAAATATCATAAATTGGTTCATAATCGAGGATACTTCACAAAGGACATGACTTATCCAGAAAGATTGTAATCATGTTTATTCCCAAGGTATTTATATGAGATATAAATAAAATAGAGTGGTGAGTCGCATGCGACATAACAAACATGATAGGCACTTATACATGATAAGTAGGCCGAATCAGTGACACATATGACAAGCACATGGAGTTTACTCTTGTCAATGCATTGTCATATATCACATCAGTGTATAAAATCTTTATACTAGTGATAACATAGTTATCTTGTATATAGGTGGTTTGAGTCTGATACTGCTTTCATACTTGTACTGTGTATGGGTATATAGGCATGTGTTGGCTCCCCCTAGTTATATATGGAGATAGGTATTGATCAAGATAGAATCTGTTACCCTAAGTAAATAGGGACAAAATCCTATGTTCATTTAATTGTTTTTGATGTTTCAAGTTCCTAGCCAAGATAGATAGATTTAGTCAGAAAAGAGTTTCTGACAAGAAAATCTAATTAATCAATAACTGGAATTAAAAGAGAACATAATGTTCTTAGCAAATGGGGTTTGACATTAACCATGAATCCAACTCGAATTGGGATTTTGTAACGGAGAGATTTTAATGCATGGTAACATATGATTAAAGGTTCATTTAAGGTATTCCTTATAATTGATTGGGTGGCTATGGCATACTATGCTAGGTGTTAACCATGGTCTATGAGATGCCTGAAATGATTTAGAGAAATCATTTATGGTAAGAAAGAGTTCTAATGATATTAAAAGTTAATATCATTTCTCATTGCCAGTAAGTAATGAGCCTAATAAGTCAGACATCTACGCAAGCTAATCACCATTTAAAATGTGATTAAATTGATTAATTAAAGAGTTTAATTAATTAATTAAAGAGGTTTGGTTTGCAATAAGATTGCAAAGTCCCTAGCATGACTTGAAACCAAATCTAGGTTATTGGATGTATAGTATAAATTAAATTTATATTTAATTTGATTAAATATGAATTTAATTATGAGAAATTAATTAATATAAATTAATTTATTTATTTATTTATATTTGATATAAATTGATTTAAAGAGGGGAAATTATAATTTTGGGTTGAGAACTCAAATTAAAAAGTAAGGGCAAATTGGTCTTTTCACATGGAGACATGTGGCACCATGAGATGGTGACACATGGCCCCATATGATCTTGCCACTTGTCTTCCTCTGATGGAACACCACATGTCATAATTTAAATGGAGCTTGACACTTGGCTTCATAGGATTAAATCAAATAATAATAAGATGAGATCTTGTGATGACATGTGGCAAGGGAGTTAGGATTTAACCTAAGTATATAAAGAACGATTATAAAGAAAAATCAGCCACTCTCTCTTTTTCTCTCAAATGGGATGGCAACATGGTGCCTCCCTCTCCTCTTCAATTTCTCAATTGATTTAAAGGGAAAAACTTAGATTTCCTCTTGAATTAAATTATTAGAAAGTATTTCTAACACCCAATACATTCATACAACCTTCACAAAGCATAAACTCCATCTCAAAATTAGTTGACAAGGCTTGAGAAGCCAATCTAGGGACTGCCATTGCAACTTTGGTGTGTGTTTGTGGTGGACAAACTAGAGGGACAACATTTGAGGTCCTAAGTACATCCTAAGAGGCTTCAATTGTGCATCAAGAGGTTAGTACCTAACAATCCCTCTTTTAGTTAGGGTTTAATTAAATTAAATGTTAATTCATAATCTTTAATGACAAATGAAATTTTAATGCATGCTAAAATATATTTTGGTATGCAATTGAGCATTGGAAATTGATTAGGATCATAAGACACTTGGTATGGTGCATGTAACCTTAGAAATAATTTTTAAAATTCAAGGTTCTAATGCCCTTTATTCACGCTTCCACTCCTTTAAAACTAGGCTCTGAGTTCTTCCTAAGAAATGTTCTCCTATGTCTTATCTTTCCATTGGTTCAAGAATCAACTCATTTGGAGCTTCCTACAATAAGTTATGCCATATGAACATTTACTGTTTACATGGTCATTTTTCCAGGTCCAGCATTTGGTATTCGAATTCAAGCCAATTTTAGGGCATTCTAATAACAGTTTTTGGGCAGGGTCTCTTCATTAAAAATGTGGTATTATGTCCTAAGTTTCATCTTCAATTAGTCTCACACCAATTGGAGTAATGTGGCTCTACTTATGCTCATTTAAATACACTAGACTCATAGGTCTAGAATTTCCTACACAAAAATTTCACTTCCAAATCTTTAATTCCTCCCAACTACAAACTTCAAATTACATTCAATACACTTCAAATGGTCCATAATTAACTTCAGCAATGTAAATTTCATACCACAACACAAAATCTCCAAATTTGGTTCAAAACCCCAACTTTCAATTTCTTAAATTCACACTAAACATGTAATTCAAGTTATAGTTCATATATACTCATCACATACCATCACTAAGCAACTTTAAGATAATTAAAACCATCAAACTCTAACTTTCCCCATGGTTACTGAAGTATAGGTTCTCCATATACTCATCATATTCTTTCAATTTCATACAATTTCAACTCATTTCTACATGCTATAAATGATTAAGGAAGAAAGGTAGTTAGAATCTTGCGCTAACCTTGTTTGACCCAAGTTTGACCTTGCCTAAGCTTCAATTTCTTCCCTTCTTGTTGCAACTAGTCTCTTTACCAAGATGAAAGATTAAGTTTTAGTGAAGGGGCTATGGGGTTTTATGGTAGAAATCATAGGAAATTTGAAGCTAGAAGAAGAATCAATGGTGGATGGCCATGGAAGATAAGATTCGGCCAAGGAGAAGAAATAGGAAGAAGATAATGTTTTTCTTTAAATGTTTTTGTCTTATACTAAGTATTTATCCATGTGTTAATTTTTAATTATTAATTATAATTATTTAATTTTTTTAACTTTTACATTAATTCCTTCTATGTCCCTTTACAAATTTCCATACTTCTTCATATTTTTAATCCATTTTCAAAATTTTAATCACTCACATTTTAATAAAAATTTAGGTCAAAAGTCAACTCTAGATGTCAAATGACCAAAATGCCCCTCATCGGGTCATAGTCAATCTTTTTTTATAATACCGATTAAGTCCATAACCCAATGGTCACTTTGATTTTTTTATACTGCTTATTTCATTTTATTTTCATTTTAATTTTGGTCCTCAAATTGGCTTTGAATAATACTGTTCACTAACTGAATGTGGCACTATTCAGAGCGCAGAAGTCTAGGACATTACAAACCTAGTGGATTTATATAGCAAAATAAGGATGATTGCTACGGTTTCTTTAGAAGCTGAACTTAAAGCATTTGTCTCATCTTTTTACAGCTCCAGTATCATTATTTTTCTCATTATAATCAATATCTTCAGCTAGTTCAAAAGACTTTTCTCATTTTGTGTCGGCATCTGTATTATTAATATTAAAGTCAAAAGTGTCTTTATTAAAGTTTGTCTTCTAATTTCACTTTTCCAAAGCTGTCAGTCATATGCTTTAATCAGGCAGCTGTCTTCATCATTTATAACCATTGAATCTATATTATTAAGTTCGTACTATGCAGACTCCATTGCTTGTTAAGTTTGAACGTCACTAATCTGTAAATAACTTTTAGTTTTGAGTGTAAGGCAGGAGCTATTTTGAGAATTCTCTTTATAATCCAAAAAGCTTTCTCGCCGTTATAAGTTTACTATTTGTATCAGACAATTATTTCAATAAAATTATCAAAAGTTTTATTTAAGGCTTATGCTCTTCACTTGCCATTTTATAGACATATCTTGTGGATCAAAAATTATTTTACTATAGTTCAGAATTTAAATTTTTAATTCATCATATAAATATTTTACTATAATAAAGAATTAAAAACTTATTATATTATATAATCAAATTTTATTGTATTTATTATAGTACTTGTATTTTTTAAGTACAAATTTAATTAAAAATAATAATTAAAAAATAAATATATTAATTTATGTAATTAATAAATTCAAGTCATAAAAATATTTGTAGTTTAATAGTAAAAGTGTTTTTACAAATTTTTGAGTTTTTTTCCTAAGAAATTAATAACACTTGTTAGCTCAATGATTAATAACAATTTGTTGATTAAAAGTTTTAATTATATAGATTCAAAGAAAAATATAATTTCTTTATTTAGCTATATACAATGGATACATAATGGATATATATATATAATTTATTAGATTAATAGAAATAATGATATACATATATTATATATTTATTTTATATTTTATTTTTTATGAAATTTTTATATTTTATATAATAAATTTATGTGAAGCGATAACAGTTTTTGTGAAAAAATATTTTACAAATCTATTTTTTTATAATTAGTCCATTGCTTTCAATTGTGATAAAATTATTTTGTAACGCCTTCACTTTAGGTAGTCCGCACATTCTACTGTTCCGACTACTAATGTCTGTCCGGACAGTCAGGATAACTGGAACTATACTCCAATTAGAGTGAGGAGGCATAAATTGATTGAATAAAGACTAAGTAAAATTAAGAAAAAAAATAAAAGAAGTGAATTACAAATGAGTTAAATGAGTCGGTGCCCTGGTAATAGATAACCTAACGGGAAGTTGCTGTAAAGATAGCTAGTAGCCCTAAACCAGATGAAAACCCAGTGAAATAATTTTTGAGACTCCAAAAAAGAGTCATTGAGGTTTCAATGGCATTATAATGCCAAAAAAAATTAAATAAAAATTTTTAGATCAGTACAGACAATTTTAGTCTGTTAAGTAAAACAAATGGTATTTTGGTCATTTCATCTTCAAAGATGATTTTTGACCAACTTTTCCAGTTAAATAAATAATTATTATGACATAAAATATGAATAAATATTGCTAAAAATTTAATTGAAAATGAATAGAAAAGAAAGAAAAAGAAAATAACTTAAATCCTTAATTATGATGTCATAATGATGTCATTATAATGCCCTCCACCAATCATATTACAACACACCCTTTATAACCAAATTAAAAAGAGATAAAATAGGTTAAAAATGAAAAGCTAATCTCTCTTCTTCTTCCCCAAATTCTAGCTGACTTCTTCCCTCTCTCTACCTCTATTACAATTTCTTTCATTTCTCTCTCCATAACCTTGAATTCTTACCACTAAACCCTAAGTTTCCTTCATTAAACCTTGTCAATTCCTCTTGGAAAAGTGTTTGGCAGCCTAGAAAAAGAAAGAAAGTGAAGTTTAAGCTTGGGAAATATTATGTTGGTTTTACAACCACCGCAAATGCACGGATCGCTAACAGGTAATAAAGTGATGAGCAAAGTATCATTCCCACGAGGAATTTGATTAGTAAGTACCAATCTACACAGTAATTTTGACTGTTTGGGCTATCGAATAATGAGGGAATGAAAGTTGTCTATATTAAACACTAAAATAATAAACTTAAAATGAAGTAATCTATTTTGGAATAATTTCAGAATTAAGATTTCACACTTGAATCTTACTATGGATGTTATCTTGTTTATTTACTGGATTGAGAATCGTGTGCCTTGATGGAAATCGATCCTAATGTATCCTAAGTCCTCTCTCAAGGCACCTAGCGTGTATTCTAATTAACTTAAACCCGACTTTCGTGGTGATCAAATTAATTAAAATCCTTTAAGGTCTTTGACCAATTTTGAAATCCTTTAAGGTCAAAATTCCTAGGTACAAGATCTTGATTTTTTAAATTAATCTTCACCTTTCAGTCCTTCAATTAATATCTACAATCAATACTAAGTGGGTACCGGCACATAGCATGCATTAAGATCACAAGAAATTGCTATGCATTAAGATCACAAGAAAATAAAACAAGGAACAAATCTCAAATCCAATAAATAAAACTTAATGTTTATCCATAACAATGATTACAAGCATTACTCTCCCAATTCTAGAATATGAAAACTGCTCACTCATGAGTTCAACAAACATCATGATAGAAAGGTAAAGACAGTAAAAAGAAATCATATGGAAGAAATAATACAATAAAAATCCATTTAAGGAGATGGAATGAAGGAACCGAAGAGAGTTTGTAGCTTTGATCTTGTGAAACTTCAGCTAGAAAACTTGTCTTGATACTAATATTCTTCTCCTTAAGACGGTTGGAGAGAGTGCAAAATGCGAGTTTCTTTAAAACTCCTAAAAAGTGCTGTCAAAGGATCCCCCCCTTCGATTTGATGTTTTCTGCTTCTATTTATAATAGCTGTTCTAGGGTTTGGTCAATTTGAGTCCAAAAAGCCTTAGGAGTCTGATTTGAATGTGTAAACAAGAGTGGGAACTTGGGTTTAAAAACTGGCTGCCACATGGTACACAGCCCGTGTGTCACTACACGGACCCGGGCCATGTAACTTACTAGAGTGGAATTGCGGAGTCTTGCATTGGCACAGAGACTTACACGGGTCTGCGTTGGCTACACGGGCCTGGTTACAAAGGCCGTGTACTTTTGTTCTCATAAAGTTCTTCAAGCTTGTGCCTGATAGAGACTTACACGGGTCCCTGCAGATTACACGGGTCCAATTACATGACCCATGTACTTGTTTTTCTCCATTGATTCTCTTGGCTTTCTTCTGGCAGAGAGTTATACGGGTCTGTGGCTTTGCTTACATGACCCTTGTACTTTGTATCAGCAGTAATTCTCAATCTCTTGACCTCTCTAAGCTTTCCTTTGCATTCCTATACTCTAGGGCTTCACCCAAACACCTGAAATGATGCAGAAAATGTGGAATTAAGGGCTTAACAATAGAAATTATAAAAAACTAATGAAATCAACTACTATGCATGAGATTACTCACCTAAATGCTATGAGATAGTACATAAATGTGCTTAAAAAAATCTATACAATTCAAGAGTATCAAATACCCCCCAAACTTAAACTTTTACTTGCCCTCAAGCAAAACAAAACTCTATTTTAAAACACATTTCAGGGGATAACTTAAGAATATAACCAACAATTTAATAAGCACAAAATTAAACTCCTCTAACCTTCATACGGATTACCCTCTTTCAAGGCATAAGGGTTCTAATAGCTGCCTATTTGGAACTTCACCTCCTTTCATGGTGTTTCAACTAATTATTTCTCTATATAAGGCCATTAATAAGTCACAAATAGCCTATTTTATTAGGATAGACTTGAGAAACACTTACTCCCCCAACTTTGCCTCTATTTTGGATAATTATGATGAAGTGACTCAATTTCAACTCCATAGGTATATCTCAATTTTCTATCTCCACTAATGTAGCATACACTTTTCAAATGATCAAAAGGTCTTTAAAATGGTTGTAATAGGGCTAAAGGGATAATGACTTGGTTGCCAATGAAAGGTTTATAGGGAATGCAAATATGAGGATAGCATTTTATGCATAAAATACCAAGTATACTAAGTTTATTCTATTGATTTTGTCTGGAGAGGAGGGGCTTTTAGTTTTTATAGGGCCAAGCATGCTTCCATGATTCTTGAGACTTCCTTTTTCTCTTTTCTTTTTTTTTTTTTTAATTTATTTAAGTCCCTTTTGTCTTCTCTCCCAAACTCATTGCTTTTGTTGGGTTAGGAAGGCAAACTTTTCTTTGGTTTTAATTTCACACTTGCACTCTTTCTCAAGTTCTTCATCCTCTCTCCATTTTCTTTTTGCACTTTAATACACTTTTTACTTATGCATTTAGCTTCCTCAAAAGGGTAGGTATGTGTTTAGGCTAGGGGCTAGGTAAATAATATGGGTAAGCAAGGAAAATCTAAGGGATAAATATAGGCTTCAAGTTAGCTACAAGGGATATACATTTTAATTAGGGGTGGCTAAGACTTAGTGAGGCTATAGGAAAAAATGCCTTAATCATTTCTTCATCAAGCATATGCTAGGATTTCACCTTGATAGGTCTAAGAGATATGTTCTAGAGCTGCTAAGAAATTTTTAGGTTTGCTTGTATTTCAAAAAATTTTCTCCTAATTTTACAAGTTCAATGTGATAGATTAATGGCTATGAAGAGGTTTAACTAGTCTAGTTCCACTAAAGAGATTAGGTTTTTCACAGATAACATGTTAGAATCCCTTTTTGCCTATCCAGATACATTCATTCCTCTATCCCATGGAGTCCAATTATTAGCTTACTAGAAATTGGTTATAATGCTAAGTTTCACAGTTCAAAGTTTAAAATTTTCAAAAATTTTCTGAAATTTTGATACACAAGAATAACATAGCTGAATTTAAACAGTGTAATGATTATGCATGTAATGATATTTGATATGCAAGAAATAAAATGCACTTGTACCCCCCCCCCCCTCAAACTCAAACCAGACATTGTCCTCGTAGTTTCCTCTTGTTGACTATTTATTCCTATTGCATTGGCTTGCATTTTATCAAGCCTCCTTGTGAGCTGATCAAATTGGGCATTTATCATGCTTAGGGCGTCTACTTCTAGGACCCCTGTTGTTCTCCTTGCATTTCCTCTTTCATTTGACCACTCATAATTATGGTATGCAACCCTCTCTAAAAGTTTAAGTGCTTGTGTCGCTGTTTTCTCCATTAGGTCACCTTCTGCAGCTGAATCAACTATGCTTCTTATAGAGGGTAGTAACCCATTATAGAAGTTTTGCACTAGTAGCCAATCCTCTATGCCATGGTTTGGACATTCCCTCTGTAGGTCTTTATATCTTTCTCATGCATCATAGAGTGATTCACCTTCCTTTTGTCTGAAGGTGTTGAGCTCAAGTCTCAGTCTTACAGTCTTTGTAGGTGGGAAGTATCTTGCTAGAAAAGCTTGCGAGAGGTTTTCCCATGTGGTGAATGTTCCAACTAGTTGAGAGAGTAACCACTTCCTTGCTCTGTCTCGAAGGGAGAATGGGAATGCCTTGAGTCTTATGGCTTAATCAAAAACTCCATTCATCTTGAATGTGTCACATAGGGCGAGAAAGCACTGGAGGTGATAGTGTTTAATCTTCTGTTGGTGAACCTCCAAACTGGATTTATTGAATCATTTGAAGCCACACTGGTTTTAACTCAAAGTTGTTGGCTTCTACTGTGGATCTAGTGACACTGGGCTGAAATCCTTGGATAGATGGAGCTCTATAGTCTCTTAAGAGTATTAGTCTGTCATTATTATCGGCCATGGTTGGAATTTCAGGATCTTCTTGATCTTGCTCTTGATGTTTCCTTTCCCTCCTAATGGCTCTCAGAGTTCTATCTATCTTCGGATCACAGTTCAAAATTTCTTCTTCTGGCCTTGTTCTGGTCATATACCAGATCGGGCACCTGAGAGAAAAGAAATAAAACAAATCAAATAAAATTAAATAATAAATATAATTGTCTAAATCAGCTAAATTGCCTATCGCTCGATATTACTAAATCCAAAATCCCCAGCAACGGCGCCAAAAACTTGTTATGCTAGTTTTACAACCACTGCAAGTGCACGGATCGTTAACAAATAATAAAGTGATGAGTAAAGTATCGTTCCCACGAGGAATTTGATTAGTAATGTCACACCTTACCCCTTTGTAAGGCATAACATGATCCCGTAGGATACCTAATGAACTACCGAACTTCACCTACCGATAACTCATTAAGTACCCTACAAGGGATTTTAAAACAATTTTCTTACTTTTATAAGTGGTGAGCATTTTCTAATAGGTATTAAAACATTTAATTAGAGTTTGAAAACTAATTAAAATTTTTATCCCATTTTATTTTTCTGCAAATTTTATAAAAATTTCAACAGAGTGCCTTTTGTATTTTGAGAAAATAGTGAAGGAACAGAAGCATGAAAAGCACAAGTTTATACCATTGAATTCAAAAATTTTCACCTAGGGTCACATGCATCATGCAAGATTTATTTTTATCTATTTGATTTCAATGATAAACAACATATTAAAACTCTTTTAATATGTTTTTTGGATCTGTATTTGCCATTTAAGATTTTAAAATTAATCAGATTAATTTTAGAACCCTAGATTAAATCAAGAACGATTACACTAACCTCTTGATGCGCTGCAGCATATTTGCGCCTTTGAGATTCGTCTTCAGGACACCAAATGTTGTCCCTCTAGCTTGTCCACACTAAGAACACCTATGACAGCCCTTGAACAACTTCTAAAGCTTTTTCTATTAATTAGAAATTCAAGTTCTTCCTTTTAAGAGATTAGAGATGTAAACAGGACACTATAAACAATTTCTAGTATTTTTAATTCAAGAGATTGATGGCTAATCTCTTTGAATTGATGAGAGATAAAGAGGAAGAGAGGGAGAGCTTCAAAATGGCATGACAAAGGAGTGTGGCTGCTGGTTGTATTTTATTTTTCTCATAACAACACTTATATAGCTAGGTTAACACATTAAACCCTTGCCACATGTCACCCTTTGATTAGCTCTAGATTTAAGTGAACCAATCACATTGTGCCCAGTGTCAAACCTATATTTAATCTTAATTTTAATCATCTTACATGATTAAAAGACATTTGGCAAGCTTATGTGTAATGCCATGTGTCACCATCTCATGGTGCCACGTGTCACACTGCGAAATGACCAAAATGCCACTGTGTCTTAATTTTGAGTTCTTAACCCAAAATAATTATTTCTCTTCTTCTAATCAATTTATATCAAATATAAATTAATTAATTAATCTCTATTAATTAATTTCTCATTAATTAAATTCATATTTAAACACTTTAAATATAAATTTAACTCATACTATACATCCAATAATCTAGATTTGGTTTCAAGTCATGCCAGGGACTTTGCAATCTAATTGCAAACCAAACCTATTTAATTAATCAATTAAACTCTTTAATTAATTAATTAAATCATATTTAATTAGGTGATAACTTGTGTATGTGTGTGACTTACTAGGCTCATCACTAATTGGCAATGAGATATGATATCAACTCTTAATATCATCAGAACTCTTTCTTACCATAAATGATTTCTTTAAATCATTTTATGCACCTCATAGACCATGGTTAACACCTAGCATAGCATGCCATGGCCACCCAATTAGTAATAAGGTTTACCTTAAATGAACCTATAATCATATGTTACCATGCACTGGAATCTCTCCGTTACAAAATCCCAACTCAAGCTGGAGTCATGGTTTATGTCAAACTCCATTTGCTATGAATATTATGTTCTCTTTTAATTCCAGTTCTTGATTAAAAAGATTTTCTCATCAGAAACTCTTTTCTGATTAAATCTATCTGTCCTGGCCAAGAACTTGAAACATCAAGAACAATTAAATGAACATAGGATTTTATCTCTATTTACTTAGAGGAACAGATTCCATCTTGATCAACACCTACCTCCATATATAACTAGTAGGAGCCAACACATGCCCATATACCCATACACAGTACAAGTATGAAAGCAGTATCAAACTCAAACTACCTATATACAAGATAACTGTGCTATCTCAGGTCTAAAGATTATATGCACTAATATGATTTATGACAAAACATTGACAAGAGTAAACTCCATGTGCTTGTTATAAGTGTCACTGGTTCGGCCTACTTATCATTTATAAGTGCCTGTCATGTTTGCTATATGGCATGAGACTCAACATTCCATCTTATTTATATCTCATATAAATAACTTGGTAACAAACATGAATAAAATCTTTCTGGAAAAGTCATGTCCTTATTATGAAGTATCCTCGATTGTGAACCTATTTATGATACTTTGTACTAGAAATACTGTCACTCATATTCTTAACAACTTAAGTATAATATTTCTAACAAAATATCAATGGACATTTTCTATTACACATAAATATATTATGTAAACGGAAAAGTGGAAATGCCTTTTATTAATAAAAATATGTACAAGATACTTACTAAATGATATGCTCTAGGGCATACTACTAACAAATAGTTCATTAAATACCTGTAAAAATCACTTTCAAAGATTAATCTTAACAACTTCATCAATTTAACATCCATCCTAATCAATTTCAACATCATTTCTCAATTTCCAAAATTCAACATCATCAAAAAATATAATTCAATTTCATTCAAATTAAAACAAAATATTTCCATTCATATTTCAATAAAGATAAAGCAATTTATATACATCATTACAAAAATTCACATTAAGAAAAATCCATCCAAATTAAAATTTATTACAAGTGTTATACAACTCTATACAACTGCTCATGACCATTTTCCTACATTTACATACATTACATACATCAAAATAATTTTTACAATCAAGGTATAGAATATACCCGATAAACTTTAGGGTAGGTAGCTCCTCAATCCTCAGCAGCTCACTCTGCTGCTTCTCTAGTCTCTATATCTGTGACAGCAATAACAGCCATCACTGGGTACTAGGACTCAGTGGTGCACAACATACTAAAATAATCTTTATGCAGAATTTAAATCATATTTATTCAAAAATTAAACTGAACATGAGATATAAATTTCAAACATGATTTATAAGATTTTAATCCAACAATTTCATTTCGAAAGCCTCAAAATAAATTTCATAAAAACACACAATTATATCATAGCATTCGAAACAAATATCATCTCAATAGCCAGAGGCTAAGGAGAAGTCACAACACAAGGCTAGCTAGCTCAAATATATGAGAACCCATTCTTTTTCTTCTTCTACTGGCACACACCTCAACACTTCAGCCAGAGAAGGAATCAAAATTCGAAACTGATTTCCCCTACTAGTCATGCTAGTGAGGTATTCAAAAATATGGTCATGACACTGTGGTTTCAAAACTATCTTAATAATTTACTAAACATTTGATGCCATTTCAAATATATACAATTAAACTTTCAACAATTTAAATTAAAAGCATAATAAACATTTCAAGACAATGATATCACAATTCAATATTTCAATTCATTCAAAACGATGTGCAGAAGAAAATTTATAGAAATTCTATGTTGTACACAAACCTTATATGAGTCACCTCTTGGCCTTGACTCGATCCCTCGGGTCCTTTCCCGGTATTCTTTTCCACTGAAACACACAATTTCACAATGTTTCAGTAGCATAACTTATCATAAACCCAAAAATAATTTCAAATTTACTTTTACCTAGCTTTAATACGCTAAACTTGGCGTTCTTTAAAATTTGTGTTTCGGGGTTACTATTCACTATACTATTCAAGTCAATTTGTTGACTTTCTAATGCTTAATAGGTATGGGAATTCTAAATTCACCTACATACCACATTTTGGTTAATAAATTTGTTAGTTTTGGTTGTTTACTCAAGTTTTAAATCTTTTAGACAATTTTGCAAATTTTCAGTTTTTGTGTTTTATGTTGCACTATTCTATTGGTCATTTTGCTGCTACAATTTGGCTAAGTTTTCTTCATAGAAATTGTTTCTTATTGCCTTAAATTTATTCTCCTTTTTGGATCACTCCATTTGGAGTTTTTTAGCTCAAGTTATAGCCATTTGAATCATGGTTGCCGGATTGGATTTACCCAGATTTTTGGGCAAAATCTGGGTTCAGGCAGTTTTAGGTCACCAAATTTGGGTGACTAAATGACTTGGTTAAGGGAATAATTTGGGTTTGTGTTCTTCATGAAAGTTTTAGGTCTATATCTCAGCTTTCTACTGGTAAAATTTCAGGTCATTTAGACCTGCCTATCCCAAGTTATGACCAAATGAACAAACACTGTTCATTTGGTCATTTTTGTACAGGTCAGATTGCCTAATCTGGATTTGGTCAATTTGTTCACTAGGTTTAAGTCACTTTATGGGCATGACTTCTATACAAAAAATGTGTCATTTTGTGTCTAGTTTCATTGCCAATTGGCCTCACACTAATTGGGCTTATAAATTTTTATTTTTGGTCCCTAAAAGGGACCTTGGTCATGCTGCCTGCAGAATGCCCATAACCAATCCGAATTTAAACTCAATTCCCGATTCTGAAATTTTCTTTTCTCCGATTTTATTTGACAGTTAGGTCAGGAGTCAGCTCTAGGGGTCAATTGACTAAATTGCCCCTCTCCGGTTCGACCTAATTTACAAATAATTTAATATTTCTTTTGGATCATTGACCTAATTACTTAACTGGCTTAACAATTCTTTTTTGTGATTTTCTCTTTTCCACTGTGTTCGCAATAGTCCTAAGGACTGTAGTGTCACATTTTACGGTTTGAAATTTGAGTTTAAATTAACTTTGCAGTCCTTCCCAAGAAGGTCACCCATTGCTGTGACTCTCAACTCGTTTATCTTCTTATGTTCTATTTTTCTTATTTATACTCAACTAATTGAAAATTACTAATTATTTGTGTTCAGGGCTTATCTATTTGTCTTAAGTGTGATTCTAATCCCCTTAATTATCTGGACCGACACCGATCACTGGAATAGTGAAATATATCAGGCTATGCAAATAGGGGTATTACAATTCTACCCCCCTTAAAATAAATTTCGTCTCGAAATTTTAACTGGTATCAGTCTCTAAATAGCTGTGGGTGTTGTCTCCTCATGTCCTCCTCTCGTTTCCAAGTAGCTTCTTGGCTTGAATGATAGTTCCACAGCACTTTCACTAACGGTATCTGCTTGTTCCATAGCTACTTCACCTCATAAGCCAGAATCTCTATGGGTTCTTCCTCATATGTGAGGTTTCGATTCACCTCAATCTCTTCTATTGGTAGGACATGAGATGGGTATAATCGATACCTCCTCAACATAGACACATGGAAGACATTATGTATCTTCTCTAACTCTGGAGGTAGTGCCAAACTATATGACAAAGGACCCACTCTTTCCAGAACCTCATATGGCCCAATAAAACGAGGACTTAGTTTCCCCTTTCTGCCGAATCTCATAATCCTCTTCCAAGGGGAAACCTTGAGGAATACTTTCTCACCCACTGCATACTCAATATCCCTTCTCTTTAAATCAATATAGGACTTCTGACGGTCTGATGCAGTCTTAAGTCAATCTCTGATCACCCTGATCTTCTCCTCGGTCTGCTGAAGAATTTTGGGCCCAATCATCTTTCTTTCGCCTACTTCATCCCAACATAGGGGAGTTTTGCACTTTCTGCCATACAAAGCTTCATATGGAGGCATCCCAATGCTTGATTGGTAGCTATTGTTGTAAGCAAACTCAATCAAAGGCAAGTGTATGTCCAACTGCCCTCAAATTCAATCACACAAGCCCGTAGCATGTCCTCCAAGATCTGAATTACCCTATCAGACTATCCATCTGTCTGTGGGTGGAATGCCATACTAAAGTTCAATCTAGTTCCTAGGGCTCTCTGAAGACTATCCCAGAATCTAGAAGTGAACCTAGGATCTCGGTCAAATACAATGGATACTGGCACTCCATGCAGTCTTACTATCTCATCAATGTATAACTTGGCCAATCTTTCTAAACTGTAGTCCATCTGAACTGACAGAAAATGATCAGACTTGGTTAGTCTGTCAATAATGACCCAAACTGCATCATGACTCTTCTGTGTCCTTAGAAGTCCCATCACAAAATCCATTGTTATTCTCTCCCATTTCTATTTTGGTACTGGTAGTGGATGTAACAACCCAGCGGGTACTTGATGCTCTGCCTTCACTTGCTGACAAGTTAGGCATTTGGAAACAAACTCTGCCACATCTCTTTCATACCCATCCACTAGTAATGCTCCTTTAGCCCTCTATACATTTTTGTGCCACCAGGGTGCATGGCAAAAGGAGACTCATGTGCTTCCTTTAAAATGATCTGCCTCAAAGTAACATCATTAGGAAAACACATTCTGCCCTGGTGTAGCAGTAGACCATCATCTCTTATTGAGAATTCTGGTTTCTTACCCTGTCAGACTTCTTCCAATAGCTTCTTATACTTTTGATCATTCTGAGCAGCCATTCTTATCTTATCAATCAACACTGGCTGTACATGCCATGCAACTGCTATCTGCCCCTCATCATTAATCTCTAAGCTGGTATATAATGATCTCAACTCATGTACCATAAACAAAGGAGTAACCAATAGACTTGCCATAGTCTTGCGACTTAAGCCGTCAGCCACCACATTAGCTTTCCCTGGCTGATAGTCTATCAGACAATCATAGTCTTTTATTAACTCTAACCATCTCCTCTGTCTCAAATTCAACTCTTTCTGGGTGCCCAAATACTTCAAACCTTATGATTAGTGTAGATGTAGCACTTCTCCTCATACAAATAGTGTCTCCAGATCTCAAGAGCGAACACTATAGCTGCTAGTTCTAAATCATGTGTCGAATAATTCCTCTCATGCAGTTTTAGCTGGCGTGATGCATAGGCAATGACATTTTGATCTTGCATTAATACACAGCCTAACCCATTGTGAGAAGCATCACTGTAAACTGTGTATTCTTTACCCGGAGTAGGTAAAGTTAGGACTGGAGCCTTAATCAAACACCTCTTCAATTCATCAAAACTCTGTTGACATTTATCCGTCCACTGAAATTTCACATCTTTTCGAAGTAGCTTAGTCAATGGAGATGCCAACATAGAAAATCCCTTCACCAAATGACGGTAGTATCCAGCTAAACCCAAAAAACTGTGAATCTCTGTGATATTTCTGGGTGGCCTCCAATTAAGGACAGCTTCTATCTTACTTGGATCTACCTTGATGCCCTCTACTGATACTACATGCCCTAAGAAGGATATTTCCTTCAGCCAAAATTCACACTTCGACAATTTGGCGTATAGCTGTTTCTCCCTCAAAGTCTGCAGTACAATTTGCAGATGTCTATCATGCTCTTCTGCACTCCTCGAATAAACCAATATATCATAAATGAATACCACCACAAACTAATCGAGGTATGGTCTGAAGATAGTGTTCATCATATCCATAAAAGTAGCCCAAGCATTGGTTAACCCGAATGGCATGACTAAGAACTCATAATGGCCATAACGGGTTCTAAAGGCAGTTTTAGGAATACTCTGCTCTTGTACTTTTAGCTGATAATAACTTGATCTCAGGTCAATCTTGGAGAACACAGCTGCACCCCTCAGCTGATCAAATAAGTCATCAATACGGGGCAATGGGTATCTGTTCTTTATTGCCACTTTATTCAACTACCGATAGTCGATACATAAGCGGAGAGTGCTATCTTTCTTCTTGACAAACAACACTGGCGCTCCCTAAGGTGACACATTAGGGCGGATAAAGCCTTTGTCAAGCAGCTCTTGTAACTACATTTTCAACTCTTTCAATTCTGCAGGTGCCATTCTATATGGTGTTATAGAGATTGGGTCCATACCAGGCATAACATCAATCTCAAACTACACCTCTCTTTCTGGAGGTAATCCTGGCAATTCATTAGGAAACACATCTGGAAAGTCACATATATTAGGGATGTCTATCAGTGCTAGACTCCCCACTTGGGTGTCTGTCACATGTGCCAAGTATGCTTCACACCCCTTTCTGATCATCCTTCTGGCTAGTGTAGCCGAAATGATGTTTGATGGCAGTAACTGCCTCTCCCCATGTATTACCACATCACCGTACAGAGGGAGACCAAAAAGTGACTATCTTTAGTCTACAGTCAATCATGGTGTGATGCATGGCTAACCAATCCATGCCCAAAATAATATCATAATCTCTGAAGGGCATTTCAATTAAATCTGACAGAAAAACATGTCCTTGGATCACCAAAGGATAGTCTCTATAGATTCTATTGACCCGAACCTCTTGTCCTAACGGACTAGTTACTAGCTCTTCAAAACCCATTTTGACATATAGAACAGCAAGTGAACTGACGATGCTAGCACTAACATATGAGTGGTTGAACCCGAATCAAACAGTACAAATACATCTTGATAGAGATAGAGAATGTACCAGCTACAACATCGGAAGTCTCAGCCTCTTCTGCTGTCTCATTGAATAAACCCTAGCTGAAGCACTTCCTTGTGCTGACTGACCAACAGTACCCTGACTGCCCGAAGCATTGCCTCTACCTCTGCCTCTTCCTCTGCCAACCGGTTGTGAACCTCTAGGAGCAGGACTCTGAATAGATCCTTCTGCAGTAGTAGGAGCTGGACCAAATCTAGGAGCACTAGTGTAGTCTTTAGCAAGATGGCCCTTGCCTTCACAGTTAAAATAGGCTCCTGTTGCCCAATAGCATTCTCCTCTATAAACCTTGCCATAAGTCTCACAGGGCCGGGGAGGTTGTGAACCCCTGCTCGACTGCTGACCAGATCTAGGGGGTCTCTGTCCAGAGAATCTGCCCCTTCCAAACCTTCCACCTCAACCTCTGCTAGGTCCCCCAAATTTCTTCCTCTTTCCTGAGGTACCACTAGGACTTTGCTCTACTGACTTTTCCCCCTTGTCTTTCTTTGATTTTTCAGCTTTCTCTGATTTTTCTTTTGCTGGGGTCGCTTTTGATTCAATTCTTTCCAACTCAAGTGCTTGAGAAATGAGCTCTGAGAAATTACTGTGTCTGAATCCCACTACTTGCATCCGTAGGCTGGGCTTCAAACCCATCTCAAATCTCTTGCACCTTTCCTTGCTGGTAGAAAGGAGACTCCCAGCAAAGTGGCTTAAGCGGGAGAACTCCCTCTCATATTCTGCCACTGTTCTGTTGCCTTGCTTCAAACTCAGAAATTCTTGTAGTTTCTGGTCAACATATGCATCTAGGACGTATTTTTGTCTGAACTCTCTGATGAAGTCATCCCAGGTCAGTACTAGTGGTTCAGCCAAGCTGTGGGAGATGGTCTTCCACCAATCATACTCATCCCCTTGCAGTAGCGATACTGAGTATTCAAATTTCAACTCATTTGAGCAGTGTAGCTTCATAAATACTCGATCCATCCTCTCTAGCCACTGCTCTGCCTCTAAATGGTCTACTGTACCCTTAAAATCCGTAGCCCCATACTTCAACAGGTTATCATACTATCTGACTAGAGGCTATGGTTGCACCACAGTAGTCTGGGGTGGAGCTTGAGAAGGCATAGCCCCAGCCATTTGTTGGAACATCGCAGCCATCTGCTAAGCAAATTGTGCAGGGAACTGCGGCATTTGTGGGGCTAGTGCTACTAACCCACTAACATTCTATAGAGCTGGGGCTTCCCCTTGTGCCTCAGATTCAATAGATTGCTCAACAGAGCGATCCCCTTCTTCCATAACAGTCTGGAGTAGGATATCTCTTGAACAAATAACACAAGAAGATTTCTCTCTGTTAGTTCATATTTATGATGTAATGCACTGTATGTAACAAATAAGGACATTAAGCAGTTGTACTTAACAAGGAAAGACACAAATTCACAAGTTAAAATATACTTTAAAAATTTGCTCTGATACTACTAAAATATGTCACACCTTACCCCTCTGTAATGCATAACATGATCCCGTAGAATACCTAATGAACTACCGAACTTCACCTACCGATAACTCATTAAGTACCCTACAAGGGATTTTAAAACAATTTTCTTACTTTTATAAGTGGTGAGCATTTTCTAATAGGTATTAAAACATTTAATTAGAGTTTGAAAACTAGTTAAAATTTTTCTCCCATTTTATTTTTTCGTAAATTTTATAAAAATTTCGGCAGAGTGCCATCTGTATTTAGAGAAAAAAGTTCTTCAAATATCTGTAAAAAGCACTTTCAAAGATTTATCTCAACAACTTCATCAATTCAACATCCATCCCAACCAATTTCAACATCATTTCTTAATTTCCAAAATTCAACATCAACAAATAATATAATTCAATTTCATTCAAATTAAAACAAAATATTTCCATTCATATCTCAATAAAGATAAAGTAATTTATATACATCATTACAAAAATTTACATTAAGAAAAATCCAAACTAAAATTTATTACAAGTTTTATACAACTCTATACAACTGTTCATGACCATTTTCCTACATTTACATATATTACATACATCAAAATAATTTTTACAATTAAGGTATAAAATATACCCGATGAACTTCAGGGTAGGTAGCTCCTCAATCCTTAGGAACACACTCTGCTACTCCTCTAGTCTCTATATCTGCAACAGCAATAACAGCCATCGCTGAGTATTAGGACTCAGTGGTGCACAACATACTAAAATAATCTTTATGCAGAATTTAAATTATATTTATTCAAAAATTAAACTGAACATGAGATATAAATTTCAAACATGATTTACAAGATTTTAATCCAACAATTTCATTTCGAAAGCCTCAAAACAAATTTCATAAAAACACACAGTTATATCATGCCATTTGAAACAAATATCATCTTAATAGCCAGAGGCTAAGGAGAAGTCACAACACAAGGCTAGCTAGCTCAAATATATGGGAACCCATTCTTTTTCTTCTTCTACTAGCACACACCTCAACACTTCAGACAGAGAAGGAATCAAAATTCGAAACTGATTTCCCCCACTAGTCATGCTAGTGAGGTATTCAAATATATGGTCATGACACTGTGGTTTCAAAACTATCTTAATAATTTACTAAACATTTGATGCCATTTCAAATATATACAATTAAATTTTCAACAATTTAAATTAAAAGCATAATAAATATTTCAAGACAATGATATCACAATTCAATATTTCAATTCATTCAAAACGATGTGCAGAAGAAAATTTACAGAAATTCTATATTGTGCACAAACCTTATACAAGTCGCCTCTTGTCCTTGACTCGATCCCTCGGGTTCTTTCCCTGTATTCTTTTCCACTAAAACACACAATTTTACAGTGTTTCAGTATCATAACTTATCATAAATCCAAAAACAATTTCGAATTTATTTTTACCTAGCTTTAATACGCTAAACTTGGCGTTCTTTAAAATTTATGTTTCGGGGTTACTATTCACTACACTATTCAAGTCAATTTGTTGACTTTCTAATGCTTAATAAGTATGGGAATTCCAATTTCACTCACATACCACATTTTGGTTACTAAATTTGTTGGTTTTGGTTGTTTACTCAAATTTTAAGTCTTTTAGGCAATTTTGCAAATTTTCAGTTTTTGTGTCTTATGTTGCACTGTTCCATTAGTCATTTTGCTGCTAGAATTTGGCTAAGTTTTCTTCATAGAAATTGTTTCTTATTGTCTTAACTTTATTCTCCTTTTTGGATCACTCCATTTGGAGTTTTGTAGCTCAAGTTATATCCATTTGAATCATAGCTGCCGGATTGGACTTACCCAGATTTCTGGGCAAATTCTGGGTTCAGGCAGTTTTAGGTCACCAACTTTGGGTGACTAAATGACTTAGTTAAGAGAATAATTTGGGTTTGTGTTCTCCATGAAAGTTTTAGGTCTATATCTCAGATTTCTACTGGTAAAATTTCAGGTCATTTAGACCTGCCTAGCCCAAGTTATGGCCAAATGAATTCATTTGGTCATTTTTGTACAGGTCAGATTGCCTAATCCGGATTTGGTCAATTTGTTCACTAGGTTTTAGTCACTTTTTGGGCATGATTCCTAAATGAAAAATGTGTCATTTTGTGTCTAGTTTTATTCCCAATTGGCCTCACACCAATTACCCTTGTAAATTTTCAGTTTTAGTCCCTAAAAAAGACCTTGGTCATACTGCCTACAGAATGCCCCTAACCAATCTGAATTTAAACTCAATTCCCAATTCTGAAATTTTCTTTTCTCCGATTTTATTTGACAGTTAGGTTAGGAGTCAGCTCTAGGGTTCAATTGACCAAATTGCCCCTCGCCGGTTCGACCCGGTTGCAAATAATTCAATATTTCTTTTGGATCTTTGACCTAATTATTTGACTGGCTTAACAATTCTTTTTTTGTGATTTTCTCTTTTCCACTATGTTCGCAATAGTCCTAAGGACCCCAGCGTTACATTTTACTGTTCGAAATTTGAGTTTAAATCGACTTCACAGCCCTTCCCGAGAAAGTCACCCATCGCTGTGACTCTCGGCTCGTTTAACTTCTTATGTTCTGTTTTTCTTATTTATACTTAACTAATTGACAATTACTAATTATTTTTGTTCAGGGCTTATCTAGTTGTCTTAAGTGTGATTCTAATTCCCTTAATTCTTCAGACTGACATCGGTCACCGGAATAGTGAAATATACCAGGCTATGCAAATAGGGGTATTACAAGTAAGTACCAACTACACAGTAATTTTGACTATTTAAGCTATCAAACAATGAGGGAATGAAAGTTATCTATTTTAAACACTAAAATGATAAACTTAAAATGAAGTAATCTATTTTGGAACAATTCTGGAATTAAGATTTCACACTTGAATCTTACTATGGATGTTATCTTATTTATTTACTGGATTAAGAATCGTTTACCTTGATGGAAATCGATCCTAACGTATCCTAAGTCCTCTCTCAAGGCACCTAGGGTGTATTCTAATTAACTTAAACCCGACTTTCGTGGCAATCAAATTAATTAAAATCCTTTAAGGTCTTTGACCAGTTTTGAAATTCCACAAGGGTATCAGCCTATGTCTAGGTCAAAATTCCTAGGTTCAAGATCTTGATTTTCTAAGAGTAATCTTCACCTTTCAGTCCTTCAATTAATATCTACAATCAATACTAAGTGGGTACCAGCACATAGCATGCATTAAGTTCACAAGAAATTAAATCAAGGAACAAATCTCAAATCCAATAAATAAACTTAATGTTTATCCATAACAATGATTACAAGCATTACTCTCCCAATTCCAGAATATGAAAACTACTCACGCATGAGTTCAACAAACATCATGATAAAAAGGTAAAGACAATAAAAAGAAATCATATAGAAGAAATAAAACAATAAAAATCTGTTTAAGGAGATGGAATGAAGGAACCAAAGAGAGTTTGCAGCTTTGATCTTGTGGAACTTCAGCTGGAAAACTCCTCTTGATACTAATATTCTTCTCCTCAAGACGGTTGGAGAGAGTGCAGAATGTGAGTTTCTTTAAAACTCCTAAAAAGTGCTGTCAAAGGATCCCTCCTTCGATTTGATGTTTTCTGCTTTTATTTATAATAGCTGTTCTAGGGTTAGGTCATTTTGAGTCCAAAAAGCCATAGGAGTCTGATTTGAATGTGTAAACAAGAACAGAAACTTGAGTTTAAAAACTGGATACCGCATGGTACACGGCCCGTGTGTAACTACACGAACCCGGGCCGTGTAACTTACTGGAGTGGAATTGCGGAGTCTTGCATTGGCACAAAGACTTACACGGGTCTGTGCTAGCTACACAAGCCTAGTTACATGGGCCGTGTACTTTTGTTCACAGAAAGTTCTTCAAGCTTGTGCCTAGCAGAGACTTACACGAGTCCCTGTAGATTACACGGGTCCAATTACACAACCCATGTACTTGTATTTCTCCATTAATTCTCATGGCTTTCTTTTGGTAGAGAGTTACACGGGTCTGTAGCTTTGCTTACACAACCCATGTACTTTGTATCAGCAGCAATTCTCATACTCTTGACCTCTCCAAGCTTTTTTTTGCACTCCTACACTCTGGGGCTTCACCCAAACACCTGAAATGATGCAGAAAACATGGAATTAAGGGCTTGACAATAGAAATTACAAAAAATTAATGAAATCAACTACCATGCATGAGATTACTCACCTAAATGCTATGAGATAGTACACAAAAGTGCTTAAAAACATCTATACAATTCAAGTGTATCAGGAAAATTCTGCTCAAAAAGGTTAGTGCTACTATTCTTTAATTTCTCTTTAGATTTCATGTTGGAAGCATGAATTGACTTAGAATTTGAAAGAATTGAAAGAAAATATCCATGTATGAGCCACTTCCATTTTTGGCAGTCATGAATTATGAAAGCGTTTGATGAGTTTTGATGTAATTAAAAATGTTTATGGGTGGCTTTGATGGTGATTATGAGACTTTGAACATAAATTGATGTGTGTGAAGTAGGATTTGAATATTTGAGAAATTTTGAGTTAGGGTTTAAATTAATTTTGGTACCTTAGTGTTATAGTTTGAGATTTATCTTGTTGAGACTGTTTGTTGATCATTGAAAGTGTTGTAAATGATAAATTGTAGTTGGGAGTAAGGAGGATGGAATATTGGGAGTGCTTCTCTTATGCAGGAAATTCATACCTATGAGTCCAGTGAATTGTTTGAGTTATAACTTAAGTTGTGTGACTCCAATTGGTGTGAGGCCAATTGGAGGTGAAACTAAACTCCAAATACCCCATTTTTCATGAAGAAACCCTGCCCAAATACTGTCAAAATCTTAGTCAATTTACTGTCCCAATCCGGGTATCCAAACACTAAACCCAAAAAAATGACCAAATGAACAGGTTATAACTCCCTCTAGACAGGTCCAAATGACCTGAAATTTATACCATTGGAAAGATCACACATAGGACTACAACTTTCATTGAGAACACCAAGCCCAAAAATGTATCTAACCAAATAAAATTACTGACACAAATTAGGTCACCAAATTGACCAGAATCAATTCTGCCCAGAATTTCTTGGACATAGACCACTCGACCAATTTTGGCAAAATGGCCATAACTTGGCTTATAAAAATCCAAATGCAATGAAACCAATGGAAAAAATTTTATAAGACATAAGTCTACAATATTGGTCTTTTGACCAAAACCCAGAACCCAAAGAAACTAGGTCAAATGGTTAGAAAAATTTAGCACATCAAAACCTAGAGTTTGACCAAACTACACTTGACTCCAGAATAGACTTTAAGTCATATCTCCCTCTAGAAACCTCTAATTAGGATAAGCCATACTGATCTAGAACCCTAAGAAATAGGGCTCCAACTTTGTTTTAGATTGGTCCTCAAATTATGAACATAAGAACCCCTAAAATGGGAGTCAAAGTTTTTGACCTGAACATGAATCCTGGTAGAATAGGGTACATGAGTCCAGGCTAGTGATTTGACCATAATTAATTCTACAAAACTTGAAAAATTGCAATAAAAATTTTCAAGTAACTATAAGACATAGGGTAACAACTTCTATGAAGAACCTTAGGCCTAAAAATGACTATAACATGACCAATTAATTCGACAAATAAAGACTCTAGAAATTGCCAAATTCTGGACCTTGAGAAATGTTCATAAAATAACTTAGCATATGATATGAAATAAAATAGAATACTTTGTTAAGCATAAAAATGACATGAATTAATGAAACTATAGGTATGAAATAACATTATTTTGTCTAAAGTATACCTAAACTCATTTATATAGCTTGGATCGATTAGTATACCAATTAGGGACTAGATATTGTAGTACTGCCCACAGGGATAATTATTGACAGACAACATGTCTAAGATGATTGTTATATTGGCTTTATGCATGCCCAATAGCCATAGTGCCAATTTTTATTATTACTGGCTTATGCCTGCCCGCTAGCCTTGTGCCTGATATGACTGTTGTATACTGGGTAGACATACAGATGTCTAACTAGTATACTCCCGTGTATCTAGTCTTTATAGTCTGTCATAGGTTACTTGGGCGCAGATAAAAGCAATAAGCTTTAAATATAAATAAGTACATGAGAAAATCATTAATATGAATTTTATATGACTGAATATAAGGTATATGCACAGAAAAGATCCCTATTAGCTTATTTACTTCCAAAGTTCTAGAAAACATGTAAAAGATTTTAAATAGATGAAAATTGATATTTATTTATAAGGTTATACGTGAAATAATTATTTTAAATTTTTTAGTTATTTTTCCTTATTTATGCACCACTAAGCGTTATGCTTAGCGCGTTGGTTCTAACTACGCATAGGTACTAGAGAGCAATGACAGTTAGACTGGACTTGGACCAGATCTGCTACAGTGTAGGTTGTCACCTCATCAGTCATTTTGGTAGGGCTCATGTAGATCTTAAATTTTGCATTTTAGTATTGTATGTAATTAAATTATATAAATAATTTTGGATTGTATATAAATTATAAATTATTGTATATGTAAACTTTATATGAATGAAATGTAATTTATTTTCTTGAAATTGATATGAGCATGAGAAGTGATATGATGAATGAATAGATGAAATGGATATAAATTATTTTAACAGGTAACATGAAACGCACCATGCACTAATAGAACAGAGGGGACTCTGTCTGGGTCTCCATAAAAATGAAATGGGATAAAAAAAAATTTCTACAAGTGAGATAATAAAATTAAATGGATATTAAATTAATATTGTAAACGATAAGACAGGATAGGGTGCTCCGGCACCAAATGTAGCACACCTTACTCGGCTACACTATAAATGAGAGAAGGGTGTTACATTTATTGGTATAAGAGCAAAGGCTTAGGCGTTCCTCGGCATAGGTAGACAGAAAGATATAGTGTGCATAACATGCATGAGCCCTTATTTAGGAGTCGAGGTGACACTAATTGTCACACCTTACTCCTCTGTAAGGCATAATATGATCTCATAGTATACCTAATGAATTACCTACTCCGTCTATCGATAACCCATTAAATACACTACAAATGATTTTAAAACAATTATCTTACTTTTTGAAAGTGGTGAGCTTTTATAGCAGGTGATAAAAACATTTACTTGAAGTTTAAAAACTAGTTCAAAATTTTTTCCATTTTATTTTTACGCAAATTTTGGAAAAATTTCGACAGAGTGCCGTCTATATTTGGGAAAAATAGTTCTTCAAATACCTATAAAAAAACTTCCAATAATTTTTTTCATCAAAATCAACTACTATCACAACAAAATCAACATCATTTCTCCCAATTCCATAATTCAAAACAATATTTCACAACTCAATTGTCTTCAAAAATAATACTAGATAACTTCATTCATCATTAAAGTAAAATCAATTTACATTCATCATCCCAAAATTTACAATAGAAAATCCAAAATAATATTATTACAAAATCTATACAACTGCTCAAGACTAGTTTATACATGTACATATGGTTACAAACACAAATATAAATATTACAATCAGGATATAAAATTATACCCGACAAAATGTCAAGGATGTAGCTCCAAGATCCTCAGCAACTCACTCTGCTGCTCCTCTAGTCTCTCTATCTGCGATAGCAACAACACCCATCGCTGAGTACTATGACTCAGTGGTGCACAACATACTAAAAATAACATTTTATGTATAATTCAAATCACATTTATTCAAATATGGTACTGAACATGAAAAACAGATACAAAACATGATTTATAAATTTTTAGTCCAAACAATCTCATTTAGGAAGTCTCAAAACGATTTCATAAAAACACACAGTTATATCATGCCATTCAGAACAATATTCATCTCAATAGCCGAAGGCTTATGAGAAATCACAAGGCTAGCTAGCTCAAACTATGGGTACCCATTCAATTTCTTCCTCTACTAGCACACACCTCAACACTTCAGCCAGAGAGGGAATCAAAATTTAAAACTAATTCCTCCCACTAGTCATGCTAGTGAGGCATTCAAATATACGGTCATGACACTGTGGTATCAAAACTGTCTTAGCAATTTACTAAATATTTATTGCCTTTTAAACAAATATAAGTAAACTTTCAGCAATTTAAGTCAAAAGCATAATATACATTTCAATCACCATTTTGCAATATAAATAAATCACAATTCATTTTATGTACTTTGTAAAAGGAAATTTAAAGAGCATTTTATGTTGTGCAAAAACCTTATGCGAGTCACTTCTTGACCTTGACTGGATGCCTCGGGTTCTTTTCTGGTATTCTTTTCGACTGAAACACACAATTTTATAGTGTTTTAGTATCATAATTTATCATAAGTCCAAAAATAAATTCAAAGCTATTTATATCTAGCTTTAATATACTTAACCTGACGTTCTTTAAAATTTGTATTTCGGGTTTACAATTAACGGCGCTATTTAAATCAAATTGTTGACTTTCTCATACTTAATAGGTATGGGAATTTCAATTTCACCCACATACCACATTTTGGTTACCTAATTTGTTGGTTTTGGTTGTTTCCTCAAATTTTAAGTCTCTTAGGTGAAATTTCAAAATTTCATATTTGATGTCCTATATTGCACTATTCCATTGGTCAAGTTGCTATTGAAATTTGACTGCATTTTCTTCATAGAAGTTCTTCCTTATTGTCTTAACTTTATTTCCCTTTTTGAATCACTGCATTTGGAGTTTTGTAGCCCAAGTTATGGCCATTTGAATATGGCTGGCTGAATTTGGTGTTACCCAGAATTCTGGGCATTTTCTGGATGTTGGCAATTTTTGTACACTGAATACAGGTGACTTTTTGGACAGGTTATGGTCAAAATTTGGGTTTATTTCCTTCATAAAAGTTGTAGGGCTATGTCTCAGATTTCTATCGGTATAAAATTCAAGTCATTTGGACCTTCTTAGACCAAGTTATGGTCATTTACATAACTACTGTTCATTTGGTCATTTTTGTACAAGGCAGTGTGCCCAATTCCAAATTTGGCCTAATTGTTCACTAAGTTATGGTCATTTTCTGGACATGATTTCTGAATGAAAAATGGTCCATTTTGTGTCTAGTTTCATTCCCAATTAGCCTCACACCAATTAGGATGGTAAATTTTTAGTTTTAGTCCCTGAAAGTAGCCTAGGTCAAGCTGTCTGCATATTGACCTTAACCAATCCGAATTGAAACTTATTTCTAACAATTCACACACACCACAAATGGTCACAATTGACCATTTCTCAACTTAAATAAGGTCAACTACATCAATTGAATAATTCTCAACCTTTTCTCCATTTTTTTAAAACGCTCAAAACCCTAATTACATAAAGTTCAAATCTAATGCATTCAAAATATATACCCATACTTCACATACACAGCTCAACCAAAACAACCATTCAAACACCTCAAAATCATTCATTTCAAACCCTAACTAAGGTTGGCCAAAATTCTTATTACTCCCCCAATAAGTGTTTTTCATTTGATTTTAAGTTAATTTCTAAGTTACGTACACCAAGAACACAAGTATTAAACATAAATTTTCAATTTAAACCACTAACTTTAAACTTTGAAGTTCAAATCTTCAATTTCTTCCTTTTCTTCTTTTCTTTCCTTCCTCTAAAGCTTTCTCAAGTTGAACTAACAAGTTTTTGTAGACTAATTTGGGGTCAAAGTAGGGTTAAGTGGTTAGAAGAAAGCTTGGATTCAAGTTTTCATGGAGTTTCTTTAATGGTGGTGAGAGAGAGAGGAAACCGGCCACTTGGGTGGAGAAGAAGAGTGCTTTTATTTTTTAAAATTTTTATGTTTAATTTATGTCTTTTAGTATTAGTTGACTTGGTCAATATTAATGGGCAAAAATAAAATTATTTATGATGTAATAATAGTGATGTAAGCATGATGTAACTAAACTTTTTCTTCTTTTTTTTTGCATTTATTTTTCCACTAGTTCTTTAATTTAATTCTTGATCCTGAAATTTTCTTTTCTCTGATTTTATTTGACAGTTAGATTAGGAGTCAGCTCTATGGTGAATTGACTAAATTGCCCCTCGCTGGTTCAATTCAATTTGCAAATTATTCGATATTTCTTCCGGATCCCTAACCTAATTATTTGTCCTGCTTAACAATTTTTTTTTTTTTTGTGATTTTCTCTTTTCTACTGTGTTCGCAATAGTCCTAAGGACCGCGGTGTCACATTTTCCGGTTTGAAATTTGAGTTAAGATTGACCTCGCAGTCACTTCCCGGGAAGTTCACCCATCGTTGTGACTCCTAGCTCATTTAACTTTTTTTGCTTTGTTCTTCTTCTTTGTACTTAACTATTTGGCAATTACTAATTATTTGTAGTCAGGGTTTATCTAGGTGTCTTAGATGTGGTTCTACTTCTCTTAATTATCCGGACCAACACTAGTCACTAGAGTAGTAAAATATATCAGGCTATGCATATAGGGGTGTTACAATTCCCCCCTCCCCCCCCCCTCCCCCCCCCCCTTAAAATAAATTTCGTCTCAAAATTTTAGCTGGTATTAGTCTCTGAACAGCTGTGGGTGCTGTCTCCTCATGTCCTCCTCTCATTCCTAAGTAGCCTCTTGACCTAAATGATAGTTCCACAGCACTTTCACTAACTGTATCTACTTGTTCCGTAGCTGCTTCAACTCATAAGCCAGAATCTTTATGGGTTCTTCCTCATATGTGAGGTCTGGATTCACTTCAATTTCTTCTACTGGTAGTACATGAGATGGGTTTGATTGATACCTCCTCAACATGGACACATGGAAGATATTATGTATCTTTTCCAACTCTGGAGGTAGCGCCAAACGATATGCCAAAGGATCCATGTCACACCTTACCCCTCTGTAAGGCATAACATGATCCCGTAGTATACCTAATGAATTACCAACTCCGTCTACTGATAACCCATTAAATACACTACAAGGGATTTTAAAAACTTTTCTTACTTCTTTTACAGTGGTGAGCACTATTTACAGGTGTTAAAAACTTTGGTGAACTGAGGTGAAACAACTAACTCATTTGATTTATTTGGAATTTCTATAAAAATTTTGGCAAGGTGCCATCTGTATTTTAGATAAAACAGTTCTTCAGAAAACCTGTAAAAGCACTTCTATAATTTTCCAAATCTCAACTTCAATACATTTCTCAACACAACAATTCATCAACTCAATTCCATAGAAATTTTTCAAAGTCTGAGATAAGGAAATATAATACAACTTTTACAATCCAAAACACTCATAATTAATTTACAACTTCAAGTACAATTTAATTTAATTTACAACTGCTCAAAACCAAAAAGAAAATATACATACAGTGTCATACATTACAGTACAAAAAGCAAAAGCGGTATACTCAATATACCAGGTAATCCCTCGCTGGATGTATATGCAGCCTAGTCTGCTGCCCTGTCTATCTCTCTACCTGCGACAGCAATAAAAAGCTATCGCTGAGACAATGTCTCAGTGGTGCACAACATTAACCAAATCCAATTTAAATCACAATTCATAAGTCATGTAAATAGTGGATACTTAAAACCATAGTCAAATTTAAGACAATAAAGGTCAATAAGAATTTAAACTCCATTTCTCAATATCACAATAATTTTCCATAAGTCAGATCAGGTTTGAATTCAAAAGATGATATGTCATTGAGAGTTTAAAATCCATTTCTCAATCTCACAATACACATCAAGAATCACACACAGCTTAATCATGATCCATAATTCAATTCATCTCAAAAGCCGATGGCTAATGAGGTATTCAATTCATCCCAAAAGTCGATGACTAATGAGGAATAACATGGCTAGCTAGCAAAAATATGAGTACTCATTCTATTCGTCCTCAACAGGCACACACCTCAACACTTCAGCCAGAGAGGGAATTCAATTCATCCCACTAGACAAGCTAGAGAGGAATACAATCAATATACATGATAGCTGTGGTTTCAAACCATTTACAGTGCTTTTCAATCAATAAGTATCCATCAATGTCATTCAAATAGTTTTTCACAGTTTCAAACCATTCACAATATTTTTCAATCAATAAGTGTCCATCAAACATATTTCCACAATTTAAAACAATGATATACAAACAGTCAATATTTATTTCCATTGAAAATAATTCAAAAGAAACAGTTGTTGTGCACAAACCTCTGATATTTGTCTCCTGGTCTTGACTCAGTATTTCTTTCCCTTTTGCTGAGTCCTTGTTAACTGAGAAACACAATTTGAAGTGTTTCAGTACTAAATTAAATTGTCTCTATCGATGGGGTCTGGTAAATAATGCACTGAACTCAATTATTCGCTTAATCACCTAATATACCGACTCTCGATGCGTTTTAGGTAAATTAGGTTTTAGTGTCGTTAATATGTCACACTCGATAGGGTTTTAGGTTTGGTATGTTTTACCAAAGTCATTTCCTTGTTTAGTGCATTTTAATGCAAATTGCTGGATTCCGGAACACTGGTTTTACCTAACCGGACGATCTAGTTCCTCGGTTTTCGGTCTCGGTCAAAACTACAAACTTGTAGATCTAGGTCTTATTGCACGCGGTGCAAAATTTCAGGTCAATCCGAGTTAAGTAGACCAAGTTATGGTCATTACACTATTGCTGGTCAAATGGTACCATTTTAGGTCAATTTTAGGTCAAAGTGGTCAATTCTGGTTCGGCCAGTTTTTGGACCCGAACTTGTGCAAGTTGTTTGACTTGCTTATGGTCATTTCTGGGCTTTTGTGTCTTCATAAGACTTGTAGGTATGGGTCTTAACTATTCTTGGTCAAAATTTCAGGTCAATTGGACCTGGTTTGAGTGAGTTATGGCCTAAACACTCACTGCTGCCCAATTGGTCATTTTTCAGGTCCTAATTGCATCTAATCCGAATTGGTCAAATTTTTAGGTCACCTTGCAAGCAGAATTTTGGCATGGTTTCTCAATGAAAGTTGGCACATTTTGTGCCTAGTTTCACCTCAAATTGGTCTCATACTAATTAAGGTTACACATTCAAGGTTATAGGCCAAAATATACACTGCCCTTAATATGCATTACACACCCCAACTTCAAACACACACTTACCTTTGCAAGGTTTACTTCCATACCCTACCAAACTGTTTTGGCACATTACCAACAACATTTTCTACATAGCATTAGCATTATTTTGGGCAGATTCCAATCACCCTCAACACACCAAATATCATTCACAATTACAATTTCTAAGTACCATTACAAACACACCTAAACATTACAAACTTTACATACACTTTACAATGTAAATTGACATACATATCATCAATCCTTCTAGGTCAATATGCTGCCCACACTCCCTTCAATATACACCATTATTCAAGTGTCCACAAGCTGCCACAATTCATTCATCAACATCACATTGCCGTACCATATGCCAATTCCCATCAAAGTGCATCATTCACCATATATACATGCATTAAATCACTAGGTTACTAAATCACCATGATTAACATTATTTCTCATCAATTATATACACAAATACCTCATCAAAAACGTGACCCATGGCTGTCCAAAATGGCAACAACAATAACCCTTCAAACTCAAAATTTTCCTTCACCAAACCAATACCCATAACATAAACATAAACTTTAACAAAGAACTTCTCAAAAATGCAAACTTACCTTTAATTGTAAATTGCTAAACCTTCACCAAACTTCCCAAAATTGGTATCAATATCTTCCTTGTGATGTGTAGACAAATTTTAGTGAAGAACACTAAGTGAATGGAGTTGAAATGGAAGGAGGGATCAAGCTTGCATGAAAATGTCCATGGAGTTTTCTCTCCCTTCATTCACGGCTTGGATGGTAAATGAAGAAGATGAAGTGGCTGCTGGACATAGTGGACTTACATCAGCCCCATAATGTGTTTATTTTATTCCCTTAGTGGTCCACTTACTCTAATTAATTCATATTATAAGTTACTTTCACTTAATCCACATTTAACCCATTATTTCCACTATTTATTTTAGGTACCATCAAATTAATTTTTCATTTCATTTTCTAAGTGTAATACTATTTATTTTTAATGGACATTTAGGTCAAAAGACAATTCGGGATGTCAAATGACCATAATGCCCTGTTCGTGGCTTTCCGATTTTTCGGTAACAATCGTATTTTGTCTGCTTTTTCGATTTCTCACTTTTCTTTGTACAAATTATTTAAATTTTATTTTATCTTTATAAAGATATTTAATCTTAAACAATGGTCTATTTAAGTCCTAAAAATGTTTCCCAGGGTTCCATGATCCGAGGTTAGTCAACGGTCCACGCCGTGACTTCCTTCTGATCACCCATCGCTAGGTTTCCCGGCTCGTTTAACTTGATCACATTTCTTTGCTATGATTTTTCCTTTGTTTTTCTTGTGTTTTCTTTTCTTGTATTTCATTATTTTATGTCTCCTCACTCATATCGAAGTACGGTTCTAGGCATCCTAGCTGTCCGGACAACACTGGTCACCGAGCGTGAACGCACTCACCAACTTTGGGGTGTTACAATTCTCCCCCCCTTAAATAAATTTCGTCTCGAAATTTTACCTGGCATTAGTCTCTGAATAGCTGTGGGTGTTGTCTCCTCATATCCTCTTCACGTTCCCAAGTAGCTTCCTGGCCTGAATGATGGTTCCACAGCACTTTAACCAGGTGTATCTGTTTGTTCCTCAGCTGCTTCACCTCATATGCCAGAATTTTTATGGGTTCTTCCTCATATGAAAGGTCTGGATTTACTTCAATCTCTTCAATCTGTTAGTACATGAGATGGGTCCGACTGTACCTCCTTAACATGGACACATGGAAGACACGTGTATCCTTGCTAGCTCTGGAGGTAATGCCAACCGGTATGCTAAAGGACCCACTCTTTCCGTAACTTCATATGGTCCGATGAAACGAGGACTTAGTTTCCCTTTCTCGCCAAATCTCATAATCCTCTTCCAAGGAGAAACTTTGAGAAATACCTTATCACCCACTGCATACTCAATATCTCTTCTCTTGATCAACATAGGACTTAGCGGTCGATGCAGCCTTGAGTCTATCTCTGATCAATCTGATCTTTTCCTCTGTCTGCTGGACAATTTCTGGTCCAATCATCTTCCTTTCACCTACTTCATCCCAACATAAGGGAGTTCTACACTTTCTGCCATACAAAGCTTCATATGGAGGCATCCCTATGCTTGATTGGTAGCTGTTGTTATAAGCAAACTCAATCAAAGGCAAGTGTGTATCCCAACTACCTTCAAATTCAATCACACAAGCCCGTAGCATATCCTCCAATATCTGAATAACCCTCTCGCATGGCCATCGACCGTGGGTGGAATGTCTTTGAAGTTCAATCTAGTTCCTAGGGCTCTCTGAAGACTACCACAAAATCTAGAAGTGAACCTAGGATCTCTATCAGACACAATTGATACTGGCACTCCATGCAATTTTACAATCTCATATATGTACAATCCGCCAATCTTTCCGTGCTATAGTCCATCCGAACTGGCAAAAAGTGAGCAGACTTAGTCAATCTGTCAACTATAACCCATACTGCATCATGACTACTCTGTGTCCTTGGAAGTCCTGTAACAAAATCCATAGTTCTCCGTTCCCATTTCCACTGCATCGACAAAGGATGTAACAAACCACTGGAACTTGATGTTCGCCTTTACTTGTCGACAAGTTAGGCATTTGGAAACAAATTCAGCTATATCTCTCTTCATGCCCATCCACCAAGAATGTTCTTTCAACCCTCTGTACATTTTAGTTCCACCGTGGTGCATAGCAAATGGAGACTCATGTGCTTCCTTCATAATGATCTGTCTCGGTTCCACATCACTAGGAATGCACATTCTCGCTCGATGTAGCAATAAACCATCATCTCTCACGGAGAATTCGGGTTTCTTGCCTGTGAACTTCTTTCAGCCTTCGATATTTTTCATCACTGCGTGCAGCCATTACGACCGATCAATCAACACCGGTGTACATGCCATGCAACTACCGTCATCCTCATCATCAACCTCTAAACCGCATCTTTGTGCTTTCAATTCATATACCATGGACAAAGGAGAAACTCTGAGACTTGCCATAGTCTTGCGACTTAAGGCGTCAGCCACCACATTTGCTTTCCCTGGCTGATAGTCTATTAAGCAATCATAATCTTTAATGAGTTCCAACCATCTCCTCTGCCTCAAATTCAATTCCTTCTGGGTACCTAAGTACTTCAAGCTCTTGTGATCTGTGAAGATGTAGCATTTCTCTCCATACAGATAGTGTCTCCAGATCTTCAGAGCAAAAACAATAGCTGCTAACTCCAGATCATGTGTTGGGTAGTTCCTCTCATGCGGTTTCAGCTGGCGTGATGCATAAGCAATGACATTCCGATCTTGCATCAAGACACACCTAACCCATTGTGAGAAGCATCACTATAAATCGTGTATTCTTTACCCGAGTAGGTAAAGTGAGAACTGAGCTTGATTAAGCACCTCTTCAACTCATCAAAACTCACGACATTTATCAGTCCACTGAAATTTTACATCTTTCCGAAGCAGCTTGGTCAGTGGAGAAGATAACATAGAAAATCCCTTCACAAACCGACGGTAATATCCAGCTAAGCCCAGAAAACTGCGAATTTCTGTGATGTTCCTGGGCGGTTTCCAATTAAGGATAGCTTCTACCTTACTGGAATCTACCTTGATCCCTTCAGCTGACACAACATGTCCCAAAAAGGAGATTTCCTTCAGCCAAAATTCACATTTCGACAATTTGGCGTACATAACTGCTTTCTCCCTTAAAGTCTGCAGTACAATTCGCAGATGTCTATCATGCTCCTCTGCACTCCTCGAGTATATCAAAATGTCATCAATAAACACCACCACAAATTGATCAAGATATGGTGCAAGATAGTGTTCATCAGATCCATAAAAGCAGCTGGAGCATTTGTCAACCCGAATGGCATTACTAGAAACTCATAGTGGCCATATCGAGTTCTGAAAGCAGTTTTTGGAATACTCTGCTCTTGCACCTTCAACTGATGATAACCAGATCGCAAATCAATTTTGGAGAATACTGCTGCACCCTTCAACTGATCGAACAGATCATCAATGCGAGGCAATGGATATCTGTTCTTTATTGTCACCCTATTCAACTGCCTGTAGTCAATGCATAAGCGGAGAGTACCATCCTTCTTCTTAACAAACAACACTAGTGCTCCCCAAGGTGACACACTAGGGCGGATGAAGCCCTTTTCAAGTAATTCTTGTAATCGTATCTTGACTCCTTCAACTCTGCTGGTGCCATTACGTATGGCGTTATGGAGATTGGATCCACACCAGTGCGAACATTAATTTCAAATCGCACTTCTCTTCCGAGGTAATCACGCAATTCATCAGAAACACGTGCGAAAGTCATGTCTGTAGGGATGTCCTTCAATGCCGACTCCCCACTTGGGTGTCTACCACATGTGCCAAGTATGCTTCACACCCTTTCTCGATCATTTTTACGCTAGTGCAAATGAAATGATGTTGGATGGCAATAGCTGCCTCTCCTTGTATCACCACATCACTGCATCTTGAGGAGACCAAAAGTGATCTTTTCGCTGATACCAATCATGGAATGATGCCTAGCTAACAAATCCAAGCCAAAGATGATATCAAAATCTGTAAAGTGAATTTCAATGAGATCAGACAGGAAAGTGTGTCCTTGGATCACCAAAGGGCAATCTCTATACATCCTATTAACCCTGACCTCCTGTCCTAGCGGACTTGTTACTAGCACCTCAAAGTCCATTTTTGTACATGGAACAACAATGCAATCAATGATGCTAGCACTCACATAAGAATGGGTAGAACCAGGATCAAATAGCACAAATACATTCTGGTTAAAAGTTGAGAAGGTACCAGCCACAACATCGATGTCTCGCCTCTTCTCTCTGTCTCATGGCATAGACTCGATCGAGCACTGTCTTGTTCGATTGTTTTATCAGGCTCGGCTGCCTGGGTTACCTCTACCCCTGCCTCTACCTCTACTAGGTGGTTGTGAGCTTCTGGTGACAGGGCTCTGAACTGACCCTTCTGCAGTAGTAGGAGGTGGTCCAACTCTGCGACTACTGGTGCAGTCCTTGGCAAAGTGTCCGGTGCCTCCACAGTTATAACAGGCTCCAATAGCCTTGTAACAGATTCCACCATGATTCTTTCCACAAGTTTTACATTGGCGGGAGGATAGGAACTTCGGTACTCACGACCGGATAGGGAGGTCTCTGTCCCGAATGTCTTCCCTACTGCATTTCTTGCCACCTCCGCCATGTCCCCATAGTTCTTCCTCTTCCAAGATGACCACTGAACTCGATCTCGATTTTCCTCTTTCTCTGTCTTCTCCGACCTCTTCTTCTCAGAGCAGTCTCAAACTCAACTCTTTCCAACTCTAGGGCTTGAGAAACAAGTTCAGAGAAGTTAGTGTGTTTGAAGCCGAGCACTTGTACTGACATCTGGGCTTCAAGCCGCTTTCAAATCTCTTGCATCTCTCCTGCTGGTAGAGAGTAGACTCACCGCATAATGGCTAAGGCGGGAAAATTCTCTTTCATACTCACCACCGACCGCCTCTGTTTCAAACTTAAGAATTCTTGCGCTTCGGTCTACATAGGCATCGGGGATGTATTTGTCTGAATTCCCGAGGAAGTCATTCCAGTCAAGATCGCAGTTCTACTGCATCGTGGGGAATGGTTTTCCACCACCATAAGCATCCCTTGTAGTAAGGATACCGAGTATTCAAGTCCGAGCTCCTCTGTACAATGAAGTTTCTTGAACACCCTATCCATCCTCTCTAACCACTGCTCACTTCTAGAGGATCTATGTCCCCTTGAACTCTGTAGCCCCATACTTCATCAATTTATCATCTTGTCTCGTAGGAGATCGTGGTTGTACCACGTGTCCGAATTGGGACTTGAGTAGGTGCATTACCAGCCATTTGTTGGAATATTGCGACCATCCTTTGAGCGAATCGAGCAGAAATCTGCAGATCAGAGGGGTCTTCTGAACCACCGACATTTTGTACACTGGGCATCCCTTGCACCTCGGCCTCAATAGATCGATCGATGAACGATCACCCTCTTCCATATTCAATGCGAGGATCTTAGCTTTCTGAACAATAACACAAGAATATTCACTCGTTAGTGCATATTTATCAGTAATGTCTTGTATGTATCAAACAATGATATTGAGCGGTTGTACTATGCAGAAAGAACATTCAAATAACAGTGAAAGCAATTTAAAAACTTTGCTCGATACCACTAAAACATGTCACACCTTACCCTCTGTAAGGCATAACATGATCCGTAGTATACCTAATGAATTACCAACTCCGCTTCATCGATAACCCATTAAATACACTACAAGGGATTTTAAAACTTTTCTTACTTCTTTTACAGTGGTGAGCACTATTTACAGTGTTAAAAACTTTGGTGAACTGAGGTGAAACAACTAACTCATTTGATTTATTTGGAATTTCGTAGAAAATTTTGGCAAGGTGCCATCTGTATTTTAGATAAAACAGTTCTTCAGAAAAACTGTAAAAGCACTTCTATAATTTTCCAAATCTCAACTTCAATACATTTCTCAACACAACAATTCATCAACTCAATTCCATAGAAATTTTTCAAAGTCTGAGATAAGGAAATATAATACAACTTTTACAATCCAAAACACTCATAATTAATTTACAACTTCAAGTACAATTTAATTTAATTTACAACTGCTCAAAACCAAAAAGAAAATATACATACAGTGTCATACATTACAGTACAAAAAGCAAAAGCGGTATACTCAATATACCAGGTAATCCCTCGCTGGATGTATATGCAGCCTAGTCTCACGCCTGCCTATCTCTCTACTGCGACAAAGAATAAAGCTATCATTTGAGACTATGTATCAGTGGTGCACAACATTAACCAAATCCAATTTAAATCACAATTCATAAGTCATGTAAATAGTGGATACTTAAAACCATAGTCAAATTTAAGACAATAAAGGTCAATAAGAATTTAAACTCCATTTCTCAATATCACAATAATTTTCCATAAGTCAGATCAGGTTTGAATTCAAAAGACAGTATATGTCAATGAGAGTTTAAAATCCATTTCACAATCTCACAATACACATCAGTAAATCACACACAGCTTAATCATGATCCATAATTCAATTCATCTCAAAAGCCGATGGCTAATGAGGTATTCAATTCATCCCAAAAGTCGATGACTAATGAGGAATAACATGGCTAGCTAGCAAAAATATGAGTACTCATTCTATTCGTCCTCAACAGGCACACACCTCAACACTTCAGCCAGAGAGGGAATTCAATTCATCCCACTAGACAAGCTAGAGAGGAATACAATCAATATACATGATAGCTGTGGTTTCAAACCATTTACAGTGCTTTTCAATCAATAAGTATCCATCAATGTCATTCAAATAGTTTTTCACAGTTTCAAACCATTCACAATATTTTTCAATCAATAAGTGTCCATCAAACATATTTCCACAATTTAAAACAATGATATACAAACAGTCAATATTTATTTCCATTGAAAATAATTCAAAAGAAACAGTTGTTGTGCACAAACCTCGATATTTGTCTCTGGTCTTGACTCGATTTCTTTCCCTTTTCTTTGAGTCCTTGTTAATCGAGAAACACAATTTGAAGTGTTTGATACTAAATTAAATTGTCTCTATCGATGGGGTGCAGTAAATAATGCCTCGAACTCAATTATTCGCTTAATCACCTAATATACCGACTCGATGCGTTTTAGGTAAATTAGGTTTTAGTGTCGTTAATATGTCACACTCGATAGGGTTTTAGGTTTGGTATGTTTTACCAAAGTCATTTCCTTGTTTAGTGCATTTTAATGCAAATTCTCGGATTCCGGAACACTGGTTTGACCTAACCGGACGATCTAGTTTCCTCGATTTTCGGGTCTCGGTCGAAACTACAAACTTGTAGATCTAGGTCTTATTGCACGCGGTGCAAAATTTCAGGTCAATCCGAGTTAAGTAGACCAAGTTATGGTCATTACACTATTGCTGGTCAAATGGTACCATTTTAGGTCAATTTTAGGTCAAAGTGGTCAATTCTGGTTCGGCCAGTTTTTGGACCCGAACTTGTGCAAGTTGTTTGACTTGCTTATGGTCATTTCTGGGCTTTGGTGTCTTCATAAGACTTGTAGGTATGGGTCTTAACTATTCTTGGTCAAAATTTCAGGTCAATTGGACCTGGTTTGAGTGAGTTATGGCCTAAACACTCACTGCTGCCCAATTGGTCATTTTTCAGGTCCTAATTGCATCTAATCCGAATTGGTCAAATTTTTAGGTCACCTTGCAAGCAGAATTTTGGCATGGTTTCTCAATGAAAGTTGGCACATTTTGTGCCTAGTTTCACCTCAAATTGGTCTCATACTAATTAAGGTTACACATTCAAGGTTATAGGCCAAAATATACACTGCCCTTAATATGCATTACACACCCCAACTTCAAACACACACTTACCTTTGCAAGGTTTACTTCCATACCCTACCAAACTGTTTTGGCACATTACCAACAACATTTTCTACATAACATTAGCATTATTTTGGGCAGATTCCAATCACCCTCAACACACCAAATATCATTCACAATTACAATTTCTAAGTACCATTACAAACACACCTAAACATTACAAACTTTACATACACTTTACAATGTAAATTGACATACATATCATCAATCCTTCTAGGTCAATATGCTGCCCACACTCCCTTCAATATACACCATTATTCAAGTGTCCACAAGCTGCCACAATTCATTCATCAACATCACATTGCCGTACCATATGCCAATTCCCATCAAAGTGCATCATTCACCATATATACATGCATTAAATCACTAGGTTACTAAATCACCATGATTAACATTATTTCTCATCAATTATATACACAAATACCTCATCAAAAACGTGACCCATGGCTGTCCAAAATGGCAACAACAATAACCCTTCAAACTCAAAATTTTCCTTCACCAAACCAATACCCATAACATAAACATAAACTTTAACAAAGAACTTCTCAAAAATGCAAACTTACCTTTAATTGTAAATTGCTAAACCTTCACCAAACTTCCCAAAATTGGTATCAATATCTTCCTTGTGATGTGTAGACAAATTTTAGTGAAGAACACTAAGTGAATGGAGTTGAAATGGAAGGAGGGATCAAGCTTGCATGAAAATGTCCATGGAGTTTTCTCTCCCTTCATTCACGGCTTGGATGGTAAATGAAGAAGATGAAGTGGCTGCTGGACATAGTGGACTTACATCAGCCCCATAATGTGTTTATTTTATTCCCTTAGTGGTCCACTTACTCTAATTAATTCATATTATAAGTTACTTTCACTTAATCCACATTTAACCCATTATTTCCACTATTTATTTTAGGTACCATCAAATTAATTTTTCATTTCATTTTCTAAGTGTAATACTATTTATTTTTAATGGACATTTAGGTCAAAAGACAATTCGGGATGTCAAATGACCATAATGCCCCGTTCGGGTGGCTTTCCCGATTTTTCTAGAATAATCGTATTTTGTCTGTTTTTCGATTTCTCACTTTTCTTTGTACTAATTATTTAATTTTTCTTTGATCTTTCTAATGATATTTACTCTTCAACAATGGTCTATTTAAGTCCTAAAAATGTTTCCCAGGGTTCCCCGCAGTCCAGGGTTAGTCAACGGTCCACGCCGTGACTTCCCGGTGCGGTCACCCATCGCTAGGTTTCCCGGCTCGTTTAACTTGATCACATTTCTTTGCTATGATTTTTCCTTTGTTTTTCTTGTGTTTTCTTTTCTTGTATTTCATTATTTTATGTCTCCTCACTCATATCGAAGTACGGTTCTAGGCATCCTAGCTGTCCGGACAACACTGGTCACCGGAGCAGCAGAACGCACTACCGAACTTTGGGGTGTTACAATCCACTCTTTCCAGAACCTCATATGGCCTAATGAAATGACGACTCATTTTCCCCTTCCTGCCAAATCTCATAATTTTCTTCCAAAGGGAAACCTTGAGGAATACTTTCTCACCCACTGCATGCTCAATATCTCTTCTCTTCAGATCAATATAGGACTTCTGAGGGTCTGATGCAACTTTGAGTCGATCTCTAACCAATATGATTTTCTCCTTAGTCTGCTGAATAATTTCGGGCCCAATCATCTTTCTTTCACCCACTTCATCCCAACACAAGGGAGTTCTACACTTCTTGCCATACAAAGCTTCATATGGAGGCATCCCAATGCTTGATTGATAGCTATTGTTGTAAGCAAACTCAATCAAAGGCAAGTGTGTGTCCCAACTACCCTCAAACTCAATCACATAAGCCTGTAGCATATCCTCCAAGATCTGAATTACTCTCTCAGGCTGACCATCTGTCTGTGGGTGGAATGTCGTGCCGAAGTTCAATCTAGTTCCTAGGGCTCTCTGAAGACTACCCCAGAATCTAGAAGTGAACCTAGGATCTCTATCTGATACAATGGATACTGGCACTCCATGCAGTCTTACTATCTCATCAATGTACAACTTGGCCAATCTTTCTAGGCTATAGTCCATTGGTACTGGCAGAAAATGAGTAGACTTGGTCAGTCTGTTAACAATGACCCATACTGCATCATGGCTATTCTGTGTTCTTGGAAGTCCCATCACAAAATCCATAGTTATTCTCTCCCATTTCCATTCCGGTACTGGTAATGGATGTAACAAACTAGCTGGTACTTGATGCTCTGCCTTCACTTGCTGACAAGTTAGGCATTTGAAAACAAATTCGGCTACGTTTCTTTTCATACCAATCCACCAATAGTGCTCTTTCAGCCCTCTATACATTTTTGTGCCACTAGGGTGCATGGCAAAAGGAGATTCATGTGCTTCCTTCAAAATAATCTGCCTCAAATCAACATCATTAGGAACACACATTTTGCCCTGGTGAAGCAATAGACTGTCATCTCTCACTGAGAACTCAGGTTTCTTGCCCTGTTAGGCTTCTTCTAACAGTTTTTGATACTTTTGATCATTCTGAGCAGCCATTCTGATCTGATAAATCAATACTGGCTATACATGCCATGCAACTGCTGTCTGCCCCTCATCATTAATTTCTAAGCTGGCATGCAATACTCTCAACTCATGTGCCATAGACAAAGGAGAAACCCATAGACTTGCCATAGTTTTGCGACTTAAGGCGTCAGCCACCACATTAGCTTTCCCTAGCTGATAGTCTATCAGATAATCATAGTCTTTTATCAACTCTAACCATCTCCTCTATCTCAAATTCAACTCCTTCTGAGTGCCCAGATACTTTAAACTCTTATGATTTGTGTAGATGTAGCACTTCTCCCCATACAAATAGTGTCTCTAGATCTTAAGAGCGAACACAATAGCTACTAGCTCCAAGTCATGTGTCGGATAATTCCTCTCATGCGATTTCAGCTAGTGTGATGCATAGGCAATGACATTCTGCTCTTGCATCAATACACAGTCTAACCCATTGTGAGAAGTGTCACTGTAAACAGTATACACTTTACTCGGGGTAGGTAAAGTAAGGATTAGAGCTTCAGCCAAACATTTCTTTAACTCATCAAAACTCTGTTGGCACTTATCTGTCCACTAAAATTTCACATCTTTCCGAAGTAATTTTGTGATACCCCTTACCCGTCTACAGTGTAGCCGAGCAAGTTATGCCACTTAGTGTGCCGGAGCACCAATTTATGTTTCTATTACAATTTATCCCTTTATAATTCATTTATTTTCAATTTTAATAAATCTGAATTTATCCGCAAATTTTATAGAAAATCCGGCAGAGTGCCGGTGTAAATTGTAAAAACAGTTCTTCTGAACCTGTTTAAAAACACTTCCAAAATAATTTCCAAATCTAAACTCCATTATACACATTCAAGTCAATCTCAAAATCTCAATCTCAAATCACAATACTATTTTCAAAACTTTTCTTTTCACTTCATCACTTGAAGCATATTCACAATTAATTCTCAATATTTCATTTATCAACATACATTATACAAAAGATCTCAACAATATGAAATTTCATATATTTACATTAATACATAATTACAGGAGTTTAGAGTTACAATCCAAACTAATACAAAATGCAAAATACAAAAGGGCCACCTATAGTCCTAATGTCCTACCATATGCAGTGCAGATATGAGGTGACTCTGGACCCCGGATGCAGCTCTGAAGGCTCACCCCGATGGCAAAAGCGACGCGCTAAGCAATTCTGCTTAGTGGTGACAATATAAAATAATATAAAATAACATAAAATGAAACGAATATGCAGAATGTGTGTGTACATTTTTTTTTTGGTAGACTTAATTTATGGTATTATTTGCAGTATTATTTATTATCATTGCCTGAGTAAACCATACTAGTTGACTGGACTGGATAAATGGGTAAACTGGCACTAGGTACTAAGTACCTCGGACCATCACACCATCGGTCACATTGTGTCTCCCGGTGTGCAACAGAACAGCTAATAGGCTATAATAATGATCAGGGTTAAAACCCAAGTATATCAACTCAAATAACATAGCCAAAGGCTATTATGTCACTGCATGGCATGGGAGCCATGAAACACAGAATGGCATGAAGCCATATGCAGTACTGCTAATAGAACCCTATTGGCATGCCAAGCTATCCAAACCAATCTTGTTAGGTATACTAGGGCATTTTACACCTTTGAGTTTTACAATTTTTTAATTTTAAGTTTTGGTGTTACTATTCACTTCATTAGTCAACCAAAATGTTGACTTTTGCATAGACAATAGGTACATTGGTTTAATACTCCCAACATACCATATTTTGCATTCTAAATTTGTTGGTATTGGTTGCCAATACCATTTCTAAGCTCAATGTTAATTAAGCAAAATTTTCAGTTTTCATACTTCCTCTTTACTGTTCCATTAGTCATTTTTGCAATGGGAATTTGGCAAAATGATCAACATAAAAGTTGTTCCTTACTTTGTCTAGTTGAATTTCCTTTTTTGAATCTCTCCATTTGGAGTTTTTAACTCAATTTATGGTCCAAAAACCATAACTGGGTAGATTGAAATTTTTCTGGACTGACCATATCTATAGTGCAGTGAATTGTGACTGCAACTCACTTGTTGGATAGGTTCTGGTCATAATTTGGGTTAGGTTCCTTCATGAAAGTTGTTGGTATATATCTCATCTTATTGTTGGTAATATTTCAGATCAATTGGACCTTTCTACATTGAGTTATGGCCAAATGAACAATCACTGTTCATTTGATCATTCTGCAAAAACAGACTGCAGGTCACCCGGATTAGGGCAAGCTTTTGGTCTACTTGGTTTGGTTTTATGGGCATGGTTTCTTCACCAAAGTTGTGCCATTATGTGTCTAGTTTCATGTCCAATTGGCCTTCCATCAATTGAACCTCTACAATTCAAGTTATGGCTGCCCAAACCTGCTGGACTCAAGTCCAATTCTACAAGTCACTTTCATGGCAGCCACACCAAACCCAATCCCATCACTCAACACACTTCATTTTTAATTTAAATAGAACTAAATGGTCACCAATTGACCATTAAAACCTATTTTCATCATCACATGGTCAAAATCCCATTTTTCCACCTCAAACCCTAACTCACACATTACCCTTCATGCATTTTCATTGCATTTCTTCAATCCACTTAGTAAATACATATTATGGGCAGCCATGATAGTCTTTTAATTTCATTAAACTCAACACAATCAAACCCTAACCATGGCTACCAAAAATCTAGGGTTTACATACAAATGGTATTCAACAATTTTTTTCTTTGTAATTTACACTCATTCAAAGTCCTTATCATGAATTTAAAGTAAAATTCATGGTTAGGTCACTAACCTCAAAGGAGTGAAATTTTCCCACTTGCTAAAACTCTTATTTTTCTCTTTTTTTTGCTCCCAAAAGGATCACTAAGGTGTAGGAGTAAGTTTTTTGTGTTGAGAAATTTAAGTTTTAATCGATGAAAACTCAAGAAATCAAGCTTGGGTAAAGCTTGGCTACAGAGGGCTATGGTGGGAGAGGTGATGCCAAGAAGAAGAAGTAGAGTGTTCTGATTTTTCTTCTTCACTTTCTGCCCATTTAGTCTCTTTTATATACCTTGGTGACATGTGTCAACACTTGATTGGGTTGGAGACTTTTAATGACATCCTTATGATGTCATAATTTCAATTTCTTTCATTTTTCCATTCTTTTCTTGTCCAATTAATTTCAATTAAATTTTTAACAAAATATAATCATATTTTATGTTATATAAATTATTTATTTAACTGGATAAGTTGGCCCAAAAATCATCTCTGAAGACGAAATGACCAAAATGCCCTCCGTTTGGCTTAATGGGCCAAAATTGTCTTTACGGATTGAAAATTTTTTCTAAGTATTTTCTTGGCATTCTAATGCCATAAGAACCTCAATGACCCATCTCTAGAGTCTCAAGAATTATTTTATAATTTTTCCTAATTTTTTTTTCTTATTAATTATTTGAGTTAATTTTTGGTTCCTCACTTTAGTTTAAATATTTTTCCGAACGTTCTAGCTGTTCGGACCGACACTGGTCACCGGAACAGTAGACTGTACAGACTAGCTAAAATGAGGATGTTACAACTCTTCCCCTCTAAGAAAAATTTTATCCTCGAAATTTACCTGATGCAAACAGTTGAGGGAACTGTTGGCTCATTGTCTCTTCACTTTCCCAAGTTGCCTCTTCAGTGTTATGGTGCCTCCAAAGCACTTTCACCAGTGAAATTTGTTTATTTCTCAGTTCCTTTACTTCTCGAGCTAGGATTTATATTGGTTCTTCTGTATATGTCAAGTCCGGTTGGATTTCAATCTCTTCCATGGAAATGACATGTGAAGGGTCTGAGCGATACCTTCTCAGCATGGAAACATGGAATACATTATGAATTTTATCCAGTTCTGGTGGTAAAGCTAGCCGATAGGCCACTGGTCCCACACGTTCAATGACTCATATGGGCCAATGAACCTAGGGCTTAACTTACCCTTTCTCCCAAACCTCAGTACTTTCTTCCATGGTGAGACTTTGAGAAACACTTTATCGCCAACTGCATACTCTATCTCTTTTCCCTTCAAGTCGGCATAAGATTTCTGTCTATCTGAGGCAACCTTTAAGCTAGCTTTGGTTATCTTTACTTTCTCCTCAGTCTGTTTCACCAGGTCTGGTCCTGCCAACTTATCTTTGCCCAATTCAGTCCAACACACTGGGGTTCTACATTTCCTCCCATACAGTGCTTCATACGGAGCCATTTGAATGCTAGCTTGGTAGCTATTGTTATATGTGAATTCTACTAGTGGGAGTTATCTATCCCAACTCCCCTCAAACTCAATGACACAACTCCTTAGCATATATTCCAGGATCTGGATTACTCGTTCTGACTGTCCATCCGTCTAAGGATGAAAAGCCGTGCTAAAACGGAGTTGTGTGCCCAAAGGCTTCTTGCAACTTTTTCCAGAATCTCGATGTAAACCTTAGGTCTCGGTCAGATATGATAGAAGGTGGGATTCCATGCAGTCTAACTATCTCACTGATATACAATTCTGCTAGCTTCTCCAGTGAGTAGTTAGTCCTAACTGGCAGAAAATGTGCTGACTTCGTCAATCTATCCACTATCACCCACACTGCATCATGCTTCCTTTGGGTGAGAGGTAGACCACTAACAAAATCCATAGTGACCCGGTCCCATTTCCATTCAGGTATGCTTATAGGCTGTAGCAATCTTGATGGAACTTGATGTTCTGCTTTGACTTGCTGACATGTCAAACACTTAGTCACATAGTCAGCTATATCCCTCTTCATACCAGGCCACCAATAATGAGGCTTCAAATCATTATACATTTTTGTGCTCCCCGGGTGCATAGCATAAACACTCGTGTGTGCTTCTTTCAGAATACTAGTCTTCAGTTCCCCATTATCTGGTACACACACTCTTCCTCTGTAGTACAGACACCCATCTGCTTTCACCTCATATTCAGTTTCCTTCCCCTCAGGAATTTTTCCCACAATGGCCATTAGTTTTTCATCTGCCCTCTACCCATCTTGTATCTACTGTAGCAGGGTTGGCCTCACTTGTAACTCAGCCAAAATAGCTCCATCTTGAGCTAAGGACAGACAGGCATTTAGTAATCTTAAAGCTGTGATGGACTTCCTGCTCAAAGCATCAGCAACTACATTTGCCTTCCCAAGATGATAATCTATCACACAATCATAGTCCTTGAGGAACTCAATCCATCGCCTCTGTCTAAGATTGAGCTCCTTCTGGGTTGGCAAATATTTTAGACTCTTGTGGTCTATATAGATGTAGCATTTTTCACCATATAAATAATGCCTCCATATCTTCAGTGCGAAGATAATTGATACTAACTCCAAGTCATGAGTAGGGTAGTTCTGTTCATGTGGCCTTAACTGCCTGGAAGCATAGGCGACCACTTTCTCCTCTTGCATCAATACACACCCTAGCGCATTATGTGAGGCATCACTGTAGACCACAAAGTCTTTTCCCAACACTGGCTGTGTTAACACTGGTGCTTCTGTCAACATAGCCTTCAGCCTCTCAAAACTGGCTTGGCACTTGTCGTTCCAGCCAAATTTCACATTCTTGTGCAACAACTTGGTCATTGGAGCAGCTATAAGAGAGAACCCCTTCACAAATCTTCTGTAATACCCAGCTAGCCCCAAGAAACTTCTGACCTCAATTGTATTTCTAGGAGGCTTCCATTCCATCACTGCTTCTATTTTTTTGGGATCCACTCTAATCCCCTCTGCTGATACTATGTGTCCAAGGAAAGAGATTTCACTCATCCAGAAGTCACACTTGGACAACTTAGCATACAGCTCCTTTTCTCGTAGGGTTTGCAGAACAATCCCCAAATGTTCATCATGTTCTTCCCTGGTCTTGGAATACACCAGAATATCATCAATAAAGACCACTACAAACCGATCTAAGTATGGATGGAAGATACGGTTCATAAGGTCCATAAATGCTGCTGGTGCATTAGTCAAACCAAACGGCATCACTAAAAATTCATAGTGTCCATACCGGGTTCTGAATGCAGTTTTTGACACATCTACATCCTTTACCCTTAACTGATGATACCTTGATCTGAGATCAATTTTTAAAAACACACCGGCTCCCTTTAACTGATCAAACAGATCATCAATTCTGGCAATGGATATTTATTCTTCACAGTTACTTTGTTCAACTGTCGATAATCAATACACAATCTCAAGGTTCCATCCTTCTTCTTCACAAATAGCATAGGAACTCCCCATGGTGACACACTGGGGCGTATGAACCCCTTATCAAGCAACTCTTGTAACTGAGTTTTTAACTCCCTCAATTCAGTGGGTGCCATCCTATAAGGAGCAATAGAAATGGGTGCTGTACATGGCATTACCTCAATAGCAAACTCGACTTCCCTTTCTAATGGTAAACCAGGCAACTCTTCAGGAAATACATCTGGGAAGTCTCTTACTGTGGGTATATTACACAGGTTTGGCTTAGCTTGCCTAGTATCAACCATGTGTGCTAGGTAAGCTTCACAGCCTTTTCTCATCAATCTTCTTGCAACTGTGGTTGAGATAACATTGGACAGGAAATCTGTCCTTTCACCCACAACAATAATCTCATTACCCTCATAAGTTTTCAGAGAAATCCTCTTCAATTTGCAATCAACTATTACCTGATGATGTGACAACTAGTCCATACCCAAAATCACGTCAAACTCGTGGAAGGGCAGCAACTCAATTAGGTCTGCCGAGAATTCATACCCTTGAATCCTCAACGGGCAACGTTGATACACCTTATTCACTACCACACTGTGGCCTCGTGGATTTGTGACCAGAATGTCTTAATCACTCTCTTCTACTGGAACTCCCCTTTCTATGGGTAGTTTGATGCAAATGTAGGAATGAGTGGATCCTGGATCCACCAATGCATGCACAGAAGTGTTGTAGAGGAAAAACATACCCCTGATGACATCCGAGGCATCTTGCTCCTCTTGAGCTCTGATGGCATAGGCTCTGGCTAGTATTCTAGTGTCTGGCCTCTTAGCTGACTCGGATGCAGGCCTCAGTGATGGACCATCTGCCTTAGGTTTACCAGGCTTCCTACCCCTTTGTGGTGCAGGAGCAGGTCTGTCAGTTTGTGTTGGAGCAACAGTAGTAGTCCTCTTTGGACAATTCTTGATCTGATGTTTTGTCGATCCACACCTTAAGCATCCACCGGTCACTCGCCAATATTCCCCCTTATGCCACTTTTGACAGTACTGACAAGCAAAAGATGCAGGGGCTGGTCCCCTAAATACCGTCCCAGGAGAGCTGCCCATTGATGGTGTGGACTGGCCTCTCCTAGGTGTGAACTGTTGTGCAGGCCCCGAGGCGGCCCCGACCTGCGGTGGTCTGAACTCTAGCGAAAAAGACCCTTACTCTTCTTGCTGGGAGCAGAAAATGTACTGGACTAACCCGGACCACTCTTCTACTGTCTTTCCCTTCTATTTTGTTCATTGATTCTGACCCTTTCCACTTTTGATGCTGCATCTACCAGTTTAGAAAAATCTGTAATCTCCAGTGCTGTAATCATGACTTTGATGTTGTCATTGAGCCCTTCTTCAAACCGTCTGCACCTCTCTGTCTCTGTAGGGACTATCTCCCTCCCATATCTGCTCAGTCTAACAAATTCACGCTCATACTCAGCCACTGACAACTGTCTCTGTCTCAGACTGATAAATTCCCTTCTTTGCTCTTCTAAATACACTTTGCTAATATATTTCTTCCAGAACTCTATGAGGAAGAATTCCTAGGTGATCCGTTCAGGTTGCATCTCACTGGTTACTGTGTCCCACTATTGATATGCATCATCCTAAAGTAGGGACACAACACCCACCAGGTTCTGCTCGGGGGTGCAATTTATTTGTTTCAACACTCTGATGGTTCTATCCAACCAATTTTCTGTGGCCATGGGATCATCTTCCCTCTTCCCAAAGAAGTCCACATCCGTATGCTTCCTCAATTTCTCCAAATGAGATTTCTGTGGTACTAGTGGAGGTTGTGGCTGTGGTTGTGGTGGTGGAATTGCCCCCATCATTTGCCGGTAGAATTCAGTCATTTGCTGAAATAATGCAAACTGAGGTTGGACAGGTGCCTCAGCTGCTGGTAGAGTAGATTCTACCCTGCCCCCAGATTCAGCCCTTGGTGGAGCACGACTCTCCAACTCTTTCTCTACTGCTCTTTGCGAAGCAGGATCCATATCCTATTCAAAATAAGAAAACAAACAGATATGCATCAGTGTCACCTCAATGCTTACAAATTCAATGCAATGGTATGTACTCTATCTAGGCCCAGAAACGCCTAAACTGATGCTCTGATACCACTAAATGTGATACCCCTTACCCGTCTACAGTGTAACCGAGCAAGTTATGCCACTCAGTGTACCGGAGCACCAATTTATGTTTCTATTACAATTTATCCCTTCATAATTCATTTATTTTCAATTTTCATAAATCTGAATTTATTCACAAATTTTATAGAAAATCCGGCAAAGTGCTGGCTGTAAATTGGAAAAACAGTTCTTCTAAACCTATTTAAAAACACTTCCAAAATAATTTCCAAATCCAAACTCCATTATACACATTCAAGTCAATCTCAAAATCTCAATCTCAAATCACAATACTATTTTCAAAACTTTTCTGTTCACTTCATCACTTGAAGCATATTCACAATTAATTCTCAACATTTCATTTATCAACATACATTATGCAAAAGATCTCATCAATATGAAATTTCATATATTTACATTAATACATAATTACAGGAGTTTAGAGTTACAATCCAAACTAATACAAAATGCAAAATACAAAAGGGCCACCTATAGTCCTAATGTCCTACCATATGCGGTACAGATGTGAGGTGACTCTGGACCCCGGATGCAACTCTGAAGGCTCACCACCTATAGTACCTGCGCGTGGCAAAAGCGACGCGCTAAGCAATTCTGCTTATGTAACACCCCAAAGTTCGGTAGTGCGTTCTGCTGCTCCGGTGACTAGTGTTGTCCGGACAGCTAGAATGCCTAGAACTACACTTCAATATGAGTGAGGAGACATAAAATAATGAAATACAAGAAAAGAAAATACAAGAAAAACAAAGGAAAAATAATAGTAAAGAAATGTGATCAAGTTAAGCGAGCCGGGAAACCTAGCGATGGGTGACCATGCAGGGAAAGCCACGGCGTGGACCGTTGACTAGCCCTGGACTGCGGGGAACCCTGGAAAACATTTTTAGGACTTAAATAGACCCTTGTTGAAGAATAAATCTCATTAGAAATATCAAAGAAAAATTAAATAAATAGTACAAAGAAAAGTGAGAAATCGAAAAACAGACAAAACCCGGTAATACCGAAAAATCGGGAACGTAACCCGAACAGGGGCATTATGGTCATTTGACATCCCAAATTATCTTTTGACCTAAATGTCCATTAAAAATAAATAGTATTACACTTAGAAAATAAAATGAAAAATTAAATTGGTGGTACCTAAAGTAAATAGCTAAAATCATGGGTTAATGTGGGATTAAGTGAAAGTTTAACTTATAAAATGATTTAATTTTTTAGTGGACCACTAAGGGAATTAATTAAACACATAGTGGGACATGTGTACACTTAAAATGCATCTGAATAATTCAGCTTCCTCATTTGCATTCAACATTGCCGTGAATGAGGTGAGAGGAAACTCCATAGCCATTTTTCATGCAAGCTTTCTTAACCTCCCATTTTCAACTCCAATCCTTTAAGTTCCTTCACAAAAAATGGTCTACACATCACAAGGAAGATATTGATACCAATTTTGAGAAGTTTGGTGAAGGTTTAGCAAGTTACAATTAAAGGTAAGTTTGCATTTTTGAGAATTTTCTTGTTAAACTTTATGTTTATGTTATGGGTGTTAGTTTTGTGAAGGAAATTTTGAAGTTTAAATAGTTATTGAGATAGCCATTTTTGGACAGCCATGGGGTCACACATTTGATGATTTATTATGCATATAATTGATGAGAAATAATGTTGATCATGGTAAATTAATATCCTAATGAATTGTTTCACATATACATGGTGATTTTGGCACTTGGATGAGAATTGATGGATTGTAGGGCAATGTGGTGTTGAAGGACAATTTCGGCAGCCTTGGGGACACTTGAATAAATGTGTATATTCATGGGAGTGTTGGCAGAATTGTGGCATTAAGGAATGAAGGATATGTGTATGAAATTATTGTGTAAAGTGTATGTGAGAATTAGTGGTGTTTAAGTGTGTATGTAATGGTATTGAGATATTGTAAATGTGAATTATATTTGGTGTGTTGAGGGTGATGGTAATCTGCCCAAAATAATGTCAATGTAAATTAGATTATACTGTAGTTAATGTACCAAAACAGATTGGTAGGGAAGTAAACAAATTGCAAAGTAAATGTGTGTAGTTGATGTGTGTTAAGCAAAGTAATCAAGGGCAGTGTACATTTTAGCCTATAACTTTAAATGTGTAACCTCAATTGGTATGAGACCAATTTGAGGTGAAACTAGGCACAAAATGTGCCAACTTTCATTGAGAAACCATGCCAAAATTCTGCTTGCAAGGTGACCTAAAAAAATGACCAATTCGGATTAGGTGCAATTAGGACCTGAAAAATGACCAATTGGGCAGCAGTGAGTGTTTAGGCCATAACTCACTCAAACCAGGTCCAATTGACCTGAAATTTTGACCAAGAATAGTTAAGATCCATACCTACAAGTCTTATGAAGACACCAAAGCCCAGAAATGACCATAAGCAAGTCAAACAACTTGCACAAGTTCGGGTCCAAAAACTGGCCGAACCAGAATTGACCAATTTGACCTAAAAATGACCTAATTTGATACCAATTGACCAGCAAGAGTGTAATGACCATAACTTGGTCTAATTAACTCGGATTGACCTGAAATTTTGCACCGCGTGCAATAAGACCTAGATCTACAAGTTTGTAGTTTCGACCGAGACCCGAAAACCGAGGGAACTAGATCGTCCGGTTAGGTCAAACCAGTATCCCGGAATCCAGCAATTTGCACTAAAATGCACTAAACAAGGAAATGACTTTGGTAAAACGTACCAAACCTAAAACCCTATCAAATGTGACATATTAACGACACTAAGACCTAATTTACCTAAAACGCAATGAGGGTTGGTATATTAGGTGATTAAGTGAATAATTGAGTTCAGTGCATTATTTACCAAACACCATCGATAGAGACAGTTTAATTTAGTACTGAAACACTTCAAATTGTGTTTCTCAGTTAACAAGGACTCAGCAAAAGGGAAGGAAACACTGAGTCCAGATCAGGGAGACAGTCATCAGAGGTTTGTGCACAACGGCTATTGCTTTTGAATTTTTCAATTGAAATAAATATTGAATATTTGTATATTATTGTTTTAAATTGTGTTTGTGCACAACTAGTTTTTAACTGATTTTATTATGAATATTTCATATGATTAAATGACATACTTTTCCTATGTATTATGTTTAACAAGCATTGGATTTAATTCAATGATTATTGAAAATTGTTATAGTATGTATGAATTTGGCTTTGTGAAATGGTATTTCCATAAGTATTAAGCATTGTTATGGATTGAGTAAATTATGTTTTGGAAAATTGTGATAGAACATGTTTTGAATTGTGATGGTAATATTCATGGAAAAATGCAAACTTTATTATTTGAATTGTGATGAGCATAAAAATTATTGGATATTGGAATTGACTTTGAATCGAATTATATTGTGATTTATGCTCGCTAAAAGGATTGTGATATTGTTTTATATCTCACTATAGATGCTTGACTAGGTTATTACCCGTCTCTCTCATTTGTTGAGAAGACAATGGAGTGAGTTGTGTTTTGATTACCATGGTACGTGCACAGGCTTAGATTTTCCTCTGATTTGAGGTTAGATCTAAGTTTATTTTATCGTTATGGCCCTTGCGGAAGATTCATTATTGTGATGGTACTGTGCACGATGATTCGACCTCCCCGACCATAAGGAGTTAGAATCAGATTCGACCTCCCCGACCATAGGGAGTTAGAATCACATCGAATATGGCCCTTTCGGATTAGTCTTGCATAGTTAGTGAGATAAAGATTGATTTTTGAGATACGACATGGTTTTTGGAGATGCATAATGACTTTTGAGATACAGTATGATTTTTGAGATACAAAATGGTTTTGAGATACAGAATGGCTTTTGAATGGTAAGGAATGGTGATTTCAATTATGGTTTATGTATAATTGATTTTGTTGGAATTACTTAAATGGATAGTCATGATTTGATAAATTGAATTTTGTGCTCCAAGTCATTTATACAAATGATTTACATTATTGGCAATGAATATTTTGAGTTTTGGAATTTGATCGAGATTGATTCTCAAATTATTTCTTGTAAAATTTGTCAATGTATATTGTACTATGTTTTAAATTATAGTTGTGCACCATCGAGTTCACCACTCGTGATAGCTTTGCATCTTTGTCGCAGTAAGAAGAGCATAAAGCGATGATTAAGTTGCTTTGAGGATACATTCAGATCGACTCGGGTATATCATAGATATACCCATGTACATAGGTTTTGATGTAAGCATTTAATAATATGTATGTAAATTATTTGAGCTGTTTTATAGAAACTCTTGTAAAATATTTTTGTATGTAATTAAATGTAAATTATTGTAAATGTAAATTTGAGATTTCATTTACTTGAATAGTTTTGTATTATATTTCTTGTATCTCAGTCTTTGAAAAATCACTGGGGTTTTGAGTTGAGAAAAATGTTGTGTTGAGAAATATGTTGGAGTTGAGATTTGCAAATACATATTGAAGTGCTTTTCTGAGTTTTTCAAGAACTGTTTTATCCAAAATACAGAGGGCACTCTGCCAAAATTTTCTGAAATTCCAAATAATTCAAATGTGTCAATTCTATCACTTGATTCAAAAAGGTTTTAACACTGTAAATAGTGCTCACCACTGTAAAAGAAGTAAGAAAAGTTTTGAAAATCCGTTGTAGTGTATTTAATGGGTTATCGTGAAGCGGAGTTGGTAATTCATTAGGTATACTACGGGATCATGTTATGCCTTACAGAGGGTAGGGTGTGACATGTTTTAGTGGTATCGAGCAATGGTTTTAAAGTGAATTTGAATTGTGAATTTGAAATCTTTTTGTCGGTAACTACAACTGCTCAAATGTTTCATACATATAGTACATTTACATCATAAATATGAACTAATGGAGAGGAATCTCCTTATGTTGGTTGTACAGGAATAGAAAATTCTGTGAGAAAAGATATGGAAGAGAAGAATGAGACAATAGAACGATGCTGTGATGGCGAAGTACAAGTTGAGCCCCACTCCACAAAGTGTCGAAGGCAGTGTGCCAGTTTTACCAGTACAAATTACTGCACAAATGGCCCAGCAAATGGCCACTTTCTTCCAACAAATGGCTGATAATCTGTCAGCCCAAGCCCAAGTACAGACCCAACCCCCACAAGGGTAGTGTGAAATGGAAAAGAGGGAGAAACCTATGGGTCAGAGCTCGAACAGTAATTTGAGAAAGAGAAAAGAATTTGAGGAACCCCGAGCTCAGAGATACGATAGAGGTGGATCATTAAGACAGAGACCACCAAGGTCCAGTCGTCGAACAACTAGAAGTTCCTACCCTTCCCGCCAATGTGAAACTTGTGGAAAATATCATGGTGGGATATGCTATAAGGCGTCTGGAGCCTGCTACAATTGTGGAAAACTTGGACACTTTGCTAAAGATTGTACTAAACCACCTCGATCTGCTCTCAAGAGTTCACAGACCGTCAGTCAGAGTCAAGATAGAAATAGAGTTAGTACTCCTCACCACTATAACACAGTGAATCAACCCGAATATGGTAGTGTGAGAGGTGGGGCGTGAGGCGAAATATCATCCATTAGGATTATATAAAATGCACCAGGTAATGCCCAGGAAAGATGGTGGAGTCACAATGGTCTCACTTAAGTACCACCTCCTTAGACAGCATTTCCTAGACATGCACTTCATACAATCCTAATAGAATCAAACCACTGGTAAGTACCGTCTTCCCATAACACTACCACGGTACTAAGGATTTATGCCACAAAGGCATAGATAGACAGGAGTCGCCACCCGGGTAATAACTAGGACATATTCAGTGTTTCTTCCGAGTGTCATGGATGGAAACTTACTCCTTACAGAGTTTGCACAACCGTCATTATCATAGCCCAATGTTTAGGTTCGGGATAGTGGGTACATAAGGGGAAGGTGTTAGGCACCCCTTATGCTTGGTTTAACCTCGTTAATTTGAGTGATAGTCCTCTACTAATATTTCTAGAAGTCTTGCTTATTATTCCTTTATTAAACTTTATCCTAAAAATGCAATTCTAATCCTACACACACAAGTAATTCACAAAAGGGTTGTTGTTTACAAATAATTTTCATGCACAAGTAATTCCTATCTATGGGGTTGCTAATTATTTAAATGATATTTATCAGATGACTAAAATTAATTTATTATTGGGAATTTAATTCACAAACAAATTCAATTTCAAATAACCCTACGTTTCTATTTAACATAATTAATTAATTTTCACCAAGTTACCCTAAGGATAATTAAACTAAGTTAATTATGTACATGTGTAATTTATTCTAATATCACATAAGTCCCAAATAATCACAACCTAAAAAAGATTTCTAACATGCAAATTTATTTTACAATTACCAAGTATTAAATTAAATTTATTTTACATGCCAATGTTAGTTTAATTTACAAACAAGATTAATTTTAATTTACAAAGTATTTATTTAAATTAATTACATGCAAAAGTCAGTTAAATTAAAAACAAAGTTAATTTTAATTTACCAAATAAAAGTTCTATTATTACTACAATTTCATACCAATGGTTATTCGAGAAGTTTAGAGCTACTTACCTGTTGGTAAATGCAGTTGCCATTGGGGCAAGCTACCCTTAAAAAAGGGTCTTCTCTTCTAGTATGGCAATGATATCCCTGGCTTACTCCCGTTTAGCTCCATATAAGCTCCACGCAAATGCCCTCTTTGGTACTTACCTTAGGGCTACTTACCAATTTTGTTTGTAATAAAAAATAAAGAAACTAAAGAAAATAAAAGAAATAAAGAAAATATTAATAACAATTTACATTGGATTCTAACTCTAGTCTCCTAAAGGGTTAAGATTTCTAATTAGTTACAACTACCTGATGGTCTAAGTCTTCTAACATGATCCAAACACTTTATAACACTTCTTGAATTAAAAGAATACAAAAAATAGATCAAATATCAATTAAAACCTAAGAAAATACAAGAACATGCACAAATATACAATTTTCAAATTCTGGCAGATTAACAGTAGCAAGAAATTCGATTTTTTAAAAATAGTTAAACACGCCTAAAAATCATAAAAAAATTACAGAAGACAGCCTACATATCATACAATAACATAAAATTTATAAATCAAACAAAACCCTAGCCGAATGATCTACATAAATCGTAACTCTTCTAAGTGACAGAATCGTACTACTTTTTTGTAAAATTCATAACTCATTAACCACAAAAGATATGAATGCAAAACCAATTGGAAAAGATTCATAAGATTCTGAAGTTAATTTTAGACACTAGATTTGCACAAAAATATTAAGAAACAAGGGAGATATGGGCTCCACAAGTCGGATATCCTGCAAATCAGATTTTACAGGAACCCTAACTTCAAACAGCCATAACTTACAAAATATTAAAGCTTTTTTAGTGATTCTTGAGCCTAAAATTAATGAAATTTCGTGTAGAATATGAATATAATTTTTACAAATTTTTTACAGATTTAGAAAATAAAGAAAAATAATAAAAATACGAGAGACAGAAACTAAACATGTGCAGAGTTGTGTATCCCCTCAAATTAAACATGATTACATGATCTATATGAACATATAAAATAAATTGAAGACAAAGAGCATAGAATTAAAATATTGTGTGGCATAGATCTTGAATCTTGAAAAGAAAACAACAAAAACTGACCTTCCAGAAATCTTGTATGAAAATCTTCTTGAAGAAAAGAAAAAATAAGGAAAAACTCAAAGAGTCTTGAATATCTCCAAATTTTCTGTAGCTCTGAATTTTCTCTTCCTCTTTCCTTTTTTCCTCCCCTTCTTCTCTTCTCTAGTAGGGTATTTATAGGGTTTTGGGAGAGAGGTGTGATAGGATTTGGAGTCTTAGGATGATAAAGTTTAGATGACTTAAACAACTGCGATTACAGAATTCGAATAAGACTGGGATATGGGTGAGGTGTTTCAACCAATAGGAAGACAGAAAAAAATGGAAGGTACCAATAGGGAGTGAGGAAGAAAGTGGGGCCAAGGAGGAGAGAGATATTTTATTATTTTAATTTTTTTTAAAAAAATAATTAAATGGGTCCCATTTAAAATTCCTAACTAGGCTTTCTTAGGCCCATAGAGCCCAATTAAACTTAATTAGATCCATTTAAGAACTACCCATATTAAATTTAAACAAAATAAAATTTTATTTAAATTTAATTAAATTAATTTCCCCAAAACTTTATTATTATTTTTATTTTTTCAAGATCATGCCACGGAATTAATAATTCAGCTCCATGCCTTCAATTATATCTTACAGTCATATAATTTTTCATCATCGGGTTTCCCACGGCCTCAATGCACATACTCATCACAAATTAAGGGTCTACAGTTTGCCCCCCACTTTGGCGAAAGTTGAAATCAATGCGAAAGCATTGCTCAAGTTTCGTCAAAGTGAAACTCAAAAATCTAATAACTATGAAACATTGGCTATGATGATCAAGTATATCTTGCTCGGTCGATATACTCTATGTTATGAGACTAGCTACGGTCTCATAACAGTAATAACTGTGTCATGTGAAAAATGAGTGTATCTTGCTCTATCGATACACTTTGCGTCATGAGACTAGCTACTGTCTCATAACAGTGATAACTGTGTCATGTGAAAATTGAGTGCATCTTGCTCTGTCGATACACACTTTGTCATCAAACTACCTATGGTATCTTGACAATGGCAAATGTTTGATTTGAAATATTGTGGATTCGTATTTAGGACCGCATGATCCTAAACTACCTACGTATCCCCTCATTATCTGAGGAAGAATCGGACCCACTCGTAGTTTGACACTTGAAAGCGTGGTGATGCATGTTATTCTCGCCTTACACACCTACGGTGACATGTTGATGCGTGTTCTTCGCCTTACACAACTATGCCATGTGCCTAAACAACGTCTAAGGACTTACCAAAAAACATCGTCATGAAATATTGTGGGTTCGTATTTAGGACCATGATCCTAAACTACCTACGTATCCCCCTCGCTATCCTGAGGAAGAATCAGATCCACTCGTAGTTCGATACTTGAAACTGTGGTGATGCATGTTCTTCTACGCCTTACACACCTACAGGTGACATGTTGTTGCGTGTTCTTCTACGCCTTACACAACTATGTCGTGCGCCCTAAACAACGTCTAAGGACTTACCAAAAAATATCTAATTCGTGATTTGAAAAAAAATTGGGATAACTTGATCTCAAAATTCTCTCTGATTTTTGTGCTTCCTGTATGCTATTTCCTATCATGAGAATGCAAATTTTATTGGAGATTCTATAAAAAACATAGTCCTCTGAGGGATCTCTTTTGCAAAAACTTTCTTTTAGCCTCAAAATTTTTGAGAAAAACCATTCACTAAAAAGACTTCCTTAAGGTCACAATACAATTTCCCTCTGATCTTTCTTTTTCTTCTCTCCCCCTATGGTTTCTTCCTTAACTCATTTCTCTTCCATGAACTCCATTCTCTGTGCCCTAACTTTTGCCTGAAATGCCTTTTTCGGTTTTCATCTCAGCGGGCTTGCTCTAACTTTTGCTTAAGCGGCCCTTTCGGGTTTTTCACTTAGCGAGCTCTCTTTTTTCTTTTCTTTTTCTTGTTCTTTTTCTCTTTTTTTTTTTTCTTTGAAATTAGACAATCACCAGGATATTCATATCAAGCACCTATTCTATCATGCTCACAAGAAAATAGGTTAAATCAAAACAATGCAGTTCAATTACTTAATCTTTTGATGTATCCCTCAAGACACAAACATTCACAATCATAATTAAATAAAACATATTCTTGGTTAATGCAATAAAAACTTCTTTATTTATTCAGGTACACCATTACTCCCTCTTACATTTAGTTTTGCTAAATTTCTAACCTTCCAAAGTTAGAAATAAGCTTTATAACCTGCCGAATGGCCTTTTCAGGTTTTCCATCCAGATCTTCTCTCATCTCTCCTTTTGCCTAGACTGCCTTTTGCAGGTTTTCAATCTAGCATTTTTTCTTTTCTTTTCTTTTCTTTTTTCTTTTTCTTTTTTTTTCTTTTTCTTTGACCCTTACTTTTGCCTAGACCGCCTTTTGCAGGTTTTCAGCCTAGCGGACCTGTCTCACACAAAGTACCATTTAAGCTGTCTAAATTGGTGGTTCTTGAAATTCATCCCATCCAGTCGATATTCTTACAGTAGCAAGATCTTTTTGACTATGTGTAGACCATCCCGGTTTGGCTTAAACTTTCCTCTTGGATCAAAGGATGGGCCGAGTTTGTTTCACAACCATATCTCCCTCTTTGATCTTTCTTGGCTTCACCTTCTTATTAAAGGCTCTAGTTATCTTCCTTTGATAAGCCTGCATATGATACAAGGCTCGCATCCTCTTTTCATCAATCAAAACTAGTTCTTCATATCTCTTATAGGCCAACTCATTTTCTAGGATCTTAGCTTCTAGCATCACTCTTAAGGATTTGACCTCTTGCTTAATGGATAGCACTACTTTAATCCCATACACTAAAGAGAATGGGGTTGCCCTCGTGGATGTCCTTGTAATACTACGATACTCTTAAAGAACATAAGGGAGTTTTGGCCAATCCTTATATGTTTGAACATTTTTCCCAACTAGAACATTTCCATTCATATGGGGACCACACATTTCCTGCAAGTATTTCTTTTATTATTTGCTCAGCCTGTTTTTCTATCACACATAAGAGTTTGTAGAATTGCCCCCCAGCTAAAGTAAGTTGAGTGGCTAATCCATGAATTGTTACTCTATCTCTTTTGTAGGCTTATTGCGAGTATTCTCTCACTTCCAGAGACCTCCTTATGTCTTCATATCATTTTCCTTCTCCCTCTAGGTCCACATGTGCTACTACTAATCCTTCATAGCATAAAATTTTACTCCTCATTAGGATAACTGGCTAAGTCAACTTTTGATCACTCTTTTCCTATAGCGACACCAGCGTGGCTTGGGAATCGGCCATCTGATTTTAAGCTCGAGGCATGTGCTTCTTGGTACTTTGTTAACAAGGATATAAATTTATCTCTTTCTTCTTGGGTTAAATCTTCAGCTAACTTAATGTCTTTAGGATTATTTGGTGTACCCAAATTAATAGAGATCGATTTTGATGCATTAACAAAAATAGATTCTAAATGATTATGAATGCCATGCATATGCCCATTAGAATAAACATCAAACAAGTAAGCAGAAGGACTGGGAATGTTATTGATCTTGGCCTCGAAATCTTTATCAAGTACATCAGAATTGGAAACATCAATATCACTACTGTGAGCATTACAAAAGATAGACTCAAACATAGGGGTGTAGCTTTAGGTGTTTGGCTTTTCATGCAGTCCTCAGATCAGTGGTGCTGATTTTCTGCTTTAGCTATTTCACATGTGGTAACCCCTAATCATATGTCAAGGTAATTGCCCATCTTTCAAGAACTTAGGAGGCTTTAGCTCTTCTTCCTCTTCTGTTAGCTCATAGCCTAAACCATGACTCGTGATCTGCCCCATCATCTCAAGAAAAGTCACCAGACCATCTATAATTTCTTCTAAGCCTGTGCTAAGAAAAAACTCCATCCCTTTCTTCATAGTAGCTACTTTTAGATCCATCTAGTTTTTATAGATCTCGACAACTTGAAAATCAGACACTAGTGGAACTAAACCATCTAGTTGTAATGCAACTACCTCCTCATCAAAATTGGTCCAAACATCTAAAGGACCCTCATCATAGCTAGAATTATCACAAATGTCAACAACCATTATAGACTGAGGTTCATTGAGCTTTTGGATGGGTTGGATAGGTTCACTGGGCTTTTTAATGGGTTGGATAAGTTCATTGGGCTTTTGGATGGGTTGGATAAAGTTAATAATTCTGTTAGGGTTTTTTGGGGTGATGGAGATCATGTAGAGACCTGGTGTAGGTGGAAATTTTGGCTAGGCATGGGGCTTTTGGGTTGATTTTCTGGGTCAATTATCATTTTGGCATCAATTAGGTCTTAGATATCATGCTTAAGTTGAAAGCATCAGTCGGTGTCATGATTGTGGGCTTGGTAGAACCGGCAACATTGGTTGATATCATAGCTAGGTGGGAGTGGATTTGGTAGTGGTCTGGGTACTAAGAGCTGTAGGAGGTCTTGAACTTTGAGACGCTCCAAAACTTAGGATAAGGGTTGGCTGATTTGGAAAAAATCTCCTTGGGGTGTGAGACACAATTTGAACCTCAATAACATTAATGCCACTTAATTGGCCTACCTCGGGGCCTCTTTCTAAAGTTGACCACAATTGTCTCTTCTAGCTCAAACATCTTGGCATTCAATATTTCATCAAGCACGGCCATAGTTTTTTCCATCTTAAGTAGTGCAGGAGAAATCCTTACTAGTTTCTTCCATTCCCTAACCCAAGTGACCTAATTGGAAGTCTCTTTGGTGTGTTTTGAGGCTATGTTTGCTAAAAAAAAATAGGATTTAAGGGTTAACCTAAGCATACTATGTACATGAATGAACCATTTTTTTTTTTTTTTTTTTTTTTGCCTTTACTTTTACAAAACCAAAACTGAACCATACCAATAGAACCAAAACTAAACCAAAAGCAAACCATATAAACTGAACTAAAATTGGACCAAAGACAAAATTAAAACCAAAGACAAAAAAAAATCTCAAGAAATGAATCTTCGCCTCCTTATACCTTCAACTCTCACGTGCAGGGTAAGAAAAAATTCTATCCTAGGCTACGGTACACTGGACACACCAACAGGGGATGGTCCAGGACGATCCTTTCCTCACAAACAAAGGATTTATATCCTTAAAGTTTAACCATAAGTAAGCATCCTCTTGCTTAACATAGGTTTTGAAATGGACTTGGGCCTATACACACATTGGGCCTATGCATAGGCCTAGGTTCATTTCAACTACCACTAGAACTTATGGTTTGAACAGTAAGGATATGAATCCAGCACAACAAAAATCTATGGGGTACCTAGGGTTGAAATCTATGGCTCATGGGCTTTATTGGGTAGGAAAAGGGTCACCCATGCGAGAGCTTGTCCATTAAGCACTGTGGAGGGTGTGGCTCTTTTATATACTCGAAGGTACGGGCATGGGGTGCTAGCATTCACCAATTCGTCATAGCTCGAGTAGAACCATGGTCTCCTTGGCTAGTACTAACGAGGCTAAAAGGGTAAGGGTGATCCGTGTGATAGTGTAGTGCAATGCAAAAAGTTTAATAAAGGAATAATATTAGACTAATAAAAACATGTTGGAGTAACTATCCATTTAGTCCCCAGTGGAGTCGCCAAACTGTGAGAGGTGGGGCGTGAGGCGAAATATCATCCATTAGGATTATATAAAATGCACCAGGTAATGCCCAGGAAAGATGGTGGAGTCACAATGGTCTCACTTAAGTACCACCTCCTTAGACAGCATTTCCTAGACATGCACTTCATACAATCCTAATAGAATCAAACCACTGGTAAGTACCGTCTTCCCATAACACTACCACAGTACTAAGGATTTATGCCACAAAGGCATAGATAGACAGAGTTGCCACGGGTAATAAGGGACATATTGATGTTTCTTAGGGTCATGGATGGCAACTTACTCCTTGCGAGTTTCCTGGCAACCGTCGTTACCATAGCCCAATGTCTAGGTTCGGGATAGTGGAGTGCGTGGGGAAGGTGTTAGGCACCCCTTACGCCTGGTCTAACCTCGTTAATTTGAGTGCCAGTCCTCTACTAATGTTTCTAGAAGTCTTGTTTATTATTCCTTTATTAAACTTTATCCTAAAAAATGCAATTCTAATCCTACACACACAAGTAATTCACAAAAAGGGTTGTTGTTTACACACAATTTTCATGCACAAGTAATTCCTATCTATGGGGTTGCTAATTATTTAAATGATATTTACCAGATGACTAAAATTAATTTATTATTGGGAATTTAATTCACAAACAAATTCAATTTCAAATAACCCTACGTTTCTATTTAACATAATTAATTAATTTTCACCAAGTTACCCTAAGGATAATTAAACTAAGTTAATTATGTACATGTGTAATTTATTCTAATATCACATAAGTCCCAAATAATCACAACCTAAAAAAGATTTCTAACATGCAAATTTATTTTACAATTACCAAGTATTAAATTAAATTTATTTTACATGCCAATGTTAGTTTAATTTACAAACAAGATTAATTTTAATTTACAAAGTATTTATTTAAATTAATTACATGCAAAAGTCAGTTAAATTAAAAACAAAGTTAATTTTAATTTACCAAATAAAAGTTCTATTATTACTACAATTTCATACCAATGGTTATTCGAGAAGTTTAGAGCTACTTACATTGGTAAATGCGGTTGCCATTAGGGCAAGCTACCCTTAAAAAGGGTCTTCTCTTCTAGTATGGCAATGATATCACAGCTAACTCCCGTTTAGCTCCATATAAGCTCCACGCAAATGCCCTCTTTGGTACTTACCTTAGGGCTACTTACCAATTTTGTTTGTAATAAAAAATAAAGAAACTAAAGAAAATAAAAGAAATAAAGAAAATATTAATAACAATTTACATTGGATTCTAACTCTAGTCTCCTAAAGGGTTAAGATTTCTAATTAGTTACAACTACCTGATGGTCTAAGTCTTCTAACATGATCCAAACACTTTATAACACTTCTTGAATTAAAAGAATACAAAAAATAGATCAAATATCAATTAAAACCTAAGAAAATACAAGAACATGCACAAATATACAATTTTCAAATTCTGGCAGATTAACAGTAGCAAGAAATTCGATTTTTTAAAAATAGTTAAACACGCCTAAAAATCATAAAAAAATTACAGAAGACAGCCTACATATCATACAATAACATAAAATTTATAAATCAAACAAAACCCTAGCCGAATGATCTACATAAATCGTAACTCTTCTAAGTGACAGAATCGTACTACTTTTTTGTAAAATTCATAACTCATTAACCACAAAAGATATGAATGCAAAACCAATTGGAAAAGATTCATAAGATTCTGAAGTTAATTTTAGACACTAGATTTGCACAAAAATATTAAGAAACAAGGGAGATATGGGCTCCACAAGTCGGATATCCTGCAAATCAGATTTTACAGGAACCCTAACTTCAAACAGCCATAACTTACAAAATATTAAAGCTTTTTTAGTGATTCTTGAGCCTAAAATTAATGAAATTTCGTGTAGAATATGAATATAATTTTTACAAATTTTTTACAGATTTAGAAAATAAAGAAAAATAATAAAAATACGAGAGACAGAAACTAAACATGTGCAGAGTTGTGTATCCCCTCAAATTAAACATGATTACATGATCTATATGAACATATAAAATAAATTGAAGACAAAGAGCATAGAATTAAAATATTGTGTGGCATAGATCTTGAATCTTGAAAAGAAAACAACAAAAACTGACCTTCCAGAAATCTTGTATGAAAATCTTCTTGAAGAAAAGAAAAAATAAGGAAAAACTCAAAGAGTCTTGAATATCTCCAAATTTTCTGTAGCTCTGAATTTTCTCTTCCTCTTTCCTTTTTTCCTCCCTTTTTCTCTTCTCTAGTAGGGTATTTATAGGGTTTTGGGAGAGAGGTGTGATAGGGTTTGGAGTCTTAGGATGATAAAGTTTAGATGACTTAAACAACTGCGATTACAGAATTCGAATAAGACTGGGATATGGGTGAGGTGTTTCAACCAATAGGAAGACAGAAAAAAATGGAAGGTACCAATAGGGAGTGAGGAAGAAAGTGGGGCCAAGGAGGAGAGAGATATTTTATTATTTTAATTTTTTTTAAAAAAATAATTAAATGGGTCCCATTTAAAATTCCTAACTAGGCTTTCTTAGGCCCATAGAGCCCAATTAAACTTAATTAGATCCATTTAAGAACTACCCATATTAAATTTAAACAAAATAAAATTTTATTTAAATTTAATTAAATTAATTTCCCCAAAACTTTATTATTATTTTTATTTTTTCAAGATCATGCCACGGAATTAATAATTCAGCTCCATGCCTTCAATTATATCTTACAGTCATATAATTTTTCATCATCGGGTTTCCCACGGCCTCAATGCACATACTCATCACAAATTAAGGGTCTACAGGTAGTGCACCAGTCAGAGCGTCCACTGTGCGCCAAGGAGAAAGAGCAGAAACTTCAGATGTAGCTGCTGGTAAGTTCTTAAATTTTGAAAGAAACAATTAGTTATTATTTGATCCCAGCACTACTTAGTTGTGTGTTAGTGTCAGAACTATATGTTCTGTTGTTATTCCTTTACATGGGAATAAATTTTGATGTATTAGTGACTAGTCTTTTAGGATAATAATTTTAATAACAAGTATGATTGACATTAATTTTGGAAGAATTGTTAGTTAAAAGTATTTTCTAACATACCATAAATTATAAGGCTAATTGGCAAGCCTACTTAATGTAAGGCAAGAGGACCTAAAAGTAAGTTACAGTAATAGAATTGCTCTAGATGAGGACAAAGATGTTACTGTTAGTAATTGTCAAAGGAAATTGTAATCAGAATCGGTTTGGGATATTAGTGGATTCGAGAAAGATAAGATGTTAGAAAACCTAGTCCATGAGGTTATAACGTAGTGACTATGTAATGTTCTCGATGTTTGTATTGTAAGCTGCAGATTACAGTACCGACACGGGATTATTGTGTAGAGCTACATGCTTCCTCGTGGTACAATAAATTAAGAATATTTGTAAGTAATCTATAAATTGATATAGTTACACCCGAATAAAGTACTAGTACTGGAAATAAATATGAAAATTTTAGTCAGAAATTTAAGACTTCAGAACTAGCCTATCAAACGACTACACTTGTAAGGTAGCTAGAGTCAGTGACTCAGTTACATTAGTGTGAATTACCTGTACCACAGTAATTGCTATAAGCTTAGAGATATCAGTACGACTTATTATCCTCAGATGGATGGACAGTCGAAACAAGTGATTCAGGTAAATTTTGAAACTCATTGAGTTCCTGTAAATAATGAAATGAAATGATAATAATAACCTATAAAATGTAATAAACCCTTGAGAATATACTGAGAACTTCTGTCCTTGAATCCGAGGGGAGATGGGACAGATACATCCCACTAACAGAATTTGTATACATTAATAAGTGTCAAGCTAGCATACAAGTGACACCCTATGAAACATTGTAAGGGAATAGATAACTATGGATTTTGTGACGAGATTTCCGAGGACATAGAATAGTCATGATACAGTATATTATAGTTGATAGACTAACCAAGTCCGCTCACTTTTTGCCAGTTCGGATGGACTATAGCCTGGAAAGATTAGCCAGATTGTACATATATGAGATTGTAAAATTGCATGGAGTGCCAGTATCAATTGTATCTGACAGAGATCCGAGGTTCACTTCTAGATTCTAGGGTAGTCTTCAGAGAGCCCTAGGAACTAGATTGAACTTCAACGACATTCCACCTGAGACGGATGGCCAACCTGAAAGGGTTATTCAGACATTGGAGGATATGCTACGGGCTTGTGTGATTGAATTTGAAGGTAGTTGGGATACACACTTGCCTTTGATTGAGTTTGCTTATAACAACAGCTACCAATCAAGCATTGGAATGCCTCCATATGAAGCATTGTATGGCAGGAAGTGCAGAACTCCCTTATGTTGGGATGAAATAGGTGAAAGGAAGATGATTGGGCCAGAAATTGTTCAGCAGACAGAGGAAAAGATTAGATTAATTAGAGATAGACTCAAGGCTGCATCAAACCGTTAGAAGTCCTATGTTGATTTGAAAAGAAGAGATATTGAATATGCAGTGGGTGATAAGGTATTCCTCAAAGTTTCTCCTTGGAAGAGGATTATGAGATCTAGCAGAAAGGGGAAACTGAGTCCTCGTTTCATCGGACCATATGAGGTTCTGGAAAGAGTGGGTCCTTTGGCATATCGGTTGGCATTACCTCCAGAGTTAGCAAGGATACACAATGTCTTCCATGTGTCCATGTTAAGGAGGTACAGATGAGACCCATCTCATGTACTATCAGTTGAAGAGATTGAGGTAAATCCAGACCTCTCATATGAGGAAGAACCCATAAAAATTCTGGCATATGAGGTGAAGCAGCTGAGGAACAAACAAATACACCTGGTTAAAGTGCTGTGGAACCATCATTTAGGCCAGGAAGCTACTTGGAAACGTGAAGAGGATATGAGGAGACAGCACCCACAACTGTTCAGAGACTAATGCCAGGTAAAATTTCGAGACGAAATTTATTTTAAGGGGGAGAGAATTGTAACACCCCAAAGTTCGGTAGTGCGTTCTGCTGCTCCGGTGACTAGTGTTGTCCGGACAGCTAGGATGCCTAGAACTACACTTCAATATGAGTGAGGAGACATAAAATAATGAAATACAAGAAAAGAAAATACAAGAAAAACAAAGGAAAAATAATAGTAAAGAAATGTGATCAAGTTAAGCGAGCCGGGAAACCTAGCGATGGGTGACCGCACCGGGAAGCCACGGCGTGGACCGTTGACTAGCCCTGGACTGCGGGGAACCCTGGAAAACATTTTTAGGACTTAAATAGACCCTTGTTGAAGAATAAATCTCATTAGAAATATCAAAGAAAAATTAAATAAATAGTACAAAGAAAAGTGAGAAATCGAAAAACAGACAAAACGGTATCTAGAAAAATCGGGAACGTAACCCGAACAGGGGCATTATGGTCATTTGACATCCCGAATTGTCTTTTGACCTAAATGTCCATTAAAAATAAATAGTATTACACTTAGAAAATAAAATGAAAAATTAAATTGGTGGTACCTAAAGTAAATAGCTAAAATCATGGGTTAATGTGGGATTAAGTGAAAGTTTAACTTATAAAATGATTTAATTTTTTAGTGGACCACTAAGGGAATTAATTAAACACATAGTGGGACATGTGCACACTTAAAATGCAGCTGAATAATTCAGCTTCCTCATTTGCATTCAACATTGCGGTGAATGAGGTGAGAGGAAACTCCATAGCCATTTTTCATGCAAGCTTTCTTAACCTCCCATTTTCAACTCCAATCCTTTAAGTTCCTTCACAAAAAATGGTCTACACATCACAAGGAAGATATTGATACCAATTTTGAGAAGTTTGGTGAAGGTTTAGCAAGTTACAATTAAAGGTAAGTTTGCATTTTTGAGAATTTTCTTGTTAAACTTTATGTTTATGTTATGGGTGTTAGTTTTGTGAAGGAAATTTTGAAGTTTAAATAGTTATTGAGATAGCCATTTTTGGACAGCCATGGGGTCACACATTTGATGATTTATTATGCATATAATTGATGAGAAATAATGTTGATCATGGTAAATTAATATCCTAATGAATTGTTTCACATATACATGGTGATTTTGGCACTTGGATGAGAATTGATGGATTGTAGGGCAATGTGGTGTTGAAGGACAATTTCGGCAGCCTTGGGGACACTTGAATAAATGTGTATATTCATGGGAGTGTTGGCAGAATTGTGGCATTAAGGAATGAAGGATATGTGTATGAAATTATTGTGTAAAGTGTATGTGAGAATTAGTGGTGTTTAAGTGTGTATGTAATGGTATTGAGATATTGTAAATGTGAATTATATTTTGTGTGTTGAGGGTGATGGTAATCTGCCCAAAATAATGTCAATGTAAATTAGATTATACTGTAGTTAATGTACCAAAACAGATTGGTAGGGAAGTAAATAAATTGCAAAGTAAATGTGTGTAGTTGATGTGTGTTAAGCAAAGTAATCAAGGGCAGTGTACATTTTAGCCTATAACTTTAAATGTGTAACCTCAATTGGTATGAGACCAATTTGAGGTGAAACTAGGCACAAAATGTGCCAACTTTCATTGAGAAACCATGCCAAAATTCTGCTTGCAAGGTGACCTAAAAAAATGACCAATTCGGATTAGGTGCAATTAGGACCTGAAAAATGACCAATTGGGCAGCAGTGAGTGTTTAGGCCATAACTCACTCAAACTAGGTCCAATTGACCTGAAATTTTGACCAAGAATAGTTAAGACCCATACCTACAAGTCTTATGAAGACACCAAAGCCCAGAAATGACCATAAGCAAGTCAAACAACTTGCACAAGTTCGGGTCCAAAAACTGGCCGAACCAGAATTGACCAATTTGACCTAAAAATGACCTAATTTGATACCAATTGACCAGCAAGAGTGTAATGACCATAACTTGGTCTAATTAACTCGGATTGACCTGAAATTTTGCACCGCGTGCAATAAGACCTAGATCTACAAGTTTGTAGTTTCGACCGAGACCCAAAAACCGAGGGAACTAGATCGTCCGGTTAGGTCAAACCAGTATCCCGGAATCCAGCAATTTGCACTAAAATGCACTAAACAAGGAAATGACTTTGGTAAAATGTACCAAACCTAAAACCCTATCGAATGTGACATATTAACGACACTAAGACCTAATTTACCTAAAACGCAATGAGGGTTGGTATATTAGGTGATTAAGTGAATAATTGAGTTCAGTGCATTATTTACCAAACACCATCGATAGAGAACGATTTAATTTAATCTTGAAACACTTCAAATTGTGTTTCTCGATTAACAAGGACTCGGCAAAGGAAGGAAACACGAGTCGGATCGGGAAGACGATCATCGAGGTTTGTGCACTGGCTATTGCTTTTGAATTTTTCAATTGAAATAAATATTGAATATTTGTATATTATTGTTTTAAATTGTGTTTGTGCACAACTAGTTTTTAACTGATTTTATTATGAATATTTCATATGATTAAATGACATACTTTTCCTATGTATTATGTTTAACAAGCATTGGATTTAATTCAATGATTATTGAAAATTGTTATAGTATGTATGAATTTGGCTTTGTGAAATGGTATTTCCATAAGTATTAAGCATTGTTATGGATTGAGTAAATTATGTTTTGGAAAATTGTGATAGAACATGTTTTGAATTGTGATGGTAATATTCATGGAAAAATGCAAACTTTATTATTTGAATTGTGATGAGCATAAAAATTATTGGATATTGGAATTGACTTTGAATCGAATTATATTGTGATTTATGCTCGCTAAAAGGATTGTGATATTGTTTTATATCTCACTATAGATGCTTGACTAGGTTATTACCCGTCTCTCTCATTTGTTGAGAAGACAATGGAGTGAGTTGTGTTTTGATTACCATGGTACGTGCACAGGCTTAGATTTTCCTCTGATTTGAGGTTAGATCTAAGTTTATTTTATCGTTATGGCCCTTGCGGAAGATTCATTATTGTGATGATGCGTACTGCGATGATTCGACCTCCCGACCATAAGGAGTTAGAATCGGTCGACCTCCCCGACCATAGGGAGTTAGAATCACATCGAATATGGCCCTTTCGGATTAGTCTTGCATAGTTAGTGAGATAAAGATTGATTTTTGAGATACGACATGGTTTTTGGAGATGCATAATGACTTTTGAGATACAGTATGATTTTTGAGATACAAAATGGTTTTGAGATACAGAATGGCTTTTGAATGGTAAGGAATGGTGATTTCAATTATGGTTTATGTATAATTGATTTTGTTGGAATTACTTAAATGGATAGTCATGATTTGATAAATTGAATTTTGTGCTCCAAGTCATTTATACAAATGATTTACATTATTGGCAATGAATATTTTGAGTTTTGGAATTTGATCAGTATTCAGATTCTCAAATTATTTACTGTAAAATTTGTCAATGTATATTGTACTATGTTTTAAATTATAGTTGTGCACCACTGAGTTCACCACTCAGCGATAGCTTTGCATGCTGTCGCAGGTAAGAAGAGCATAGAGCAGTGATTAAGTTGCTTTGAGGATACATTCAGATCAGCTCCAGGTATATCATAGATATACCCATGTACATAGGTTTTGATGTAAGCATGTAATAATATGTATGTAAATTATTTGAGCAGTTGTATAGAAACTCTTGTAAAATATTTTGGTATGTAATTAAATGTAAATTATTGTAAATGTAAATTTGAGATTTCATTTACTTGAATAGTTTTGTATTATATTTCTTGTATCTCAGTCTTTGAAAAATCACTGCGGATTTGAGTTGAGAAAAATGTTGTGTTGAGAAATATGTTGGAGTTGAGATTTGCAAATACATATTGAAGTGCTTTTTACAGGTTTTCTGAAGAACTGTTTTATCCAAAATACAGAGGGCACTCTGCCAAAATTTTTACAGAAATTCCAAATAATTCAAATGTGTCAATTCTATCACTTGATTCAAAAGGTTTTAACACCTGTAAATAGTGCTCACCACTGTAAAAGAAGTAAGAAAAGTTTTGAAAATCCCTTGTAGTGTATTTAATGGGTTATCAGTAGACGGAGTTGGTAATTCATTAGGTATACTACGGGATCATGTTATGCCTTACAGAGGGGTAGGGTGTGACAGCTTAGTGGTGACAATATAAAATAATATAAAATAACATAAAATGAAATGAATATGCAGAAAGTGTGTTTACATTTTTTTTTTTAGTAAACTTAATTTCTGGTATTATTTGCAGTATTATTCACTTAAAATTTGATAAGGTTTATTATCATTGCCCGAGTAACCCATACTAGTTGACTGGACTGGATAATGTTAGTAGTATGCCCTAGAGCATATCATTTAGTATGTATCTTGTACATATTTTTATTAATAAAAGGCATTTCCACTTTTCCGTTTACATAATATATTTATGTGTAATAGAAAAGGTCCATTGATATTTTGTTAGAAATATTATTCTTAAGTTGTTAAGAATATGAGTGACAATATTTCTAGCACAAAGTATCATAAATAGGTTCACAATCGAGGATACTTCATAATAAGGACATGACTTATCCAGAAAGATTGTATTCATGTTTGTTACCAAGTTATTTATATGAGATATAAATAGGATGGAATGGTGAGTCTCATGCCATATGACAAACATGATAGGCACTTATAAATGATAAGTAGGCCGAACCAGTGACACTTATGACAAGCACATGGAGTTTACTCTTGTCAATATTTTGTCATAAATCATATCAGTGCATATAATCTTTAGACCTGAGATAGCACAGTTATCTTATATATAGGTGGTTTGAGTTTGATACTGCTTTCATACTTGTACTATGTATAGGTATATGGGCATGTGTTGGCTCCTACTAGTTATATATGGAGGTAGGTGTTAATCAAGATGGAATCTGTTCCTCTAAGTAAATAGAGATAAAATCCTATGTTCATTTAATTGTTCTTGATGTTTCAAGTTCCTGGCCAGGACAGATAGATTTATACAGAAAAGAGTTTCTGATGAGAAAATCTTTTTAATCAAGAACTGGAATTAAAAGAGAACATAATATTCATAGCAAATGGAGTTTGACATAAACCATGACTCCAGCTTGAGTTGGGATTTTGTAACAGAGAGATTCTAGTGCATGGTAACATATGATTATAGGTTCATTTAAGGTAAACCTTATTACTAATTGGGTGACCATGGAATGCTATGCTAGGTGTTAACCATGGTCTATGAGGTTCATAAAATGATTTAGAGAAATCATTTATGGTAAGAAAGAGTTCTAATGATATTAAGAGTTGATATCATGTCTCATTGCCAATTAGTGATGAGCCTAGTAAGTCACACAAATACACAAGTTATCACCTATTTAAATATGATTTAATTAATTAATTAAAGAGTTTAATTGATTAATTAAATAGGTTTGGTTTGCAATTAAATTGCAAAGTCCCTAGCATGACTTGAAACCAAATCTAGATTATTGGATGTATAGTATAAGTTAAATTTATATTTAAAGTGTTTAAATATGAATTTAATTAATGAGAAATTAATTAATAGAGATTAATTAATTAATTTATATTTGGTATAAATTAAAAGAAGAAAAAACAATTATTTTGGGTTAAGAACTCAAAATTAAGACACAGGGGCATTTTGGTCATTTCACAGTGTGACACGTGGCACCATGAGATGGTGACACATGGGATTACACATAAGCTTGCCAAATGTTTTTTAATCATGTAAGATGATTAAAATCAAGATTAAATATAGGTTTGACACTTGGCACAATGTGATAGGATCACTTAAACCTAGAGCTAATCAAAGGGTGACATGTGGCGAGGGTTTAATGTGTTAACCTAGCTATTTAAGTGTTGTTATGAAAAGAAAAACAACCAGCAGCCACTCCTCTCCTTTGTCACGCCACTTTGAGGCTTTTCATCTATTCTTCTTCATCTCTCATCAATTCAAAGAGATTAGCCATCAATCTCTTGAATTAAGAACGCTAGAAATTGTTTCTAGTGTCCTGTTTACATCTCTAATCTCTTAAAAGGCAGAACTTGAATTTCTAATTAATAGAAAAAGCTTTAGAAGCTGTTCAAGGGCTGCCATAGGTATTCTTGGTGTGGACAAGCTAGAGGGACAACATCTGGTGTCCTAAAGACAAATCTCAAAGGCGCAGACACGCTGCAGTGCATCAAGAGGTTAGTGTAATCGTTCTTGATTTAATCTAGGGTTCTAAAATTAATCTGATTAATTTTAAAAACTTAAATGGAAAATACAGATCCAAAAACATATTAAAAGAGTTTTAATATGTTGTTTATCATTGAAATCAAATAGATAAAAATAAATCTTGCATGATGCATGTGACCCTAGGTGAAAATTTTTGAATTCAATGGTATAAACTTGTGTTTTTCACGCTTCCGTTCCTTCAATTGCTATCAGAGCCACTATATTTGCCATTTAGACTGTTGATTATATGATTTAATTGTGTGTTTGATCATGAGATCAAAAGTTCATTGCTGGTTGCAAAGCCAAGGTGGCGGCACAAATGATGAACACCATGGTGCGCATGGTTGATGCACCACAATAGTGTGCAAAGGTAAATGGATGGTGAATGTGCAATTGTTGTATGATCTAAGATCCATTTTATGTCTAATTAAATTGTTTAATTAGAATTTTTATCACATAATTAAATTATGGTTCAAATCAGAATTTTAAAAATTGTTTGAATGTGATTCAAATCTGAATTTTAAAAGTTGTTTGAATGTGATTCAAATCTGAATTTTTAAAGTTGTTTGAATCATATTTAAATCTGATTTTTTAAAATTGATTGAATAAAATTCAGATATGATTTTTTAAAAAATGTTTGAATGTGATTCAAATCTGATTTTTTAAAAAATGTTTGAATGTGATTCAAATCTGAATTTTTAAAGTTGTTTGAATGTGATTCAAATCTGAATTTTTAAATTTGTTTGAATGAGATTCAAATCTGAATTTTTAAATTTATTTGAATCATATTCAAAAATGGATTTTTAAGTTGAATATGAGATATTCAATTTAATTTAAGTATGTATATTTTATTTAATTGTTAAATAGTGATATGCATGATGGATGATCATGGACTGTAAAAGACCAATGTGATTGGATTTATTTCTTTTATGTTTCTTTGGGATTGTAAATTAATTAACTTATTTTAATTTATTTTGGGCATGTATTATTAAGTTTGTAATAATTTTTGGGTTGTAATTTCATTTATTTAAGTTCTTGTAAATTCGCCTTGGTATGCCAAGGATTACCATGTAATATTGGATTGCAAGAAGTTCAAGGAGGTCAAGAGCATTGGTGGGACCAGTGGGAGGAATTCAAGATCAAGTGTTGATTATGTACTCCTTCAGCAACTCTTGTAAAATGAATGAATGAATGAAATGCACCTAGGAATGCCCTGATTCAATTCTTGGTGGCTCAGAATTGAATCCCTTAGAAAGTCCATGATCATACCATATTTATTGCTTATCCATGAATGCATGAGATGTATGGGAATGTATACTATTATATGATATATGCATGCTAATTGGATAATGTGCAAAGTGAGAACTTAATAGTAATTAGAATGACCATAAAATCTTCCAAACAAATGATTAAGTTGGAAATGCTATAATTAAAGTAATTATAACATAGGCCCTCCATTGGGGCAATTATTTTAAGAAATTTTAAATAGTTGCATAAGATGCAATTAATTTAAGAGATTTTCTTAAGAATAATTGTTAAGCATGAGATGTTGTAAATATGTAAATGTTTTAGTGGCCAATATTAGATGTACCTGAGGACATTAAAATTATTTGCATAATTACTGGCTCAATGGGATCAACTTAACTAATGCAAGATAAGTCAATAATGGATGTACTTGAGATTTTGAGCATTAGGGGCTAAGGAAAGGATTGAACCTCACATGAGATGTGATGGGCAAGGAGTTGCTCACTTATAGTTTATTGTAATTCCAATAATGGATGTACCTGAGGATGATCAATAGAATTATAAGAATTCAATCACCCACTAGAAATCTATCCAACTAGGATTTCCGTTTTCTACTTTGGAAGTGTAGGATTCGCTAAGTTAGTGGGAGGACCAATTTGATTAAAAGACCATAATCATTTTGGTTAATTACATGATAAATTTACTAATTAATCTGGTTATTTTCTGTAGTTAATTTTCTGATAAAAATGAGCACAAAACAACCACCACCATCCAATATCCTTGCAAGCATACTTGATCACAATAGGTTGACAGGACCTAATCTGTCTGATTGGCTAAGAAATTTGAAACTTGTCCTGAACCTTGAACATATAGGATATGTTCTAGATTCAAATGTTCCTGGTCCCTTACCTCCAGAGTGTTAGTAGTATGCCCTAGAGCATATCATTTAGTATGTATCTTGTACATATTTTTAATAATAAAAGGCATTTCCACTTTTCCGTTTACATAATATATTTATGTGTAATAGAAAAGGTCCATTGATATTTTGTTAGAAATATTATTCTTAAGTTGTTAAGAATATGAGTGACAATATTTCTAGCACAAAGTATCATAAATAGGTTCACAATCGAGGATACTTCATAATAAGGACATGACTTATCCAGAAAGATTGTATTCATGTTTGTTCCCAAGTTATTTATATGAGATATAAATAAGATGGAATGGTGAGTCTCATGCCATATAACAAACATGATAGGCACTTATAAATGATAAGTAGGCCGAACCAGTGACACTTATAACAAGCATATGGAGTTTACTCTTGTCAATGTTTTGTCATAAATCATATCAGTGCATATAATCTTTAGACTGAGATAGCACAATTATCTTGTATATAGGTAGTTTGAGTTTGATCTCGCTTTCATACTTGTCTGTGTATGGGTATATGGGCATCTGTTGGCTCCTACTAGTTATATATGGAGGTAGGTGTTGATCAAGATGGAATCTGTTCCTCTAAGTAAATAGAGATAAAATCCTATGTTCATTTAATTGTTCTTGATGTTTCAAGTTCCTGGCCAGGACAGATAGATTTATTCAGAAAAGAGTTTCTGATGAGAAAAATCTTTTAATCAAGAACTGGAATTAAAAGAGAACATAATATTCATAGCAAATGGAGTTTGACATAAACCATGACTCGGCTTGAGTTGGGATTTTGTATGCAGAGAGATTCTAGTGCATGGTAACATATGATTATAGGTTCATTTAAGGTAAACCTTATTACTAATTGGGTGGCCATGGCATGCTATGCTAGGTGTTAACCATGGTCTATGAGGTTCATAAAATGATTTAGAGAAATCATTTATGGTAAGAAAGAGTTCTGATGATATTAAGAGTTGATATCATGTCTCATTGCCAATTAGTGATGAGCCTAGTAAGTCACACACATACACAAGTTATCACCTATTTAAATATGATTTAATTAATTAATTAAAGAGTTTAATTATTAATTAAATATATTTGGTTTGCAATAAAATTGCAAAGTCCTAGCATGACTTGAAACCAAATCTAGATTATTGGATGTGTAGTATAAATTAAATTTATATTTAAAGTGTTTAAATATGAATTTAATTGATGAAATTAATTAATAGAGATTAATTAATTAATTTATATTTGATATAAATTAATTAGAAGAAGAAAATAATTATTTTGGGTTAAGAACTCAAAATTAAGACACGAGCATTTTGGTCATTTTGCAGTGTGACACGTGGCACCATGAGATGGTGACACATGGCATAACACATAAGCTTGCCAAATGTTTTTTTTTAATCATGTAAGATGATTAAAATCAAGATTAAATATAGGTTTGACACTTGGCACAATGTGATTGGGTCACTTAAACCTAGAGCTAATCAAAAGGTGACATGTGGCTAGGGTTTAATGTGTTAACCTAGCTATTTAAGTGTGGTTATGAAAGATAACATAACCAGCAGCCTCTCCTCTCATATGTCACGCCACTTTGAGCCTCTCCAGCTATTTCTCTTCATCTCTCATCAATTCAAAGAGATTAGCCATCAATCTCTTGAATTAAGAACACTAGAAATTGTTTCTAGTGTCCTGTTTGCATCTCTAATCTCTTAAAAGGCAGAACTTGAATTTCTAATTAATAGAAAAGGCTTTAGAAGCTGTTCAAGGGCTGCCATAGGTGTTCTTGGTGTGGACAAGCTAGAGGGACAACATCCGGTGTCTCAAGACGAATCTCAAAGGTGCGTACGCTGACACATCAAGAGGTTAGTGTAATCGTTCTTGATTTAATCTAGGGTTCTAAAATTAATTTGATTAATTTTAAAATCTTAAATGGCAAATACAGATCCAAAAACATATTAAAAGAGTTTTAATATGTTGTTTATCATTGAAATCAAATAGATAAAAATAAATCTTGCATGGTGCATGTGACCCTAGGTGAAAATTTTTGAATTCAATGGTATAATCTTGTGTTTTTCACGCTTCCGTTCCTTCAATTGGTATCAGAGCCACTATATTTGCCATTTAGATTGTTGATTATATAATTTAATTGTGTGTTTGATCATGAGATCAAGAGATTCATTGCTGGTTGGATCATGAGATGTGGCGTCACACATGGTGAAGCCACCAATGGTGGCGGCAACAATGGTTCCATGGGTGATTCAAGGTTTGGCTTTTAATTCTGCAATTGTTGTATGATCTAAGGCCTATTCTTTGACTAATTAAAGTGTTTAATTAGTTGTTTTAATCACACAATTAAATTATGATTCAAATCAGAATTTTAAAAATTGTTTGAATGTGATTCAAATCTGAATTTTAAAAGTTGTTTGAATGTGATTCAAATCTGAATTTTTAAAGTTGTTTGAATCATATTTAAATCTGATTTTTTAAAATTGATACAATAAAATTCAGATCTGATTTTTTAAAAAATATTTGAATGTGATTCAAATCTGATTTTTTAAAAAATGTTTGAATGTGATTCAAATCTGAATTTTTGAAGTTGTTTGAATGTGATTCAAATCTGAATTTTTAAATTTGCTTGAATGAGATTCAAATCTGAATTTTTAAATTTATTTGAATCATATTCAAATCTGGATTTTTAAGTTGAATATGAGATATTCAATTTAATTTAAGTATGTATGTTTTATTTAATTGTTAAATAGTGATATGCATGATGGATGATCATGGACTATAAAAGACCAATGTGATTGGATTTATTTCTTTTATGTTTCTTTGGGATTGTAAATTAATTAATTTATTTTAATTTATTTTGGGCATGTATTATTAAGTTTGTAATATTTTTGGGTTGTAATTTCATTTATTTAAGTTCTTGTAAATTCGCCTTGGTATGCCAAGGATTACTATGTAATATTGGATTGCAAGAAGTTCAAGGAGGTCAAGAGCATTGGTGGGACTGGGAGGAATTCAATATCAAGTGTTGATTATGTACTCCTTCAGCAACTCTTGTAAAATGAATGAATGAAATGCACCTAGGAATGCCTGATTCAATTCTTGGTGGCTCAATTGAATCCCTTAGAAAGTCCATGATCATACCATATTTGCTTATCCATGAATGCATGAGATGTATGGGAATGTATGCAATTATATGATATATGCATGCTAAATGGATAATGTGCAAAGTGAGACCTTAATAGTAATTAGGATGGCTATAAAATCTTCCAAACAAATGATTAAGTTGGAAATGCTATAATTAAAGTAATTATAACATAAGCCCTCCATTGGGGCAATTATTTTAAGAAATTTTAAATAGTTGCATGAGATGCAATTAATTTAAGAGATTTTCTTAAGAATAATTGTTAAGCATGAGATGTTGTAAATATGTAAATGGTTTGGTGGCCAATATTGGATGTACTGAGGACATTAAAATTATTTGCATAATTCGGCTCAATGGGATCAACTTAACTAATGCAAGATAAGTCAATAATGGATGTACAGATTTTGAGCATTAGGGGCTAGGTAAAGGATTGAACCTCACATGAGATGTGATGGGCAAGGAGTTGCTCACTTATAATTTATTGTAATTCCAATAATGGATGTACCTGAGGATGATCAATAGAATTATAAGAATTCAATCACCCACTAGAAATCCATCCAACTAGGATTTCCGTTTTCTACTTTGGAAGTGTAGGATTCGCTAAGTTAGTGGGAGGACCAATTTGATTAAAAGACCATAATCATTTTGGTTAATTACATGATACATTTACTAATTAATCTGGTTATTTTCTGCAGTTAATTTTCTGATAAAAATGAGCACAAAACAACCACCACCATCCAATATCCTTGCAAGCATACTTGATCACAATAGGTTGTGAGGACCTAATCATGCGATTGGCTAAGAAATTTGAAACTTGTCCTGAACCTTGAACATATAGGATATGTTCTATATTCAAATGTTCCTGGTCCCTTACCTCCAGAGGCCACACAAGAGGAACATGATACTTTGGACAAGTGGAAGGAGCATGATATGAGAGCTAAGTGTTAAATGTTTGCTTCCATGAGTAATGAGTTACAGAAGCAACATGAAAACTTGTAGAGTGCAAGTGAGATCCTCCTTCACCTACAAGAGTTGTATGGTGAGCACAGCAGGAATGCTAGGTATGAGATATCTAGACAGCTATTCTGTATGAGGATGTCTGAGGGACAGAATGTTGGGGATCATGTCCACAAGATGATTTGGCTGATTGAGCAGTTGGAACATCTTGACTTCAACATGGATTTCCAACTACAAACGGATTTGATAATTCATTCCCTTCCTTATTCTTTTGGGAATTTTGTGACAAATTTCCATATGACTAAACAGGAATGCACCTTAGCTGAATTACTCAACATCTGGTTATTGCCCAAAAGAATATGCCGGGCAATAAAAGAAAAGAGGTAGCTTTGGTTGCATCTTCTTACTGGAAAGTCCAACAAGAAGAAGGGCAATAAGAAAAAGAAACCTCGATTCTGGTCCTTCTAAGAAAATAGCTAAGCAGAAAAGGAAGACTAAAGTGATGAAGGCAAAGAAAGTGTTTCCACTTAGCAGAAAGTGTTTCCATTGCAAGAAGAAAGTGTTTCCGGCGAGTATAGCAATCTAAAAGAATACAATGCCATGGTGAAAACCAACTCAAGTTCAAAATATATTTGGCACTTAAGGTTATGTCATGTTGCAGAAGATAGGATTGCAAAATTGGAGAAAATGGGGATTCTATCCTCATTGGGCTCTGAGCCTACTCCAACTTGTGAATCTTGCCTTCAGGGCAAAATGACTAGATCACCCTTTGTTGGACAAGGGCTAAGAGCTGAAAATATTTTGGAGCTAATACATAGTGATGTATGTGGTCCATTTAAAGAAATGGCTAGAGGGGTTTTCATTATTTTATTACCTTTACTGATGATAAATCAAGGTTTGGGTATTTGTATTTGATGAAATACAAACATGAATCTTTTGAAAAGTTCAAAGAATTTAAATCTGAAGTAGAAAATCAAACAGGAAAGAATATTAAAGTTCTTCGATCAGATCGTGGAGGTGAATATTTGAGTACTGAATTTGATGAATACTTGAGAGAGCATGGCATTGTTTCTCAGCTGACTCCTCCAGGCATACGGTGAATGGTGTATCTGAAAGGAGAAATTATACCCTATTGGATATGGTACGTAGTATGATGAGCTATACTGATATGCCAATCTTCTTTTGGGGATTTGCATTAGAATCAGCTTTGTATATTCTGAATAGGATTCCATCAAAATTAGTTTCTTCCACACCTTATGAGATATGGCATGGAAGAAAACCAAGTCTTAAGCATGTTAAGATTTGGAGCTATCCAGCTTATATCAAAAAGCTGAACACTGATAAATTGGAGACCAAATCAGAAAAAGGTCGATTTGTTGGATATCCAAAAGATAGTTTTGGATATTATTTTTATTGCCTACTTCACAAAGGTTGTGATAAGTAGAGATGCCACATTTCTTGAACAATAGTTTGTTCAAGAAGGAGGCAAAGGAAGGCAAATAGAGTTAGAATTGGAGAATTCGACCAACCAGCGAATCGGATGGATATAGATCCATCTAGTCAACCTATACCCATTGATGAAACATCTACAATTTGTTCCTCGTAGAACAACTATCTCACCCACGGTGAGATATGGTTTTCTTCATGAAGAAGAACAAGAGTTGTCTACTCATGAAGAAGTAGATCATGGAGATGATCCACTTACCTATGAAGAAGCTATATCGGATATAGACTCTTCAAAATGGATTGATGCTATGAAATCAGAGATTGATTCCATGTATAAGAATCAACTTTGGGATCTTGTTGACCCACAAGGTATTGTACCTATAGGAAACAAATGGGTTTTCAAGAAGAAAATTGGTTACGATGGAAAGGTAGAGACCTATAAGGCAAGGCTAGTAGCGAAAGGGTTTCGCCAAAGGCAAGGAATAGATTATGAGGAGACTTTCTACTTTGTTGCCATGCTTAAATCAATTAGGATTTTATTAGCAATATTGCATACTATGATTATGAGATTTGGCAGATGGATGTCAAAACAGCTTTTCTCAATGGATACATTGAAGAAAACATTTTCATGGAACAACCTAGGGGATTTGAATCCCAAGATGGTTCCAAGGTATGCAAGCTAAAGTGATCCATTTATGAGTTGAAACAAGCTTCGAGGAGTTGGAACATCCGTTTTGATGAAGCCATTAAATCTTTTGGTTTTATCAAAAATGAGGATGAGCCATGTGTATATAAGAAGGTTAGTGACAGTGCTATCACTTTCCTTGTCTTATATGTGGATGACATACTGTTGATAGGTAATGACACAGGTATGTTGATGACTATAAAGGTATGGTTGTCAAATACATTCTCCATGAAAGACTTAGGGGAGGCAACCTATATTCTTGGGATTCGCATCTATAGAGATAGAGCGAAAAGAATAATAGGTTTATCCCAAAGTCTATACTTGGAAAAGGTGTTAAAGAGGTTTAACAAGCTTGATTCCAAGAGAGGATTGTTACCAGTGAGACAAGGTATCAAACTATATAAAGAGATGACTCCAAATACACAAGAAGAAAGAGATAAGATGGCAGGATTCCATATGCTTGGCTATTGGAAGTTTAATGTATGCGATGTTGTGTACTAGGCGGATATCGCATATCTTTAGTTTGACTAGCGGTATCAATCCAATCGAGTTTGGAACATCGGATAGTATCAAGAATATCCTTAAGTACTTGAGAAGAACTAAGGATTTATTCTTGATTTATGGAGGTGGAGGCTTGCAATTGGATGGTTATCTTGATTACGATTTCCAATCGGATATCGATGATAGAAAGTCTACCTCGGATATGTGTTCATTTGTAATGGAGGTGCGATCGGTTGGAAGAGTTCCAAGCGAGCATTGCAGATTCCACTCGAGGTGAGTATATTCTCGCATCGAGATCTTGCAAAGAAGTCATTTGGATGAAGAAGTTCGTGTGAGAACTTACAGTAGTTCCTTCCATTGAGTCGTGGTTCCATTACCTGTGACAACAATGGAGCGATCATCTGAGCTAAGGAACCAAGGTCTCACGAGAAATCCAAACACATAGAAAGGCGCTACCACATTATCGGAGAAATAGTTGGGCGGCGATGTAGCCATGCGAAAATAGCATCGGTGAAAATCCGGTGATCCATTCACTAAGCCTATGTCACAGACTCGATTAGACCGACATCTTGAGAAGATAGGTCTAAGATATTGTAATGAATGGCTCTAGTGCTAGTGGGAGATTGTTAGTAGTATGCTCTAGAGCATATCATTTAGTATGTATCTTGTACATATTTTTAATAATAACATAATATATTTATGTGTAATAGAAAAGGTCCATTGATATTTTGTTAGAAATATTATTCTTAAGTTGTTAAGAATATGAGTGACAATATTTCTAGCACAAAGTATCATAAATAGGTTCACAATCGAGGATACTTCATAATAAGGACATGACTTATCCAGAAAGATTGTATTCATGTTTGTTCCCAAGTTATTTATATGAGATATAAATAAGATGGAATGGTGAGTCTCATGCCATATAACAAACATGATAGGCACTTATAAATGATAAGTAGGCCGAACCAGTGACACTTATGACAAGCACATGGAGTTTACTCTTGTCAATGTTTTGTCATAAATCATATCAATGCATATAATCTTTAGACCTGAGATAGCACAATTATCTTGTATATAGGTAGTTTGAGTTTGATACTGCTTTCATACTTGTACTGTGTATGGGTATATGGGCATCTGTTGGCTCCTACTAGTTATATATGGAGGTAGGTGTTGATCAAGATGGAATCTGTTCCTCTAAGTAAATAGAGATAAAATCCTATGTTCATTTAATTGTTCTTGATGTTTCAAGTTCCTGGCCAGGACAGATAGATTTATTCAGAAAAGAGTTTCTGATGAGAAAAATCTTTTAATCAAGAACTGGAATTAAAAGAGAACATAATATTCATAGCAAATGGAGTTTGACATAAACCATGACTCGGCTTGAGTTGGGATTTTGTAGCAGAGAGATTCTAGTGCATGGTAACATATGATTATAGGTTCATTTAAGGTAAACCTTATTACTAATTGGGTGGCCATGGCATGCTATGCTAGGTGTTAACCATGGTCTATGAGGTTCATAAAATGATTTAGAGAAATCATTTATGGTAAGAAAGAGTTCGATGATATTAAGAGTTGATATCATGTCTCATTGCCAATTAGTGATGAGCCTAGTAAGTCACACACATACACAAGTTATCACCTATTTAAATATGATTTAATTAATTAATTAAAGAGTTTAATTATTAATTAAATAGATTTGGTTTGCAATAAAATTGCAAAGTCCCTAGCATGACTTGAAACCAAATCTAGATTATTGGATGTGTAGTATAAATTAAATTTATATTTAAAGTGTTTAAATATGAATTTAATTGATGAGAAATTAATTAATAGAGATTAATTAATTAATTTATATTTGATATAAATTAATTAGAAGAAGAAAATAATTATTTTGGGTTAAGAACTCAAAATTAAGACACAGGGCATTTTGGTCATTTTGCGTGTGACACGTGGCACCATGAGATGGTGACACATGGCATAACACATAAGCTTGCCAAATGTTTTTTTAATCATGTAAGATGATTAAAATCAAGATTAAATATAGGTTTGACACTTGGCACAATGTGATTGGGTCACTTAAACCTAGAGCTAATCAAAAGGTGACATGTGGCTAGGGTTTAATGTGTTAACCTAGCTATTTAAGTGTGGTTATGAAAAGATAACATAACCAGCAGCCTCTCCTCTCATATGTCACGCCACTTTGAGCCTCTCCAGCTATTTCTCTTCATCTCTCATCAATTCAAAGAGATTAGCCATCAATCTCTTGAATTAAGAACACTAGAAATTGTTTCTAGTGTCTGTTTGCATCTCTAATCTCTTAAAAGGCAGAACTTGAATTTCTAATTAATAGAAAAGGCTTTAGAAGCTGTTCAAGGGCTGCCATAGGTGTTCTTGGTGTGGACAAGCTAGAGGGACAACATCTGGTGTCCTGAAGACGAATCTCAAAGGTGCAGCTGCGACACATCAAGAGGTTAGTGTAATCGTTCTTGATTTAATCTAGGGTTCTAAAATTAATTTGATTAATTTTAAAATCTTAAATGGCAAATACAGATCCAAAAACATATTAAAAGAGTTTTAATATGTTGTTTATCATTGAAATCAAATAGATAAAAATAAATCTTGCATGGTGCATGTGACCCTAGGTGAAAATTTTTGAATTCAATGGTATAATCTTGTGTTTTTCACGCTTCCGTTCCTTCAATTGGTATCAGAGCCACTATATTTGCCATTTAGATTGTTGATTATATAATTTAATTGTGTGTTTGATCATGAGATCAAGAGATTCATTGCTGGTTGGATCATGAGATGTGGCGTCACACATGGTGAAGCCACCAATGGTGGCGGCAACAATGGTTCCATGGGTGATTCAAGGTTTGGCTTTTAATTCTGCAATTGTTGTATGATCTAAGGCCTATTCTTTGACTAATTAAAGTGTTTAATTAGTTGTTTTAATCACACAATTAAATTATGATTCAAATCAGAATTTTAAAAATTGTTTGAATGTGATTCAAATCTGAATTTTAAAAGTTGTTTGAATGTGATTCAAATCTGAATTTTTAAAGTTGTTTGAATCATATTTAAATCTGATTTTTTAAAATTGATACAATAAAATTCAGATATGTATATTTAAAAAATATATTAATGTGATTCAAATCTGATTTTTAAAAAATGTTTGAATGTGATTCAAATCTGAATTTTTGAAGTTGTTTGAATGTGATTCAAATCTGAATTTTTAAATTTGCTTGAATGAGATTCAAATCTGAATTTTTAAATTTATTTGAATCATATTCAAATCTGATTTTTAAGTTGAATATGAGATATTCAATTTAATTTAAGTATGTATGTTTTATTTAATTGTTAAATAGTGATATGCATGATGGATGATCATGGACTATAAAAGACCAATGTGATTGGATTTATTTCTTTTATGTTTCTTTGGGATTGTAAATTAATTAATTTATTTTAATTTATTTTGGGCATGTATTATTAAGTTTGTAATATTTTTGGGTTGTAATTTCATTTATTTAAGTTCTTGTAAATTCGCCTTGGTATGCCAAGGATTACTATGTAATATTGGATTGCAAGAAGTTCAAGGAGGTCAAGAGCATTGGTGGGACCAGTGGGAGGAATTCAATATCAAGTGTTGATTATGTACTCCTTCAGCAACTCTTGTAAAATGAATGAATGAAATGCACCTAGGAATGCCCTGATTCAATTCTTGGTGGCTCAATTGAATCCCTTAGAAAGTCCATGATCATACCATATTTATCGCTTATCCATGAATGCATGAGATGTATGGGAATGTATGCAATTATATGATATATGCATGCTAAATGGATAATGTGCAAAGTGAGACCTTAATAGTAATTAGGATGGCTATAAAATCTTCCAAACAAATGATTAAGTTGGAAATGCTATAATTAAAGTAATTATAACATAAGCCCTCCATTGGGGCAATTATTTTAAGAAATTTTAAATAGTTGCATGAGATGCAATTAATTTAAGAGATTTTCTTAAGAATAATTGTTAAGCATGAGATGTTGTAAATATGTAAATGGTTTGGTGGCCAATATTGGATGTACTGAGGACATTAAAATTATTTGCATAATTATCGCTCAATGGGATCAACTTAACTAATGCAAGATAAGTCAATAATGGATGTACTGAGATTTTGAGCATTAGGGGCTAGGTAAAGGATTGAACCTCACATGAGATGTGATGGGCAAGGAGTTGCTCACTTATAATTTATTGTAATTCCAATAATGGATGTACGAGGATGATCAATAGAATTATAAGAATTCAATCACCCACTAGAAATCCATCCAACTAGGATTTCCGTTTTCTACTTTGGAAGTGTAGGATTCGCTAAGTTAGTGGGAGGACCAATTTGATTAAAAGACCATAATCATTTTGGTTAATTACATGATACATTTACTAATTAATCTGGTTATTTTCTGCGATTAATTTTACGATAAAAATGAGCACAAAACAACCACCACCATCCAATATCCTTGCAAGCATACTTGATCACAATAGGTTGACAGGACCTAATCATGCTGATTTGCTAAGAAATTTGAAACTTGTCTTGAACCTTGAACATATAGGATATGTTCTAGATTCAAATGTTCCTGGTCCCTTACCTCCAGAGGCCACACAAGAGGAACATGATACTTTGGACAAGTGGAAGGAGCATGATATGAGAGCTAAGTGTTAAATGTTTGCTTCCATGAGTAATGAGTTACAGAAGCAACATGAAAACTTGTAGAGTGCAAGTGAGATCCTCCTTCACCTACAAGAGTTGTATGGTGAGCACAGCAGGAATGCTAGGTATGAGATATCTAGACAGCTATTCTGTATGAGGATGTCTGAGGGACAGAATGTTGGGGATCATGTCCACAAGATGATTTGGCTGATTGAGCAGTTGGAACATCTTGACTTCAACATGGATTTCCAACTACAAACGGATTTGATCCTTCAGTCCCTTCCTGAGTCTTTTGGGAATTTTGTGACAAATTTCCATATGACTAAACAGGAATGCACCTTAGCTGAATTACTCAACATGCTGGTTATTGCCCAAAAGAATATGCCAGGCAATAAAAGAAAAGAGGTAGCTTTGGTTGCATCTTCTTACTGGAAAGTCCAACAAGAAGAAGGGCAATAAGAAAAAGAAACCTCGATTCTGGTCCTTCTAAGAAAATAGCTAAATGAAAGGAAGACTAAAGCTGATGAAGGCAAAAGAAAGTGTTTCCACTGCCAACAGGAAAGTGTTTCCATTGCCAGTAAGAAAGTGTTTCCACTGGCCAGAGTATAGCAATCTAAAAGAATACAATGCCATGGTGAAAACCAACTCAAGTTCAAAATATATTTGGCACTTAAGGTTATGTCATGTTGCAGAAGATAGGATTGCAAAATTGGAGAAAATGGGGATTCTATCCTCATTGGGCTCTGAGCCTACTCCAACTTGTGAATCTTGCCTTCAGGGCAAAATGACTAGATCACCCTTTGTTGGACAAGGGCTAAGAGCTGAAAATATTTTGGAGCTAATACATAGTGATGTATGTGGTCCATTTAAAGAAATGGCTAGAGGGGGTTTTCATTATTTTATTACCTTTACTGATGATAAATCAAGGTTTGGGTATTTGTATTTGATGAAATACAAACATGAATCTTTTGAAAAGTTCAAAGAATTTAAATCTGAAGTAGAAAATCAAACAGGAAAGAATATTAAAGTTCTTCGATCAGATCGTGGAGGTGAATATTTGAGTACTGAATTTGATGAATACTTGAGAGAGCATGGCATTGTTTCTCAGCTGACTCCTCCAGGAACGCCACATGAATGGTGTATCCGAAAGGAGAAATTATACCCTATTGGATATGGTACGTAGTATGATGAGCTATCTTGATATGCCAATCTTCTTTTGGGATTTGCATTAGAATCAGCTTTGTATATTCTGAATAGGATTCCATCAAAATTAGTTTCTCCCACACCTTATGAGATATGGCATGGAAGAAAACCAAGTCTTAAGCATGTTAAGATTTGGAGCTATCCAGCTTATATCAAAAAGCTGAACACTGATAAATTGGAGACCAAATCAGAAAAAGGTCGATTTGTTGGATATCCAAAAGATAGTTTTGGATATTATTTTTATTTGCCTACTTCACAAAAGGTTGTGATAAGTAGAGATGCCACATTTCTTGAACAATAGTTTGTTCAAGAAGGAGGCGAAGGAAGGCAAATAGAGTTAGAATTGGAGAATCGACCAACCAGCATCGGATGGATATAGATCCATCTAGTCAACCTATACCCATTGATGAAACATCTACACTGTTCCTCGTAGAACAACCAGGTATCTTACCCACGGTGAGATATGGTTTTCTTCATGAAGAAGAACAAGAGTTGTCTACTCATGAAGAAGTAGATCATGGAGATGATCCACTTACCTATGAAGAAGCTATATCAGATATAGACTCTTCAAAATGGATTGATGCTATGAAATCCGAGATTGATTCCATGTATAAGAATCAACTTTGGGATCTTGTTGACCCACCTGAAGGTATTGTACCTATAGGAAACAAATGGGTTTTCAAGAAGAAAATTGGTTCTGATGGAAAGGTAGAGACCTATAAGGCAAGGCTAGTAGCGAAAGGGTTTCGCCAAAGGCAAGGAATAGATTATGAGGAGACTTTCTACTTTGTTGCCATGCTTAAATCAATTAGGATTTTATTAGCAATAGCTGCATACTATGATTATGAGATTTGGCAGATGGATGTCAAAACAGCTTTTCTCAATGGATACATTGAAGAAAACATTTTCATGGAACAACCTAGGGGATTTGAATCCCAAGATGGTTCCAAGGTATGCAAGCTAAAGTGATCCATTTATGAGTTGAAACAAGCTTCGACGAGTTGGAACATCCGTTTTGATGAAGCCATTAAATCTTTTGGTTTTATCAAAAATGAGGATGAGCCATGTGTATATAAGAAGGTTAGTGACAGTGCTATCACTTTCCTTGTCTTATATGTGGATGACATACTATTGATAGGTAATGACACAGGTATGTTGATGACTATAAAGGTATGGTTGTCAAATACATTCTCCATGAAAGACTTAGGGGAGGCAACCTATATTCTTGGGATTCGCATCTATAGAGATAGAGCGAAAAGAATAATAGGTTTATCCCAAAGTCTATACTTGGAAAAGGTGTTAAAGAGGTTTAACAAGCTTGATTCCAAGAGAGGATTGTTACCAGTGAGACATGGTATCCACCTTTCTAAAGAGATGTCTCCAAAGACACCTGAAGAAAGAGATAAGATGGCAGGATTCCATATGCTTGGCTATTGGAAGTTTAATGTATGCGATGTTGTGTACTAGGCGGATATCGCATATCTTTATTAGTTTGACTAGCGGTATCAATCCAATCCAGTTTGGAACATCGGATAGTGTCAAGAATATCCTTAAGAACTTGAGAAGAACTAAGGATTTATTCTTGATTTATGGAGTGGAGGCTTGCAATTGGATGGTTATCACGATTCGATTTCCAATCGGATATCGATGATAGAAAGTCTACCTCTGGACATGTGTTCATTTGTAATGGAGGTGCGATCGATTGGAAGAGTTCCAAGCGAGCACGCATCGCAGATTCCACTCATCGAGGTCGAGTATATTCTCGCATCGATGCCGCAAAGAAGTCATTTGGATGAAGAAGTTCGTGATGTAACTTACAGAGTTCCTTCCATTGAGTCAGTTCCATTACATCGTGACAACAATGGAGCAACATACGTGCTAAGGAACCAAGGTCTCACCGTAAATCCAAACACATAGAAAGGCGCTACCACATTATCGGAGAAATAGTTGGGCGAGGCGATGTAGCCATGCAGAAATAGCATCACCTGAAAATCCGTTGATCCATTCACTAAGCCTATGTCACAGACTCAGTTAGACCGACATCTTGAGAAGATAGGTCTAAGATATTGTAATGAATGGCTCTAGTGCTAGTGGGAGATTGTTAGTAGTATGCCCTAGAGCATATCATTTAGTATGTATCTTGTACATATTTTTAATAATAAAAGGCATTTCCACTTTTCCGTTTACATAATATATTTATGTGTAATAGAAAAGGTCCATTGATATTTTGTTAGAAATATTATTCTTAAGTTGTTAAGAATATGAGTGACAATATTTCTAGCACAAAGTATCATAAATAGGTTCACAATCGAGGATACTTCATAATAAGGACATGACTTATCCAGAAAGATTGTATTCATGTTTGTTCCCAAGTTATTTATATGAGATATAAATAAGATGGAATGGTGAGTCTCATGCCATATAACAAACATGATAGGCACTTATAAATGATAAGTAGGCCGAACCAGTGACACTTATGACAAGTACATGGAGTTTACTCTTGTCAATGTTTTGTCATAAATCATATCAGTGCATATAATCTTTAGACCTGAGATAGCACAATTATCTTGTATATAGGTGGTTTGAGTTTGATACTACTTTCATACTTGTACTGTGTATGGGTATATGGGCATCTGTTGGCTCCTACTAGTTATATATGGAGGTAGGTGTTGATCAAGATGGAATCTGTTCCTCTAAGTAAATAGAGATAAAATCCTATGTTCATTTAATTGTTCTTGATGTTTCAAGTTCTGGCCAGACAGATAGATTTATTCGTAAAAGAGTTTCGATGAGAAAATCTTTTAATCAAGAACTGGAATTAAAAGAGAACATAATATTCATAGCAAATGGAGTTTGACATAAACCATGACTCCAGCTTGAGTTGGGATTTTGTAACAGAGAGATTCTAGTGCATGGTAACATATGATTATAGGTTCATTTAAGATAAACCTTATTACTAATTGGGTGGCCATGGCATGCTATGCTAGGTGTTAACCATGGTCTATGAGGTTCATAAAATGATTTAGAGAAATCATTTATGGTAAGAAAGAGTTCTGATGATATTAAGAGTTGATATCATGTCTCATTGCCAATTAGTGATGAGCCTAGTAAGTCACACACATACACAAGTTATCACCTATTTAAATATGATTTAATTAATTAATTAAAGAGTTTAATTATTAATTAAATAGATTTGGTTTGCAATAAAATTGCAAAGTCCCTAGCATGACTTGAAACCAAATCTAGATTATTGGATGTGTAGTATAAATTAAATTTATATTTAAAGTGTTTAAATATGAATTTAATTGATGAGAAATTAATTAATAGAGATTAATTAATTAATTTATATTTGATATAAATTAATTAGAAGAAGAAAATAATTATTTTGGGTTAAGAACTCAAAATTAAGACACAGGGGCATTTTGGTCATTTTGCAGTGTGACACGTGGCACCATGAGATGGTGACACATGGCATAACACATAAGCTTGCCAAATGTTTTTTTTTAATCATGTAAGATGATTAAAATCAAGATTAAATATAGGTTTGACACTTGGCACAATGTGATTGGGTCACTTAAACCTAGAGCTAATCAAAAGGTGACATGTGGCTAGGGTTTAATGTGTTAACCTAGCTATTTAAGTGTGGTTATGAAAAGATAACATAACCAGCAGCCTCTCCTCTCATATGTCACGCCACTTTGAGCCTCTCCAGCTATTTCTCTTCATCTCTCATCAATTCAAAGAGATTAGCCATCAATCTCTTGAATTAAGAACACTAGAAATTGTTTCTAGTGTCCTGTTTGCATCTCTAATCTCTTAAAAGGCAGAAATTGAATTTCTAATTAATAGAAAAGGCTTTAGAAGCTGTTCAAGTGCTGCCATAGGTGTTCTTGGTGTGGACAATCTAGAGGGACAACATCCGGTGTCCTCAAGACGAATCTCAAAGGTGCAAAGGAAAGACATCAAGAGGTTAGTGTAATAGTTGTTGATTTAATATTTGGTTCTTAATTTAATCTTATTATTTTTAAAATCTTAAATGGCAAATACAGGTCCAAAAACATATTAAAAGAGTTTTAATATGTTGTTTATCATTGAAATCAAATAGATAAAAATAAATCTTGCATGGTGCATGTGACCCTAGGTGAAAATTTTTGAATTCAATGGTATAATCTTGTGTTTTTCACGCTTCCGTTCCTTCACAGAGGCCACACAAGAGGAACATGAAACTTTGGACAAGTGGAAGGACCATGATATGAGAGCTAAGTGTTACATGCTTGCTTCCATGAGTAATGAGTTACAGAAGCAACATGAGATCATGCAGAGTGCGAGTGAGATCCTCCTTCACCTACAAGAGTTGTATGGTGAGCACAGCAAGAATGCTAGGTATGAGATATCTAGACAGCTATTCCGTATGAGGATGTCTGAGGGACAGAATGTTGGGGATCATGTCCACAAGATGATTCGACTGATTGAGCAGTTGGAACATCTTGACTTCAACATGGATTTCCAACTACAAACGGATTTGATCCTTCAGTCCCTTCCTGAGTCTTTTGGGAATTTTGTGACAAATTTCCATATGACTAAACAGGAATGCACCTTAGCTGGTTTACTCAACATGCTGGTTATTGCCCAAAAGAATATGCTGTGCAATAAAGGAAAAGAGGTAGCTTTGTTGCATCTTCTTACTGGAAAGTCCAACAAGAAGAAGGGCAATAAGAAAAAGAAACCTCGATTCTCGGTCCTTCCAAGAAAATAGCTAAATGTAAAAGGAAGACTAAAGTCGATGGAGGCAAAAGAAAGTGTTTCCATCGCCAAAAGGATGGGCACTGGAAAAGGAACCGCCTGCAGTATCTTGCTTCTCTCAAGGACAAGAAGGATACACCTTCTAAGGTATGTCCATATCTTGTTATTTAGATTCGATGATACTCATAGTTCATCTACAGCTTGGGTTTTAGATCTTGGTGCGTTCTCACATTTCTAATGATATGCAGAACTAGCAAACGATGGCACTGCGTTCTCAAGATATTAGAGTCCGGATTGGCAATGGCTCAACTGTTGAAGCTTTAGCCATAGGATCTAAATCTTTTTACATGTTTGGACATGTTTTGTGTTTGGATAATATTTTATATGTACCTGATGCTTTTAAGAACATCATTTCTATATCTAGTTTGACTAGAAATGGCTATGAATTTCAGTTTACAGATGATGTTTGCAATATTTATTTTGGAAATAAATATGTTGGTTCAGGTTATATGAATGATGGTCTTTATTATTTGGATAATAATGATAAACACAAATTGAATGCAAGTGATCTAAAAGTATGCAATGCCATGGTGAAAACCAACTCAAGTTCAAAATACATTTGGCACTTAAGGTTATGTCATGTTGCAGAAGATAGGATTGCAAAACTGGAGAAAATGGGGATTCTATCCTCATTGGGCTCTGAGCCTACTCCAACTTGTGAATCTTGCCTTCAGGGCAAAATGACTAGATCACCCTTTGTTGGACAAGGGCTAAGAGCTGAAAATATTTTGAAACTAATACATAGTGATGTATGTGGTCCATTTAAGGAAATGGCTAGAGGGGGCTTTCATTATTTTATTACCTTTACTGATGATAAATTAAGGTTTGGGTATTTGTATTTGATGAAATACAAACATTAATCTTTTGAAAAGTTCAAAGAATTTAAATCTGAAGTAGAAAATCAAACAAGAAAGAGTATTAAAGCTCTTCGATTAGATCGTGGAGGTGAATATTTGAGTACTGAATTTGATGAATACTTGAGAGAGCATGGCATTGTTTCTCAGCTGACTCCTCCAGGAACGCCACAACTGAATGGTGTATCTGAAAGGAGAAATCGTACCCTATTGGATATGGTACGTAGTATGATGAGCTATACTGATATGCCAATCTTCTTTTGGGGATTTGCATTAGAATCAGCTTTGTATATTCTGAATAGGATTCCATCAAAATCAGTTTCTTCCACACCTTGTGAGATATGGCATGGAAGAAAACCAAGTCTTAGGTATGTTAAGATTTGGGGTTGTCCAGCTTATATCAAAAAGCTGAACACTGATAAATTGGAGACCAGATCAGAAAAAGGTCGATTTGTTGGATATCCAAAAGATAGTTTTGGATATTATTTTTATTTGCCTACTTCACAAAAGGTTGTGATAAGTAGAGATGCCACATTTCTTGAACAACAGTTTGTTCAAGAAGGAGGCAAAGGAAGGCAAATAGAGTTAGAATTGGAGAATTCTGACCAACCAACAGATCATATGGATATAGATCCATCTAGTCTACCTATACCCGTTGATGAAACATCTACAGCTGTTCCTCGTAGAACAACCAGGGTATCTTACCCACCAGTGAGATATGGTTTTCTTCATGAAGAAGAACAAGAGTTGTCTACTCATGAAGAAGTAGATCATGGAGATGATCCACTTACTTATGAAGAAGCTATATCAAATATAGACTCTTCAAAATGGATTGATGCTATGAAATCCGAGATTGATTCCATGTATAAGAATCAAGTTTGGGATCTTGTTGACCCACCTGAAGGTATTGTACCTATAGGGAACAAATGGGTTTTCAAGAAGAAAATTGGTTCTGATGGAAAGGTAGAGACCTATAAGGCAAGGCTAGTAGCGAAAGGGTTTCGCCAAAGGCAAGGAATCGACTATGAGGAGACTTTCTCGCCTGTTGCCATGCTTAAATCAATTAGGATTTTGTTAGCAATAGCTGCATACTATGATTATGAGATTTGGTAGATGGATGTCAAAATAGCTTTTCTCAATGGATACATTGGAGAAAACATTTTCATGGAACAACCTAGGGGATTTGAATCCCAAGATGGTTCCAAGGTATGCAAGCTAAAGCGATCCATTTATGGGTTGAAACAAGCTTCAAGGAGTTGGAACATCCGTTTTGATGAAGCCATTAAATCCTTTGGTTTTATCAAAAATGAGGATGAGCCATATGTATATAAAAAGGTTAGTGACAGTGCTATCATTTTCCTTGTCTTATATGTGGATGACATATTGTTGATGGGTAATGACACAGGTATGTTGACAACTATAAAGGTATGGTTGTCAAATACATTCTCCATGAAAGACTTAGGGGAGGCAACCTATATTCTTGGGATTCGCATCTATAGAGATAGAGCAAAAAGAATAATTGGTTTATCCCAAAGTCTATACTTGGAAAAGGTGTTAAAGAGGTTTAACATGCTTGATTCCAAGAGAGGATTGTTACCAGTGAGACATGGTATCCATCTTTCTAAAGAGATGTCTCCAAAGACACCTGAAGAAAGAGATAAGATGGCTAGGATTCCATATGCTTCGGCTATTGGAAGTTTAATGTATGCAATGTTGTGTACTAGGCCGGATATCGCATATCTCGTTAGTTTGACTAGCGGTATCAATCCAATCCAGTTTGGAACATCTGGATAGTCACAAGAATATCCTTAAGTACTTGAGAAGAACTAAGGATTTATTCTTGATTTATGGAGGTGGAGAGTTGCAATTGGATGGTTATACTGATTCTGATTTCCAATCAGATATCGATGATAGAAAGTCTACCTCTGGATATGTGTTCATTTGTAATGGAGGTGCAGTCAGTTGGAAGAGTTCCAAACAGAGCACGACTGCAGATTCCACTATAGAGGCTGAGTATATTGCTGCATCAGATGCTGCAAAGGAAGCTGTTTGGATAAAGAAGTTCGTTACAGAACTTACAGTAGTTCCTTCCATTGAGTCAGCAGTTCCACTACACTGTGACAATAATGGAGCAGTCATACAGGTTAAGGAACCAAGGTCTCACTAGAAATCCAAACACATAGAAAGGCGCTACCACATTATCAGAGAAATAGTTGGGCGAGGCGATATAGCTATGCAGAAAATAGCATCAACTGAAAATCCAGCTGATCCATTCACTAAGCCTATGTCATAGACTCAGTTAGATCGACATCTTGAGAAGATAGGTCTAAGGTATTGTAATGAATGGCTCTAGTGCTAGTGGGAGATTGTTAGTAGTATGCCCTAGAGCATATCATTTAGTATGTATCTTGTACATATTTTTATTAATAAAAGGCATTTCCACTTTTCCGTTTACATAATATATTTATGTGTAATAGAAAAGGTCCATTGATATTTTGTTAGAAATATTATTCTTAAGTTGTTAAGAATATGAGTGACAATATTTCTAGCACAAAGTATCATAAATAGGTTCACAATCGAGGATACTTCATAATAAGGACATGACTTATCCAGAAAGATTGTATTCATGTTTGTGACCAAGTTATTTATATGAGATATAAATAAGATGGAATGGTGAGTCTCATGCCATATGACAAACATGATAGGCACTTATAAATGATAAATAGGCCGAACCAGTGACACTTATGACAAGCACATGGAGTTTACTCTTGTCAATGTTTTGTCATAAATCATATCAGTGCATATAATCTTTAGACCTGAGATAGCACAGTTATCTTATATATAGGTGGTTTGAGTTTGATACTGCTTTCATACTTGTACTATGTATGGGTATATGGGCATGTGTTGGCTCCTACTAGTTATATATGGAGGTAGGTGTTGATCAAGATGGAATCTGTTCCTCTAAGTAAATAGAGATAAAATCCTATGTTCATTTAATTGTTCTTGATGTTTCAAGTTCCTGGCCAGGACAGATAGATTTATACAGAAAAGAGTTTCTGATTAGAAAATCTTTTTAATTAAGAACTAGAATTAAAAGAGAACGTAATATTCATATCAAATGGAGTTTAACATAAACCATGACTCCAGCTTGAGTTGGGATTTTGTAACAGAGAGATTCTAATGCATGGTAACATATGATTATAGGTTCATTTAAGGTAAACTTTATTACTATTTGGGTGACCATGGCATGCTGTGCAAGGTGTTAACCATGGTCTATGAGGTTCATAAAATGATTTAGAGAAATCATTTATGGTAAGAAAGAGTTCTGATGATATTAAGAGTTGATATCATGTCTCATTGCCAATTAGTGATGAGCCTAGTAAGTCACACATATACACAAGTTATCACCTATTTAAACATGATTTAATTAATTAATTAAAGAGTTTAATTGATTAATTAAATAGGTTTGGTTTGCAATTAAATTGCAAAGTCCCTAGCATGACTTGAAACCAAATCTAGATTATTGGATGTATAGTATAAGTTAAATTTATATTTAAAGTGTTTAAATATGAATTTAATTAATGAGAAATTAATTAATAGAGATTAATTAATTAATTTATATTTGATATAAATTAGAAGAAGAAAAAAAAATTATTTTGGGTTAAGAACTCAAAATTATGACACAGGGGCATTTTGGTCATTTCACAGTGTGACACGTGGCACCATGAGATGGTGACACATGGGATTACACATAAGCTTGCCAAATATTTTTTAATCATGTAAGATGATTAAAATCAAGATTAAATATAGGTTTGACACTTGGCACAATGTGATTGGGTCACTTAAACCTAGAGCTAATCAAAGGGTGACATGTGGCAAGGGTTTAATGTGTTAACCTAGCTATTTAAGTGTTGTTATGAAAAGAAGAACAACTAGCAGCCACTCCTCTCCTTTGTCACGCCACTTTGAGGCATTTCATCTATTCTTCTTCATCTCTTATCAATTCAAAGAGATTAGCCATCAATCTCTTGAATTAAGAACGCTAGAAATTGTTTCTAGTGTCCTGTTTACATCTCTAATCTCTTAAAAGGCAGAACTTGAATTTCTAATTAATAGAAAAAGCTTTAGAAGCTGTTCAAGGGCTGCCATAGGTGTTCTTGGTGTGGACAAGCTAGAGGGACAACATCTGGTGTCCTGAATGGCATGGGAGCCATAAAACACAGAATGGCATGCAGTGCTGCTAACAGAACCCTATTGGCATGCCAAGCTATCCAAACCAATCTTGTTAGGCATACTAGGGCATTTTATACTTTTGAGTTTTACAATTTTTGAATTTCAAGTTTTGGTGTTACTATTCACTTCATTAGTCAACCAAAATGTTAACTTTTGCATAGACAATAGGTACATTGGTTTTAATACTCCCAACATACCACATTTTGCATTCAAAATTTGTTGGTATTGGTTGCCAATACCATTTCTGAGCTTAATGTTAGTTAAGCAAAATTTTCAATTTTTATGCTTCCTCTTTATTCTTCCATTAGTCATTTTTTCAGAGGGAATTTGGCAAAATGATCAACATAAAAGTTGTTCCTTACTTTGTCTAGTTGAATTTCCTTTTTTGAATCACTCTATTTGAAGTTTTGTAGCTCAAGTTATGATCCAAAAACCATAACTGGCCGGATTGAAATTTTTCTGGACTGACCATATCTACAGTGCAGTGAACAGTGACTGCAACTCACTTGTTGGATAGGTTCTAGTCATAATTTGGGTTAGATTCCTTCATGAAAGTTGTTGGTCTATATCTCAGCTTGTTTTTGGTAAAATTTTAGGTCAATTGGACCTTTCTACATTGAGTTATGGCTAAATGAACAATCACTGTTTATTTAGTCATTCTGCAGAAACAGATTACAGGTCACCCGGATTAGGGCAAGCTTTTGGTCCACTTGGTTTGGTTTTATGGGCATGGTTTCTTCACCAAAGTTGTGCCATTATGTGTCTAGTTTCATTTCCAATTGGCCTTGCACCAATTGAACCTCTACAATTCAAGTTATAGCTACCCAAACCTGCTGGACTCAAGTCCAATTCTGCAGGTCACTCCATTCTGCAGGTCACTTTCATGGCAGCCACACCAAACCCAATCCCATCACTCAACACACTTCATTTTTAATTTAAACAGAACTAAATGGTCACTAATTGACTATTAAAACCTATTTTCATCATCACATGGTCAAAATCTCATTTTTCCGCCCCAAACCCTAACTCACACATTACCCTTCATGCATTTTCATTGCATTTCTTCAATTCACTTAGTAAATACATATTATGGGCAGCCATGATAGTCTTTTAATTTCATTAAACTCAACACAATCAAACCCTAACTGTGGCTACCAAAAATCTAGGGTTTACATACAAATGGTATTCAACAATTTTTTTTCTTTGTAATTTACACTCATTCAAAGTCCTTATCTTGAATTTAAAGTAAAATTCATGGTTAGGTCACTAACCTCAAAGGAGTGAGATTTTCCCACTTGCTAAAACTCTTGTTTTCCTCTTCTTTTTGCTCCCAAAAGGATCACTAAGGTGTAGGAGCAAGTTTTTATGTTGAGAAATTTAAGTTTTAATGGATGAAAACCCAAGAAATCAAGCTTGGGTAAAGCTTGGCTATGGAGGGCTATGGTGGGAGAGCTGACGCCAAGAAGAAGAAGTAGAGTGTTCTGATTTTTCTTTTTCACTTTCTGCCCATTTAGTCTCTTTTATATACCTTGGTGACATGTGTCAACACTTGATTGGGTTGGAGACTTTTAATGACATCCTTATGATGTCATAATTTCAATTTCTTTCATTTTTCCATCCTTTTCTTGTCCAATTAATTTCAATTAAATTTTTAACAACATTTAATCATATTTTATGTTATATAAATTATTTATTTAACTGGACAAGTGGGCCCAAAAATCATCTCTGAAGACGAAATGACCAAAATGCCCTTCGTTTAGCTTAACGGGCCAAAATTGTCTTTACAGATTGAAAATTTTTTCTAAGTGTTTTCTTGGCATTCTAATGCCATAAGAACCTCAATGACCCTTCTCTAGAGTCCCAAGAATTATTTTATAATTTTTCCTAATTTTTTTTCTTATTAATTATTTGAGTTAATTTTTGGTTCCTCACTTTAGTTTAAATATTTTTCCGAACGTTCTAGCTATCCGGACTGACACTTGTCACCGGAACAGTAGACTGTACGGACTAGCTAAAATGAGGATGTTACAAATTTGGTCAATGGACATGCCAACATGGAGAACCCTTTCACAAAACGGCGGTAGTATCCAACTAAACCCAGAAAACTGCGAATCTCCGTGATATTTCTGGGTGGTCTCCAATTAAGAACAACTTCTATCTTACTTGGATCTACCTTAATGCCTTCTGCAGATACTATGTGCCCCAAGAAGGATATTTGTTTCAGCCAAAATTCACACTTCGACAATTTGGCGTATAGCTGTTTCTCCCTCAAAATCTGTAGTACAATCCACAGATGTCTATCATGCTCCTCTGTATCCCTCGGGCAGACCAATATATCATCTATGAATACCACAACAAACTGGTCGAGGTATGGTCTGAAGATAGTATTCATGTAACACCCCAAAGTTCGGTAGTGCGTTCTACTGTTCCGGTGACCAGTGTTGTCCGGACAGCTAGGATGCCTAGAACTACACTTTGACATGAGGGAGGAGACATAAAATAATGAAATACAAGAAAAGAAAATACAAGAAAAACAAAGGAAAAATAATAGCAAAGAAAGGTAATCAAGTTAAGCAGTAGGAAACCTAACGATGGGTGACCACCTTTGGGAAGTCACGGCGTGGACCGTTGACTAATACTGGATTTGCGGGAACCACGGAAAACATTTTTAGGACTTAAATAGACCCTTATTGAAGAATAAATATCATTAGAAAGATCAAAGAAAAATTAAATAATTAGTACAAAGAAAAGTGAGAAATCGAAAAACGGACAAAACCCGGTGATACCGAAAAATCGGGAATGCAACCCGAACAGGGGCATTATGGTCATTTGACATCCCGAATTGTCTTTTGACCTAAATTTCCATTAAAAATAAATAGTATTACACTTAGAAAATAAAATGAAAAATTAGTTTAGTGGTACCTAATACAAATAGCTAAAATCATGGGTTAATGTGGAATAAATGAACAATTGGCTTATTATATGATTATTTGGAGTTAGTGGACCATTAAAGGATTAATTAAACACATAGTGGGGCAGGTGTACTTCCATTACACCATCAGAAAATTTCATCTTCCTCATTCCATAAACCTAGCCGAATTGAAGGTGAGAGGAAACCTCCATTGGCGTGTGCATGCAAGCTTGGTCCACTCTCTCATTTCAACTCCAATCCCTTAAGTAGCTTCATGAAAAATTGTCTACACATCACAAGGAAGAGTTTGATATCAAATTTGAGAAGTTTAATCAAGGTTTAACAAGCTCCAACCATAAGGTAAGTTAGCATTTTTGAAGATGGCTTTGTTAAATTTTGTGTGCATGTTATGGGTGTTGGATTTGTGAAGAAAATTTTTGAGTTTGAAGAGTTATTGTTGTGTTCATTTTGGACAGCCATGTAATCATGTATTGATGAAGTATTTGTACATATAATTGATGAGAATTATTTTGGTTGTGATGATTTAATAACCTAGTGAATTACTTCATATTTATATGGTGATTTTTGGCACTTGGATGGGAATTGATGAATTGTAGGACAATTTGGTGTTGAAGAAGATTTTCGGCAGCTTGGGGACACTTGAATAAATGTATGTATTCATGGAAGTGTTGGCAGAATATTGACATAGAAGGATTGATGGATATGTATATGAACTTGTTGTGTAAAGAATATGTAAAAACTAGTAATGTTATGTGTATGTGTAATTGTGTTTGGACGTTGGGAATTAGAGTTATATTTGGTGTATTGAAGATAATTGTAATCTTCCCAAAGTGATGTTAATGTAAAGTAATATATAGTTTTGGTAATGTACCAAAACAGATTTGGTAGGGAAGTAAACATATTGCAAGGTAAATGTGTGTAATTGATGTGTGTTAAGCAAAGTAACCAAGGGTAGTGTACATTTTAGCCAATAAGTTTAAATGTGTAACCTCAATTGGTATGAGACCAATTGGAGGTGGAACTAGGCACAAAATGTGCCAATTTTCATTGAGAAAGCATACCAAAATTCTACTTGCAAGGTGACCTAAGAAAATGACCAATTCGGATTAGGTGCAATTAGGACCTGAAAAATGACCAATTGGGCAGCAGTGAGTGTTTAGGCCATAACTCACTCAAAACAGGTCCAATTGACCTGAAATTTTAACCATGAATAGTTAATACCCATACCTACAAGTCTTATAACCAGAAGCAAGTCAAAAAGCTTGCACAAGTTTGGGTCCAAAAACTGGCCGAACCAAAGTTGACCAAATTGACCTAAAATTGACCTAATTTGATGCCATTTGACCAGCAATAGTATAATGACCATAACTTGGTCTACTTAACTTGGATTGACCTGAAATTTTGCCCCGCGTGCAATAAGACATAGATCTACAAGTTTGTAGTTTTGACCGAAACCCAAAAACCGAGGGAACTAGATCGTCCGGCTAGGTCAAACTAGTATCCCGAAATCTAGCAATTTGCAATGAAATGTAAGAAAATGCAATATACATAGAATTGAGTTTGGTAACACGTACCAATCCTAAAACATTATCGAATGTGACATATTAAGGACACCAAAACCTAATTTACCTAAAACCCATCGAGGGTCGGTATATTAGGTGATTAAACAAATAAAGGTATTCAGTGAATTGTTTATCGAACAGTATCGTTAGAGGCAAATTAATTTAGCACTGAAACACTTCAAATTGTGTTTCTCAGTTAACAAGGACTCAGCAAAAGGGAAAGAAATATTGAGTCAAGACCAGGGGACAAATATCAGAGGTTTGTGCACAACAACTATTTCTTTTGAATTAATTTCAATTGAAATAAATATTGACTATTTGTATATTATTGTTTTAAATTGTGGAAATGTATTTGAATCAATATTTATTGATTGAAAAGCATTGTAAATGATTTGAAACTGTGAGAAATTGTTTGAATGACATTGATGGATACTTATTGATTTAAAAGCATTGGAAATGGTTTGAAACCACAGCTATCATGTATATTGATTGTATTCCTCATTAGCTTGTCTAGTGGGACGAATTGAATTCCCTCTCTAGCTGAAGTGTTGAGGTGTGTGCCTGTTGAGGACGAATTGGATGAGTACTCATATTTTTGCTAGCTAGCTATGTTATTCCTCATTAGTCATCGACTTTTGGGAAGAATTGAACTATGGATCATGATTAAGCTGTGTGTGATTTATTGATGTGTATTGTGAGATTGTGAAATGGATTTAAACTCTCATTGACATATACTGTCTTTTGAATTCAAACATGACCTGACTTATGAAAATCTATTGTGATATTGAGAAATGGAGTTTAAATTCTTATTGACCTTTATTGTCTTAAATTTGACTATGGTTTTAAGTATCCACTATTTACATGACTTATGAATTGTGAATTAAATTGTGTTTGGTTAATATTGTGCACCACTGAGACATTGTCTCAGCGATAGCTTTTTATTGTTGTCGCAGGTAGAGAGACGGACAGGGCAGCAGGCTAGGCTGCATATACCTCCAGCAAGAGATTTTTGGGTATAGTGAGTATACCACATTTGGCATTTTATACTGTAATGTATTGCCACTGTATGTACATATTGTTTTTTTTGGTTTTGAGCAGTTGTAAATTCAAATTGTACCTTGAAGTTGTAAATTAATTATGAGTTATTTGACTTGTGAAAATTGTATTATATTTCCTTATCTCAGACTTTGAAAAATTTCTATGGAATTGAGTTGATAAATTGTTGTGTTGAGAAATGTATTGGAGTTGAGATTTGGAAAATTATTGAAGTGTCTTTTCTGAGTTTTCAAGAACTGTTTTATCCAAAATACAGATGGCACTCTGCCAAAATTTTTACAGAAATTCCAAATAAATCAAATGAGTTAATTGTTTCACTTCAGTTCACCAAAGTTTTTAATACCTGTAAATAGTGCTCACCACTGTAAAATAAGTAAGAAAAGTTTTTAAAATCCCTTATAGTGTATTTAATGGGTTATCAGTAGACGGAGTTGGTAATTCATTAGGTATACTACGGGATCATGTTATGCCTTACAGAGGGGTAGGGTGTGACAATTCATCAGATCCATAAAAAGCAGCTGGAGCAGTAATTAACCCGTATGGCATGACTAAGAACTCATAATGGCCATAGCGGATTCTAAAGGCAGTTTTAGGGATACTCTGCTCTTGCACTTTCAGCTGATAATAACCCGATCTTAGGTCAATCTTGGAGAACACAGTTGCACCCCTCAACTTATCAAACAAGTCATCAATACGGGGTAATGGATATCTATTCTTTATTGTTACCTTATTCAACTGCTAGTAGTTAATACGTAAGCGAAGAGTGCCATTTTGCTTCTTAACAAACAACATTGGCGCTCCCCAAGGTGACACACTAGGGTGGATAAAACCCTTATCAAGCAGCTCTTGCAACTGTACTTTCATCTCTTTCAATTCTGCTGGTGCCATTCTATATAGTGTTATAGAGATTGGGTCCATACTAGGCATGATATCAATCTTAAACTACACCTCTCTTTCCGGAGGTAATCCTGGCAACTCATCACGGAACACATCCGAAAAGTCACAAACGGTAGGGATGTCTCTCAATACTGGACTCCCCACTTGGGTGTCTATCACATGTGCCAAGTATGCTTCACACCCCTTTCTGATCATCCTTCTGGGTAGTGCAGCCGAAATGATGTTTGATGGCAGTAACTGCCTCTCCCTGTGTATTACCACATCACCGTATAGAGGGAGACTAAAAGCGACTGTCTTCAATCTACAGTCAATCATGGCATAATGCCTGGCTAACCAATCCATACCCAAGATGATATCATAATCTCTGAAGGGCATTTTAATCAAATCTGACAGAAAAGTGTGTCCTTGGATCACCAAAGGACAATCTCTATAGATTCTATTAACCCAGACCTCTTGTCTAAATGGACTAGTTACTAGCACTTCAAAATCCATTTTGGCACACAGAACTACAAGGGAACTAACTATGCTAGCACTAACATATGAATGGGTTGAACTCAGATCAAACAACACAAAGACATCCTGATCAGAGATAGAGAAGGTACCGGCTACAATATTGGAAGTCTCAGCCTCTTCCCGCTATCTCATTGTGTAAACTCTGGCCGGAGCACTCCCTTGTGCAAACTGGTTAACAATACCCTGACTGCCAGAAGCATTGCCTCTACCTCTACCTCTTCCTCTGCTAACAGGTTGTGAACCTTTGGAAGCAGAACTCTGAATGGATCCCTCAGCAGTAGTAGGAACTGGCCTAAATCTACAAGCACTGGTGTAGTCCTTAGAGAGATGGCCCGTGCCTCCACAGTTAAAGCAAGCTCCTATTGCCCAATAGCATTCTTCCCCATGAGTCTTGCCACATGTCTCCATAGAGGCGGGGAGGATATGAACCCCTGGTCAACTATTGACCAGACCTAGGGGGTCTCTGTCCAGAGAATTTGCCCCTTCCAAACCTTTCTCCTCTGCCTGATCCCTTAAAGTTTTTCCTCTTTCCAGATGTACCACTAGGACTTTGCTCTACTAATTTTCCACCTTTATCTTTCTCTAATTTTTCAGTCTTCTCAGATTTCTCTTTCACTGGTATCGCTTTTAATTCAATTCCTTCTACTTCCAGTGCTTGAGACATAAGTTTAGAGAAGTTACTGTATTTAAAGCCGACCACTTGTACTCTTAAACTGGGCTTCTGGCTGATTTCAAACCTCTTACACCTTTCTCTGCTGGTAGACAGGAGACTCCTAGCATAGTGGCTTAAGCGGGAGAACTCCCTCTCATTGTGACACCCCTTACCCGTCTATAGTGTAGCCGAGCAAGTTATGCCACTCAGTGTGCCGAAACACTAATTCATGTTTCAATTTCAATTAATCCTTTTTAATTCATTTATTTATAATTTTTGATAAAACTAAATTTTTTCGCAAATTTTATAGAAAATCTTGCAGAGTGCTGGCTATAAATTGGAAAAACAGTTCTTCTGAACCTGTTAAAAACACTCCCAATAATATCATCACCTTATTCTCAATCAACCTCCAATATATTCTCAACAATTTCTCAATTCACTTCAATATCTCAAAATTCAATTAAATTCAAACCACAGTCAACTCAAAAAAAAATGCTCAATTTATTATTGAACATGTTTCATAGATATTTACATCAAAAGCATAATTACATGAATTTATAATATACATTACAGAAGGTTACAAAATACAAAATATCAAAATGGCCTAATGTCCTACCAAATGCACTGCAATGTGAGGTGACTCTGAACTCTAAGTGCAGATATGAAGGCTTACCCTGTGTGAGGTCTGCTGGACTCCCCAGCTATGTCTCCAGTACCTGCGCGTGGCAAAAGCGACGCGCTAAATAATTCTGCTTAGTGGTGACAATATAAAATAAAATAAAATAAAACATGTGTGCAAAATGTATATTTACATTTTTGGGTGGACTAAATTTCAAATATTTATTGCAATATTATTCGATTAGAGTTTGGTAAAATTTATTAATACTGCCCGAGTAACCTACACTAGTTGATCGGATCGATAAATGGGTAACCGGTATTGGGTACTAAGTACCTGGACCATCACACCATCGGTCACATTGTGTCTCCGTGGCAAATGTAATGCCTAATAAGTCGTGATAATTATCGGGATTAAACCCAGTATAATAACTCATTATCATAGCCAAAGGCTATTATGTCACGTAATGGCATGGGAAGCCATGAAATACAGAATGGCATAAAGCCATATGCGATCGCTAACGTAACCCTATTGGCATGCCAACCTATCCAAACCAATCACATTAGGCCTACTAGGGCATTTAACACTTTTAATTTGTGTAATTCTTTGAAATTGAAATTTTTATGACCACTATTCATTTCATTAGTCAACCAAAATGTTGACTTTTACATTGACAATAGGAAATTTAGTTTAAATATCATCAACATGCCACATTTTGCATTTTAAACTTGTTGGTATTAGTTCCCAATACCATCTTTAAGCTTAATGTGAATTGGACAGAATTTTCAATTTTCAAGCCTTGGGTTTACTGTTCCATTAGTTACTGTTGCAGTGGGAATTTAGAAAAATGGTAAACATGAAAGTTGTTTCTCATTTTGTCTAATTGAATTTCCTTTTTTGAATCACTCCATTTGGAGTTTTGTAGCTCAAGTTATGGCCTAAAAACCATAACTGGCCGGATTGGGCAGATGCCAAAAATCTGGGCAAAACTGGTTCTGCCAGATTTGGTAACCTAAGTTTGGTTGGCAATTTGACTAAGTTATGGTCATAATTTGGGTCAAGTTTCTTCATAAAAGTTGTTGGTCTATATGTCACCTTGTTGCTGGTAAAATTTCAGGTCAATTGGACCTTTCTACATTGAGTTATGGCCAAATGACCAAATACTGTTCATTTGGTCATTTTGCCCAGACAGATTGCAGGTCACCGGGATTAGGGTAAACTTTTGGTCAAGTTGGTTTGGTTTTCTGGGCATGGTTTCTTCATCAAAGTTGTGCCATTATGTGTCTAGTTTCATTTTCAATTGGCCAAACACCAATTGAACCTCTACAATTCATGTTATGGCTGTCCAAACAGGCTGGACTCACAGCCACACCTGCAGGTCACACAAGACAGCCACTCCAACCTCAAATCCCACAACCCAATTCACTTCATTTTTTATTCAAACCAAACCAAATGGTCACTAATTGACCATTAAAACTTAATTTCACCATTACATGATCAACATCTCAATTTTGGGTCCAAACCCTAGCTCTACCATTTCAACTTTTCAAACACATAAAATCAATGGATCAATTCACACTCCTAATGATGCATATATAAGTTTAAAGAATTCATTGTCACTAACGTTTAATGGAGCTAATCCCAAGCTTGTAAGAACTCTTCCTTTTGATTTCTTTTTGCTCCCAAAAGCTTTACTAAGAAGAAAGAACAAGAATTTGTGTTGGGAACTTAGGTTTTAGTTGGGTAAAAACCAAGAAAATCAAGCTTGGTAAAGCTTGGCTATGGTGGACAATGGGAGAGCATGGGTGACGTTTTTGAAGAGAGAAAGGGCTACTGAAATTTTCTAGAATTCTGCCTCATTTATCCCTTTTTATTGAATTTTAATTGTCTTGCTTTAATGTGATTGGCCATAGCATTTTTAATTACCTCATGCTTACATAAGCATGAGGTAATAAATCCCATTATTTCCATTTACTTTTCTTTCATTGCTTATTCATTTTTTAAATAAATTTTTATTAATATTTGTTCATATTTATTGTCATATAATTCACTTGCATAAATGGACAAGTTGGTCAAAAATCATCTCTGAAGACGAAATGACCAAAATGCCCTCCATTTGGCTTAGCGGGCCAAAATTGTCTATACCGATTGAAAAATTTTTCTAAGCATTTCCTTGGCATTCTAATGCCATAAAAACCTCAATGACCCTTCTCTGGAGTCCCAAAAATTATTTTATAATTTTTCCCTTGGGTCTAGGGCTCCTAGTTGCGAGAATCGCAACTTCTCACTAGGTTACCCATCGCTAGGGCACCGGCTCATTTAACTTGGTTGTATTTTATTTCTAAAATTTTTCCTAAATTTTTCTTATTAATATTTGAGTTAATTATGGTTCCTCTCTTTAGTTTAAATATTTTTCTGGACATTCTAGCTATCCGGATCGACACTGGTCATCGGAACAGTAGAATGTATGGAGTTGCTACCGGGAGAGTGTTACAACTCTTCCCCTCTAATTTAAATTTCGTCCTCGAAATTTTACCTGGTGCAAACAGTTGAGGGAACTGTTGCCTCATCGTCTCTTCACTTTCCCAAGTTGCCTCCTCGGTGTTGTGGTGCCTCCAAAGCACTTTCACCAGTGGAATCTGCTTATTCCTCAACTCTTTTACTTCCCGAGCCAGGATCCGTATGGGTTCCTCTTCATATGTCAAATCCGGTTGTACTTCAATTTCTTCCATGGAGATGACATGTGAAGCATCTGAGCGGTATCTTCTTAGCATAGACACATGGAACACATTGTGGATCTTGTCCAGCTCTGGTGGTAAAGCTAGCCTGTAGGCTACTGGTCCCACACGTTCAATGACTTCATATGGGCCAATGAACCTAGGGCTTAACTTACCCTTTCTTCCAAACCTCAATATTTTCTTCCATGGTGAGACTTTGAGAAACACTTTATCACCAACTGCATACTCTATCTCTTTTCTCTTCAGGTCTGTAACACCCCCGTTTGCATAGCCTGGTAGATTTCACTGTTCCGGTGACCGGTGTCGATCCGGACAATTAAGGGGATTAGAACCACACTTAAGTCAATTAGAGAAGCTATAAACACAAATAATTAGTAATGTTCAATTAGTTAAGTATAAATAAGAAAAACAGAACAAAAGAGGTTAAACGAGCCGAGAGTCACAGCGATGGGTGACCTTCTCGGGAACGACTACGAAGTCGTTTTAAACTCAAATTTCGAACCGTAAAATGTGACGCAGCGGTCCTTAGGACCCTTATGAACACAGTGGAAAAGAGAAAATCACGAAAAAGATCTATTAAGCAAGTCAAATAATTAGGTCAGGGAGCCGGAAGAAATATGGAATTAATTGCAAACCGGGATGAACCGGCGAGGGGCAATTTGGTCAATTGACCCTGAGGGCTGACTCCTAACCTAACTGCCAAATAAAAACAGAGAAAAGAAAATTTCGGAATCGAGAATTAAATTAAAGAACTAATAGAAAAAAATAAAAAAATAAAAAAAAAAGAGAAGAAGAATATGGAAAAGTCAAAGGTGATGACATCATGCATGATGTCATAAAGAAATTAATTTATTTATTTAGTAATTAGGATTTTTGGTCTTCTAAAAGGGATAATTACTAACCATTAAAAAGCAAAAAGAGAAAAGAAAAAAAATTTGTCTTCTTCTTTAACTTCAAGCCGTCCACTCTCTCTCTCATCCCTTCCATTTACTTCATGAAAACCTCCATTGAAGCCACCTAAAGCTTCCTTTAAATCCTAAATCTTGCCATGAAATCTCTACATCCCATAACTAAAACTTGTGTTTGAACTTTGATAAGAAGGTTGGGAGTAAATAAATCAAGCAAAGTTTGAAGAATTGGATAGACAAATTCTGCTCACTTAAGGTAAGCTAATCCAACTTTTCTTTTAGTATATATGATGGATTTAGGGTAGAAATGAATGAGATTATATGAAGAAATTGAAAAATATTGCATGATTAGGAAGAGAGGGAATTTTCGGCCAGCCATGGATGTATGAGAGTGGATGTATTTTAAATGAATTAAAGGTGTTAGTAAACTTGCATGAGTATGGTAGTAAGGTGGAAATGCATAAATGTGATTAATTGTAACAATTAAGTGAGATTAGGGTTTGGAGGCCTAGGGTTTTGAGGCAAATTTTGGAGAAATGCATAAATGATGACTTTGACCTATTGTGAAGTGAAAAATGGTCAATAATGACCAAAGGAGATGTGTGGGAATTATTAGAATGGAAGTCAAATTCGTAGGTTGAATGGTAATGCTGCTGGCAGCATGACCAAGTCAACTTTGAAGGACCAAAACGGAAATTTTACAAGTCCAATTGATATGCCACCAATTGGGGATGAAAATGGACATAAAATGACACAATTTTCATTTAGGAACCATGCCCAAAAACTAACCAAAACCTAGTGAACAAATTGACCAAAGTGAAATGAGAGCAGGCTGCCACTGCACAAACTGACCAAATGAACAGTAATTGTTCATTTGGTCATAACTCGAGCTAGGAAGGTCAAAATGACCTGAACTTTTACCACTAATTAGATAAGACATAGATCTAAAACTTTCATGAAGAACACCACCCCAAATTATGCCATTAACCTAATCAAATGATTGAGAAAGTTTGAGTTACTAAACCTGCAAAACTGCAGATTTCCATTTGAACAGTAAAGTTCCAATGGCTATAACTCTCTCTAGAAAACTCCGATTTAGGCGATTCTTGAACCGATGGAAACTTAAGACATAGTAGAACATTTCGTATGAAGGAAATTAGACCAAATTATGGACTTAACTTGATCAAATTATTGAATGAAGTTGGATCAAAAATCTGCCAGAACCTAAATTGCAGCATGAACAATGCACGTGAATAGTAATTGTATTTTGGCTATAACTTGAGCTACAAAACTCCAATTGGGGTGATCCAAAAATGAGAATACACTTAAGACAATAAGGAACATTTTCTATGAAGGAAGTTTTGCCAAATTCTAACAGTAAAAGGGCCAATGGAACAGTGCAACTTGGAGCACCAAAACTGAAAATTTGACAATTTGGCCAAAAGGATTTAAGCTTTGAGAAAATGACCAAAACCAACAAATTTAATGACCAAAATGTGATATGTGGGTGAAGTTGGAGTTCCCATACCTATTAAGCCTTAGAAAGTTAACTATTTGACTTGAATAGTGTAGTGAATAGTAACCCGAAACACAAAAATTTCGAGAACGTCGAATTTAACACGTTAGAACTAGGTAAATGTGAAGCTAAATTTATTTTGGATTTGTGTTAAGTTCTAGTACTGAAACATTGTAAATTTGTGTGTTTCAGTTGAAAAGAATATCGGAAGGAACCCGAGGAACCGAGTCGAGGCTAAGGGACGACTCGCTTGAGGTTTGTGCACAACATCTTCATGCTTTAAAATTCATTGATAAAGTGAATGAAATATGTATTTTACTTGTGATTTGGAATTGTTGAAAGTTTATTTGTGACATTATTTTTGATGTTTTGATTTAAACTGTGAAAGTTATTGTGTATATTTGAAATAGCAATGTTTAGCAAATCGTTAAGATAAGTTTTGAAACCACAGTGTCATGACCATATATTTGAACACCGCACTAGCACGACTAGTGGGGGTAATTAGTTTCGAATTTTGATTCCTTCTCTGGAGAAGTGTTGAGGTGTGCCAGTAGAAGAGGATGTGAATGGATATCCATATATTTGAGCTAACTAGCCTTGTGATATGATTTCTCTTTAGCCTCTGGCTATTGAGATTCTATTTGTTTCGAATGGCATGATCTAACTGTGGGTTTTATGAAATGTGTTTTGATACTTTGAAATGAACTTGGTTTGCATTAAAATCTCATAATTCATGTTTTGTGTTTAATGCTCATGTTTAGTCAAATTTTTGAATAAATGTGATTTTATTTTTGCATAAAGATTATTTTAGTATGTTGTGTACCACTGAGTCCTAGTACTCAGTGATAGCTTCTATTGTTGTCGCAAATACAGAGACTAGAAGAGCAGCAGACTGAGCTGCTGAGGTGTGAGGAGCTATCATCTTGAAGTCTTCGGGTATAATTTATACCCTGCCTGTAAATATTTATTTTGATGTATGTATTGCATATAAAGGTATGGACATGTAAAGGGGTCTTGAGCAGCTTGTACACAATTTATATGAAGTTTGTAATAAAATTTAGTTTGTATTTCTTTTGATGTGAATTTTGTAAGGATATATATAAATTGTTTTGTCTCAAATGAAATGATTGTGGAATTGTTGAAATTGATAGAGTTTGATTGTGAAATTGAAGTTGTGGTTGAGAAAAATTTTTAGAAGTGCTTTTTACAGGTATTTGAAGAACGGTTTTCTCAAAATACAGAGGAAACTCTGTCAAAAATTTTATAAAATTTGTGGAAAAATAAAATGGGCTAAAATTTCCAACTAGCTTTCAACTTAATTACATGTTTAAAATACTTATTAGAAATGCTCACCACTTATCAAAAATAAGAAAATTGTTTTAAAATCCCTTATAGGGTACTTAATGAGTTATCGGTAGGTGAAGTTCGGTAGTTCATTAGGTATTCTACGGGATCATGTTATGCCTTACAGAGGGGTAAGGTGTGACATGTTTTAGTGGTATCAGAGCAAATTTTTGAAGTATGTTTTAACATATATAAATTTGTGTCTTTCTTGTTAAGTACAACTGCTCAATGTCCATAATTGTTACATACAGTGCATTACATCATGAATATGAACTAACGGAGGGAAATCTCCTTGTGTTACTTGTTCAGGAGATACCCTAACTTCAACCTGAAATGGAAGAAGGGGATCGCTCAGTTGAGCAGTCTGTTGAAGCTGAGGCATAAGGGGAAGCCCCAACTTTACCGAATGTCAATGGGTCAGCAGCACCAGCCCCACAAATGCTGCAGTTCCCTGCCCAGTTCGCACAGCAGATGGCTGCAATATTTCAACAAATGGCTGGGGGTATGCCTGCTCAAGCTCCACCCCAACCACCTGTGGCACAACCACTGCCTCCAGCCAGACAATATGATAAATTACTGAAGTATGGGCCTGCAGAATTTAAGGGTACAGTGGACCCTTTAGAGGCAGAGCAATTGCTTGAAAGAATGGACAAAGTATTTAAGAAGCTACACTGCCAAGATGAGTTGAAGTTTGAGTACTCTGTGTCGCTACTGCAAGGGGATGCGTATGATTGGTGGAAGACCATCCCCCACAGCTTGGCTGAACCACCAGTGTTGACCTGGGATGACTTCATCAGAGAATTCAGACAGAAATACATCCCAGATGCATATGTTGATCAGAAACTGCAAGAATTTTTGAGTCTGAAACAAGGAAACCGATCGGTGGCAGAGTATGAGAGGGAGTTCTCCCGCCTGAGTCACTATGCAGGGAGTCTCCTTACTACTAGCAAGGCAAGGTGCAAGAGATTTGAGATGGGTTTGAAGCCCAGCATAAGGATGCAAGTTGTGGGATTTCGACACGGCAACTTCTCAGAGCTCATGTTTCAAGCACTTGAACTGGAGAGAATTGAATCAGAAGCAACCCCAGTGAAAGAAAAATCAAAAAAAGACAAGGGGAAAAAATCAGTTGAACAGAGTTCTGGTGCTACCTCTGGAAAGAGAAAGAAGTTTAGTAGACTTAGTAGGGGTCGAGGTGGAAGATTTGGTAGGGCAGATTTTCCAGACAGAGACCCCCTAGGTCTAGTCAGCAGTAGAGCAGGGGTTCACATTCTGCCCGCCCCTGTGAGACTTGTGGCAAGATTCATGGGGGGGAGTGTTATTGGGCCACTGGAGCCTGCTTTAACTGTGGAGGCAAGGGCCATATGGCTAAAGACTGTACTAGTGCTCCGAGATATGGTCCAGCTCCTACTACTGCCGAGGGATCTATTCAGAGTCCTGCTCTCAGAGGTTCACAGTCAGTTGGCAGAGGAAGAGGTAGAGGTAGAGGCACTACTTCAGGCAATTAGGGCACAGTTGGTCAGTCAGGACAAGGAAGTGCTTCAACCAAAATCTACACAATGAGACAGCGAGAAGAGGCTGAGACTTCTGATGTGGTAGCTGGTACATTCTCTATCTCTGATCAAGAAGTATTTGTGTTGTTTGATCCGGGTTCAACTCATTCATATGTTAGTGCTAGCATAGTTAGTTCACTTACTGTTCCATGTGTGCAAATGGGTTTTGAAGTGCTAGTAACTAGTCCGTTAGGACAAGAGGTCCGGGTCAACAGAATTTATAAAGACTGTCCTTTGGTGATCCAAGGACATGTTTTCCTGTCAAACTTGATTGAAATGCCCTTCAGAGAGTATGATATCATCTTAGGCATGGATTGGTTAGCCAGGCATCATGCTATGATTGACTGTAGACTGAAGACAGTCACTTTTGGTCTCCCTTTGTACGGTGATGTGGTAATACATGGGGAGAGGCATTTACTGCCATCAAACATCATTTCAGCTGCATTAGCAAGAAGGATGATCAGAAAGGGGTGTGAAGCATACTTAGCACATGTGATAAACACCCAAGTGGGGAGTCCAGCACTAAGGGACATCCCTACTGTATGTGATTTTCCGGATGTGTTTCCTGATGAATTGCCAGGATTACCTCCAGAAAGAGAGGTGCAGTTGAAATTGATGTTATGCCTGGTGTGGACCCAATCTCCATAACGCCATATAGAATGGCACCTGCAGAATTAAAAGAGTTGAAAGTACAATTGCAATAGTTACTTGACAAGGGCTTTATCCGCCCTAGTGTGTCACCTTGGGGAGCGCCAGTATTGTTTGTAAAGAAAAAGGATGGCACTCTCTGGTTATGCATTGATTATCGGCAGTTGAATAAGGTGACAATAAAGAATAGATATCCATTGCCCTGTATTGATGACTTGTTTGATCAGTTGAGGGGTGCAGCTGTGTTCTCCAAAATTGACCTGAGATCAGGTTATTATCAGTTGAAAGTACAAGAGCAGAGTATTGCCAAAACTGCCTTCAGAACCCGCTATGGCCATTATGAATTCCTAGTCATGCCATTCGGGTTAACTAATGCTCCGACTGCTTTTATGGATATGATGAACACTATCTTCAGACCATACCTCGACCAGTTTGTTGTGGTATTCATAGATGATATATTGGTCTATTCGAGGAATGCAGAAGAGCATGATAGACATCTGCGGATTGTACTGCAGACTTTGAGAGAGAAACAGCTATATGCCAAATTGTCGAAGTGTGAATTTTGGCTGAAAGAAATATCCTTCTTGGGGCATGTAGTATCAGAAGAGGGCATCAAGGTAGATCCAAATAAGATTGAAGCTGTCCTTAATTGGAGGCCACCCAGAAATGTCATAGAAATTCGTAGTTTTCTGGGTTTAGTTGGATACTACTGTAGATTTGTGAAGGGATTCTCCATGTTGGCATCTCCATTGACCAAGCTGCTTAGAAAAGATGTGAAATTTCAGTGGACGGACAAATGCCAGTAGAGTTTTGATGAATTGAAGAGATGTTTGACTGAAGCTCCAGTCCTGACTTTATCTACTTCGGGTAAAGAATATACAGTATATAGTGATGCTTCTCACAATGGGTTAGGTTGTGTGTTGATGTAAGATCGAAATGTCATTGCCTATGCATCACACCAGCTAAAACAGCATGAGAGGAATTATCCGACACATGACTTGGAGCTTGCAGCTATAGTGTTTGCTCTTAAGATCTGAAGACATTATTTGTATGGGGAGAAGTGCTACATCTATACAGATCATAAGAGTTTGAAGCATTTGGGCACCCAGAAAGAACTGAATTTGAGACAGAGGAGATGGTTAGAGTTGATAAAAGACTATGATTGTCTGATAGACTATCAGCCAGGGAAAGCTAATGTTGTGGTTGATGCCTTAAGTCGCAAGACTATGGCAAGTCTACGGGTTACTCCTTTGTCTTTGGTACATGAGTTGAGATCATTACCTGCCAGTTTAGAGATTAATGATGATGGACAGACAGCAGTTGCATGGCATGTACAGCCAGTGTTGATTGATCAGATTAGAATGGCTGCTCAGAATGATCAGAAGTATCAGAAGTTGATGGAAGAAGTCTGACAGGGCAAGAAACCATCTCAATCAGAGATGATGGTTTACTATTACACCAGGGCAGAATGTGTGTTCCTAATAATGTTGATTTGAGGCAGATTATTTTGAAGGAAGCACATGAATCTCCTTTTGCCATGCACCCTGGTGGCACAAAAATGTATAGGGGGCTAAAGGAGCATTACTGGTGGATGGGTATGAAACGAGATGTGGCAGAGTTTGTATCCAAATGCCTAACTTGTCAGCAAGTGAAGGCAAAGCATCAAGTACCTACTGGGTTGTTACATCCACTACCAGTACCAAAATGGAAATGGGAGAGAATAACAATGGATTTTGTGATGGGACTTCCGAGGACACAGAAGAGTCATGATGCAGTTTGGGTCATTATTGACAGACTAACTAAGTCTGCTCATTTTCTGCCAGTCCGGATGGATTGTAGTTTGGAAAGATTGGCCAAGTTATACATCGATGAGATAGTGAGACTGCATGGAGTGCCAGTATCCATCGTGTCAGACAGAGATCCTAGGTTCACTTCTAGATTCTGGGGTAGTCTTCAGAGAGCCCTAGGAACTAGATTGAACTTCAGTACTGCATTCCACCCACAGACAGTTGGCCAGTCTGAGAGGGTAATTCAGATCTTGGAGGACATGCTACGGGCTTGTGTGATTGAGTTTGAGGGTAGTTGGGATACACACTTGCCTTTGATTGAGTTTGCTTACAACAACAGCTACCAATCAAGCATTGGGATGCCTCCATATGAAGCTTTGTATGGCAGGAAATGTAGAACCCCGTTGTGTTGGGATGACGTGGGTGAAAGAAAGATTATTGGACCCAAAATCGTTCAGCAAACTGAAGAGAAAATCAGGGTGATTATAGGTCAACTTAAGACTGCATCAGACCGTCAGAAGTCCTACATTGATTTGAAAAGAAGGGATATTCAGTATGCAGTGGGTGAGAAAGTTTTCCTCAAGATTTCTCCTTGGAAGAGAATTATGAGATTCGCGAAAGAAGGAAGCGAGTCCTCGTTTCATTGGGCCATATGAGGTTCTGGAAAGAGTGGGTCCTTTGGCATATCGGTTGGCACTACCTCCAGAGTTGGAAAAGATACATAATGTCTTCCATGTGTCTATGTTGAGGAGGTATCGATCAGACCCATCTCATGTACTACCAGTAGAGGAAATTGAAGTGAATCCAGACCTCACATATGAAGAAGAACCCATACAAATTCTGGCTTATGAGGTGAAGCAGCTATGGAACAAGCAGATACCGTTGGTGAAAGTGCTGTGGAACCATCATTCGGGCTAGGAGGCTACTTGGGAACGAGAGGAGGACATGAGGAGACAGCACCCACAGTTGTTCAGAGATTGATACCAAGTAAAATTTTGAGATGAAATTTATTTTAAGGGGGGGAGAATTGTAACACCCCCATTTGCATAGCCTGGTAGATTTCACTGTTCCGGTGACCAGTGTCGATCGGGACAATTAAGGGGATTAGAACCACACTTAAGTCAATTAGAGAAGCCATAAACACAAATAATTAGTAATGTTCAATTAGTTAAGTATAAATAAGAAAAACAGAACATAAGAGGTTAAACGAGCCGAGTGTCACAGCGATGGGTGACCTTCTCTGGAACGACTACGAAGTCGTTTTAAACTCAAATTTCGAACCGTAAAATGTGACGCTGCGGTCCTTATGACCCTTATGAACACAGTGGAAAAGAGAAAATCACGAAAAAGATCTGTTAAGCCAGTCAAATAATTAGGTCAGGGAGCCGGAAGAAATATGGAATTAATTGCAAACCGGGATGAACCGGCGAGGGGCAATTTGGTCAATTGACCCCGAGAGCTGACTCCTAACCTAACTGTCAAATAAAAATGGAGAAAAAAAAATTTCGGAATCGAGAATTAAATTAAAGAACTAATAGAAAAAAATAAAAAAAAAAAAAAGAGAAGAAGAAGATGGAAAAGTCAAAGGTGATGACATCATGCATGATGTCATAAAGAAATTAATTTATTTATTTAGTAATTAGGATTTTTGGTCTTCTAAAAGGATAATTACTAACCATTAAAAAGCAAAAAGAGAAAAGAAAAAAAAAATTTGTCTTCTTCTTTAACTTCAAGCCGTCCACTCTCTCTCCCATCCCTTCCATTTACTTCATGAAAACCTCCATTGAAGCCACCTAAAGCTTCCTTTAAATCCTAAATCTTACCATGAAATCTCTACATCCCATAACTAAAACTTGTGTTTGAACTTTGATAAGAAGGTTGGGAGTAAATAAATCAAGCAAAGTTTGAAGAATTGGATAGACAAATTCTGCTCACTTAAGGTAAGCTAATCCAACTTTTCTTTTAGTATATATGATGGATTTAGGGTAGAAATGAATGAAATTATATGAAGAAATTGAAAAATATTGCATGATTAGGAAGAGAGGGAATTTTTGGCCAGCCATGGATGTATGAGAGTGGATGTATTTTACATGAATTAAAGGTGTTAGTAAACTTGCATGAGTATGGTAGTAAGGTGGAAATGCATAAATGTGATTAATTGTAACAATTAAGTGAGATTAGGGTTTGGAGGCCTAGGGTTTTGAGGTAAATTTTGGAGAAATGCATAAATGATGACTTTCACCTATTGTGAAGTGAAAAATGGTCAATAATGACCAAAGGAGATGTGTGGGAATTATTAGAATGGAAGTCAAATTCGTAGGTTGAATGGTCATGCTACTGACAGCATGACCAAGTCAACTTTGAAGGACCAAAACAGAAATTTTACATGTCCAATTGATATGCCACCAATTGGGGATGAAAATAGACATAAAATGACACAATTTTCATTTAGGAACCATGCCCAAAAACTGACCAAAACCTAGTGAACAAATTGACCAAAGTGAAATGAGAGCAGGCTGCCACTGCACAAACTGACCAAATGAACAGTAATTGTTCATTTGGTCATAACTCGAGCTAGGAAGGTCAAAATGATCTGAAATTTTACCACTAATTAGATAAGACATAGATATAAAACTTTCATGAAGAACACCACCCCAAATTATGCCATTAACCTAATCAAATGATTGAGCAAAGTTGAGTTACTGAACCTGCAAAACTGCAGATTTCCATTTGAACAGTAAAGTTCCAATGGCTATAACTCTCTCTAGAAAACTCCGATTTAGGCGATTCTTGAACCGATGGAAACTTAAGACATAGTAGAACATTTCGTATGAAGGAAATTAGACCAAATTATGGACTTAACTTGATCAAATTATTGAATGAAGTTGGATCAAAAATCTGCCAGAACCTAAATTACAGCATGAACAGTGCACGTGAACACTAATTGTATTTTGGCTATAACTTGAGCTACAAAACTCCAATTGGGGTGATCCAAAAATGAGAATACACTTAAGACAATAAGGAACATTTTCTATGAAGGAAGTTTTGCCAAATTCCAACAGTAAAAGGGCCAATGGAAACAGTGCAACTTGGAGCACCAAAACTGAAAATTTGATAATTTGGCCAAAAGGATTTAAGCTTTAAGAAAATGACCAAAACCAACAAATTTAATGACCAAAATGTGATATGTGGGTGAAGTTGGAGTTCCCATACCTATTAAGCCTTAGAAAGTTAACTATTTGACTTGAATAGTGTAGTGAATAGTAACCCGAAACACAAAAATTTTGAGAACGTCGAATTTAACACGTTAGAACTAGGTAAATGTGAAGCTAAATTTATTTTGGATTTGTGTTAAGTTCTAGTACTAAAACATTGTAAATTTGTGTGTTTCAGTTGAAAAGAATATCGGGAAGGAACCCGAGGAACCGAGTCGAGGCTAAGGGACGACTCGCTTGAGGTTTGTGCACAACATCTTCATGCTTTAAAATTCATTGATAAAGTGAACGAAATATGTATTTTACTTGTGATTTGGAATTGTTGAAAGTTTATTTGTGACATTATTTTTGATGTTTTTGATTTAAACTGTGAAAGTTATTGTGTATATTTGAAATAGCAATGTTTAGCAAATCGTTAAGATAAGTTTTGAAATCACAGTGTCATGACCATATATTTGAACACTGCACTAGAAAGACTAGTGGGGGTAATTAGTTTCGAATTTTGATTCCTTCTCTGGAGAAGTGTTGAGGTGTGCCAGTAGAAGAGGATTTGAATGGATATCCATATATTTGAGCTAGCTAGCCTTGTGATATGATTTCTCTTTAGCCTCTGGCTATTGAGATTCTATTTGTTTCGAATGGCATGATCTAACTGTGGGTTTTATGAAATGTGTTTTGATACTTTGAAATGAACTTGGTTTGCATTAAAATCTCATAATTCATGTTTTGTGTTTAATGCTCATGTTTAGTCAAATTTTTGAATAAATGTGATTTTATTTTTGCATAAAGATTATTTTAGTATGTTGTGTACCACTGAGTCCTAGTACTCAGCGATAGCTTCTATTGCTGTCGCAAATACAGAGACTAGAAGAGCAGCAGACTGAGCTGCTGAGGTGTGAGGAACTATCATCTTGAAGTCTTCGGGTATAATTTATACCTTGCCTGTAAATATTTATTTTGATGTATGTATTACATATAAAGGTATGGACATGTAAAGGGGTCTTGAGCAGCTTGTACACAATTTGTATGAAGTTTGTAATAAAATTTAGTTTGTATTTCTTTTGATGTGAATTTTGTAAGGATATATATAAATTGTTTTGTCTCAAATGAAATGATTGTGGAATTGTTGAAATTGATAGAGTTTGATTGTGAAATTGAAGTTGTGGTTGAGAAAAATTTTTAGAAGTGCTTTTTACAGGTATTTGAAGAACGGTTTTCTCAAAATACAGAGGAAACTCTGTCAAAATTTTTATAAAATTTGCGAAAAAATAAAATAGGCTAAAATTTCCAACTAGCTTTCAACTTAATTACATGTTTAAAATACTTATTAGAAATGCTCACCACTTATCAAAAATAAGAAAATTGTTTTAAAATCCCTTGTAGGGTACTTAATGAGTTATCGGTAGGTGAAGTTCGGTAGTTCATTAGGTATTTTACGGGATCATGTTATGCCTTACAGAGGGGTAAGGTGTGACAAGGTCAGCATAAGACTTCTGTCTATCGGAGGCAATCTTCAGGTTAGCTTTGATTATTTTCACTTTTTCCTCAGTTTGTTTCACCAGGTCTGGCCTTACCAGCTTATCTTCGCCCAATTCAGTCCAGCACACTGCAGTTCTACATTTCCTCCCATACAGTGCTTCATACGGAGCCATTTGAATGCTAGCTTGGTTGCTATTGTTGTATGCGAATTCTGCCAGTGGGAGGTATCTATCCCAACTTCCCTCAAACTCAATGACACAACTCCTCAGCATATCCTCAAGGACCTGACATATATTTCATGTTATTATTATCATTTCAGTTCAATATTTGCATTAGTTCAATTGGTTTCAGTTGTTTACCTGAATTACTCTTTCTGATTGCCCATCCGTCTGAGGATGAATAGCTGTGCTGAAGTGGAGTTCTGTACCCTAGGATTCATGCAACTTCTTCTAGAATCTTGATGTAAACCTTAGGTCTCGGTCAGATATGATAGAAAGTGGGATTCCATACAGCCTAACTATCTCACTGATATATAATTCTGCTAGCTTCTCTAGTGAGTAGTCAGTCCTAACTGGCAGAAAATGTGCTGACTTCATCAATCTATCCACTATCACCCATACTGCATCATGCTTCCTTTGGGTGAGGGGTAGACCACTAACAAAATCCATAGTGACTCGGTCCCATTTCCATTCAGGTATGTTTATAGGCTGTAACAAACCCGATGGAACTTGTTGTTCTGCTTTGACTTGCTGACATGTCAAACACTTAGTCACATAATCAGCTATATCCCTCTTCATACCAGGCCACCAATAATGAGGCTTCAGATCATGATACATTTTTGTACTTCCTGGGTGCATAGCATAAACACTGGCATGTGCTTCTTTGAATCATCGGCTTTCAATTCCCCATTATCTGGTACACATACTCTTCCATTGTAGTACAGACACCCATCTGCTTTCACCTCATAGTCAATTGCTTTTCCCTCTGAGATTTTGCTCATAATAGCCATTAACTTTTCATCTGCCTTTTGCCCATCTAAAATCTGCTGTAGCAAGTTTGGCCTCACTTGCAACTCAGCCAAAATAGCTCCATCTCGAACCAAAGATAGACGGGCATTCAATGATCTCAAAGCTGTGATGGATTTTCTGCTCAAAGCATCAGCAACTACATTTGCCTTCCCAGGATGGTAGTCAATTACATATTCATAGTCCTTTAGGAACTCAATCCATCGCCTCTGTCTAAGGTTGAGCTCCTTCTGAGTTGGCAAATATTTTAGACTTTTGTGGTCTGTGTAAATGTAGCACTTTTCACCATATAAGTAGTGCCTCCATATCTTCAGTGCGAAGATAATTGCTGCAAGCTCTAGATCATGGGTAGGGTAATTCTGCTCATGTGGCCTTAGCTGCCTGGAAGCATAAGCGACCACCTTCCCCCCTTGCATCAATACACACCCTAACCCATTATGAGAGGCATCACTGTAGACCACAAAGTCCTTTCCCGACATTGGTTGTGTTAACACTGGTGCTTCCGTCAATATAGCTTTTAGCCTCTCAAAACTGGCTTGGCACTTGTCGTTCCAGCCAAATTTCACATTCTTGTACAACAACTTGGTCATTGGACAAATGTTCTATAGTATCCAGCTAGCCCCAAGAAACTTCTGACCTCAGTTGTATTTCTGGGAGGCTTCCATTCCATCACTGCTTCTATCTTTTTGGGATCCACTCTAATCCCCTCTACTGATACTATGTGTCCATGGAAAGAGATTTCACTCATCCAGAAGTCACACTTGGACAACTTAGTATACAGCTTCTTTTCTCGCAGGGTTTGCAGAACAATCCTCAAATGTTCATCATATTCTTCTCTAGTCTTGGAATACACCAAAATATCATCAATAAAGACCACTACAAACCGATCTAAGTATGGATGGAAGATACGGTTCATAAGGTCCATAAATGCTGCTGGTGCATTTGTTAACCCAAATGGCATCACTAGAAATTCATAGTGCCCATATCGAGTTCTAAATGCAATTTTTGACACATCTGCATCCTTTACCCTCAGCTGATGATATCCTGATCTGAGAATAATTTTTGAAAATACACCGGCTCCTTTCAACTGATCAAACAGATCGTTGATTCTGGGCAATGGATATTTATTCTTCACAGTTACTTTGTTCAACTGTCGATAATCGATACACAATCTCAAGGTTCCATCCTTTTTCTTCACAAACAGCACCGGAGCTCCCTATGGTGACACACTGGGGCGTATGAACCCCTTATCAAGCAACTCTTGCTACTGAGTTTTCAACTCCCTCAATTCAGTGGGTGCCATCCTGTAAGGAGCAATGGAAATGGGTGCTGTACCCGGCATTACCTCAATAGCAAACTCAACTTCCCTTTCTGATGGTAAACCAGGCAACTCTTCAGGAAATACATCTGGGAAGTCTCTTACTGTGGGTATCTCACTCAGGTTTGGCTTAGCTTGCCTAGTATCAACCATGTGTGCTAGGTAAGCTTTACAGCCTTTTCTCATCATTCTTCTTGCAACTGTAGCTGAGATAACATTGGACAGGAAATCTGTCCTTTCACCCACAACAGTGATCTCATTACCCTCAGAAGTTTTCAGAGAAATTCTCTTCAATTTGCAATCAACTATTGCCTGATGACATGATAACCAGTCCATTCCCAAAATCACGTCAAACTCGTGGAAGGGCAATTCAATTAGGTCTGCCGAGAATTCATACCCCTGAATCCTCAACGGGCACCCTTTATACACCTTATTCACTACCACACTGTGGCCTAGTGGATTTGTGACCAGAATGTCTTGATCACTCTCCTCTACTGGAACTCCCCTCTATTCTGGTAGTTTGATGCAAATGTAGGAATGAGTGGATCCTGGATCCACCAATGCATGTACAGAAGTGTTATAGAGGGAAAATGTACCCCTGATGACATCCGGGGCATCTTGCTCCTCCTGAGCTCTGATGGCATAGGCCCTGGCTGGTATTCTAGTGTCTGGCCTCTCAGCTAACTCAGATGCAGGCCTCAGTGATGGACCAGCTATCTCAGGTTTACCAGGTTTCCTACCCCTTTGTGGTGCAGGACAAGGTCTGTCAGTTTGTGTTGGAGCAACAGTAGTAGTCCTCATTGAACAATTCTTGATCTGATGTTCTGTCGATCCACACCGTAAACATGCACCGGTCACTCGCCAACACTCCCCCTTATGCCACTTCTGACAGTGCTAACAAGCAGAAGGTGTAGGGGCTGGTCCCCTAAACACCGTCCTTAGAGAGCTACCCATTGATGGTGTGGATTGGCCTCTCCTAGGTGTGAACTGTGGTCTGGGCCCCTGAGACTGACCCTGACCCTGTGATGGTCCCGAACTCTGAGCAGGAGGACCCTTACTCTTCTTACTGGGAGCAAAATATACACTGGACTGACCCGGACCCCTCTTCTGCTGTCTTTCCCTTTTATTTTGTTCATTGATTCTAACCCTTTCCACTTTTGATGCTGCATCTACCAGTTTAGCAAAATCCATAATCTCCAGTGTTGTGATCATAACTTTGATGTTGTCATTGAGCCCTTCCTCAAACCGTCTGCACCTCTCCGCCTCGGTAGGGACTATCTCCCTCCCATACCAGCTCAGTCTGACAAACTCACGCCCATACTCAGCCACTGACAACTGTCGTTGTCTCAAACTGATGAATTCCCTTCTTCGCTCTTCTCAATATACTTTGCTAATATATTTCTTCCTGAACTCTGTAAGGAACAATTCCCAAGTGATCCGTTCAGGTAGCACCTCACTAGTTACTGTGTCCCACCACTGATATGCGTCATCCTGAAGTAGGGACACAGCACCCACCGTGTTACGCTCGAGTGCGGTTTAAGCGCTTTGAGACTCTGATGGTTCTGTCCAACCAATTTTCTGCAGCCATGGGATCATCCTCCCTCTTCCCAAAGAAGTCTACAGCCCCATGTTTTCGTAATTTCTCCAGATGAGATTTTTGTGGTGCTGGTGGAGGTTGTGGCTGTGGTTGTGGTGGTGGAATTGCCCCCATCATTTGTCGATAGAACTCGGTCATTTGCTGAAATAGCGCAAACTGAGGTTGAGCAGGTGCCTCAGCTGCTGGTGGAGTGGGTTCTCCCCTACCCCCAGACTCAGCCCTTGGTGGAGCATGACTCTCCACCTCTTCATCAACTGCTCTTTGCGAAGCAGGATCCATAACCTATTCAAAATAAGAAAACAACAGATCTGCATCAGTGTCACCTCAACACTTTCAAATGCAATGCAATGGTATGTACTCTATCTAGACCCAGAAACGCCTAAACCGATGCTCTGATACCACTAAATGTGACACCCCTTACCCGTCTACAGTGTAGCCGAGCAAGTTATGCCACTTAGTGTGTCGGAATACCAATTCATGTTTCAATTTCAATTAATCCTTTTTAATTCATTTATTTATAATTTTTGATAAAACTAAATTTTTCCACAAATTTTATAGAAAATCCGGTAGAGTGCAGGCTATAAATTGGAAAAACAGTTCTTCTGAACCTGTTAAAAACACTCCCAATAATATCATCACCTTATTCTCAATCAACCTCCAATATATTCTCAACAATTTCTCAATTCACTTCAATATCTCAAAATTCAATTAAATTCAAACCACAGTCAACTCAAAAAAAAATGCTCAAATTATTACTGAACATGTTTCATAGATATTTACATCAAAAGCATAATTACATGAATTTATAATATACATTACAGAAGGTTATAAAATACAAAATATCAAAATATCAAAATGGCCTAATGTCCCACCAAATGCACTGCAATGTGAGGTGACTCTGAACTCTGAGTGCAGATATGAAGGCTCACCTTGTGTGAGGTCTGCTGGACTCCCCAGCTATATCTCCAGTACCTGCGCTTAGCAAAAGCGACACGCTAAGCAATTCTGCTTAGTGGTGACAATATAAAATAAAATAAAATAAAATAAAATAAGACATGTGTGCAAAATGTATATTTACATTTTTAGGTGGACTAAATTTTAAATATTTATTGTAATATTATTCGATTAGAGTTTGGTAAAATTTATTAATACTGCCTGAGTAACCTACACTAGTTGACTGGACTGGATAAATGGGTAAACTGGTACTGGGTACTAAGTACCTCGGACCATCACACCATCGGTCACATTGTGTCTCGATTAATGCAGAGCGACTAATAAGCTGTGATAATTATCGGGGATTAAACCCGAGTATAATAACTCATTATCATAGCCAAAGGCTATTATGTCACAGAATGGCATGGGAAGCCATGAAATACAGAATGGCATAAAGCCATATGCAGTAATGCTAACAGAACCCTATTGGCATGCCAACCTATCCAAACCAATCACATTAGGCCTACTAGGGCATTTAACACTTTTAATTTGTGTAATTCTTTGAAATTGAAATTTTTATGACCACTATTCATTTCATTAGTCAACCAAAATGTTGACTTTTACATTGACAATAGGTAATTTAGTTTAAATATCATCAACATACCACATTTTGCATTTTAAACTTGTTGGTATTGGTTGCCAATACCATCTTTAAGCTTAATGTGAATTGGACAGAATTTTCAATTTTCAAGCCTTGGGTTTACTGTTCCATTAGTTACTGTTGTAGTGGGAATTTCGAAAAATGGTAAACATTAGTTACTGTTCCATTAGTTACTGTTCCATTAGTTACTGTTCCATTAGTTACTGTTGTAGTGGGAATTCTGAAAATTATTTTATAATTTTTCCCCTGGGTTTAGGGCTCCTCGTTGCGAGAATCGCAATTTCACTAGGTTACCCATCGCTAGGGCACCGGCTCATTTAACTTGGTTGTATTTTATTTCTAAAATTTTTTCTAAATTTTTCTTATTAATATTTGAGTTAATTATGGTTCCTCTCTTTAGTTTAAATATTTTTCCAGACGTTCTAGCTGTCCGGACCGACACTGGTCACCGGAACAGTAGAATGTACAGAGTTGCTACCGGGAGGGTGTTACACTCATACTCTGCCACTGATCTGTTGCCTTGTTTCAGACTCAAAAATTCTTGCAATTTTTTATCCACATATGCATCTAGGACATATTTCTGTCTGAACTCTCTGATGAAGTCATCCTAGGTCAATACTGGTAGTTCTGACAAGCTATGGGGGATGGTCTTCCACCAGTCATATGCATCCCCTTGCAGCAAAGACATTGAATATTCAAACTTCAATTCGTCCGGGCAGTGCAGTTTCTTGAATACTTTATCCATCCTTTCCAGCCACTGCTCTACCTCTAGAGGGTCTACTGTACCCTTGAATTCTATAGTCCCATATTTCAACAGCTTATTATACTGTCTGACTGGAGCCTGAGGTTGCACCACAGAAGTCTGGGGTGGAGCTTGAGCAGGCATACCTCCAGCCATCTGTTGAAACATTGCAGCCATATACTAGGTGAATTGTGTCAAAAATTGTGGCATTTATGGGGCTGGTGCCACTGACCCACTAACATTTTGGAGTGTTGGGGCTTTCCCTTGGGCCTCAGGCTCTACCGACTACTCAACAGAGCGATCCCCTTCTTCCATTTCAGTCTGGAGTTAGGATATCTCCTGAACAAATAACACAAGGAGATTTCCCTCCATTAGTTCATATTTATGATGTAATGCACTGTATGTAACAAATAAGGGCATTGAGCAGTTGTACTTATCAAAGAAAATACATAATTTCACAAGTCCAAACATACTTCAAAAAAATTTGCTCTGATACCACTAAAATATGTCACATCTTACCCCTCTGTAAGGCATAACATGATCCCTTAGTATACCTAATGAATTACTGACTTCGTCTACCGATAACCCATTAAATACACTACAAAGGATTTTAAAATAATTTTCTTACTTTTTGAAAGTGGTAAGCTTTTTATAGCAGGTGATAAAAATATTTACTTGAAGTTTAAAAACTAGTTCAAAATTTTGTCTATTTTATTTTTAAGCAAATTTTGGAAAAATTTTGGCAGAGTGCCGTCTATATTTTGGAAAAACAGTTCTTCAAACACCTGTAAAAACACTTCCAATAATTCATTTCATCAAAATCAACTACTATCACAACATAATCAACAACATTTCTCCCAATTCCATAATTCAAAACAATATTTCACAACTCAATTGTCTTCAAAAATAATACTAGATAACTTCATTCATATTTCATTAAAGTAAAATCAATTTACATTCATCATCCCAAAATTTACAATAGAAAATCCAAAATAATATTATTACAAAATTTATACAACTGCTCAAGACCAGTTTTTACATGTACATACGGTTACATACACAAATATAAACATTACAATCAGGGTATAAAATTATACCCGATAAAATCTCAGGGATGTAGCTCCAAGATCCTTAGCAGCTCACTCTGCTGCTCCTCTAGTCTCTCTATCTGCGATAGCAATAACAGCCATCGCTGAGTACTATGACTCAGTGGTGCACAACATATTAAAAATAACATTTTATGCATAATTCAAATCACATTTATTCAAATATGGTACTGAACATGAAAAACAGATGCAAAACATGATTTATAAATTTTTAGTCCAAACAATCTCAATTAGGAAGTCTCAAAACGAATTTCATAAAAACACACAGTTATATCATGCCATTCAGAATAATATTCATCTCAATAGCCGGAGGCTTATGAGAAATCACAAGGCTAGCTAGCTCAAACTATGGGTACCCATTCAATTTCTTCCTCTACTGGCACACACCTCAACCCTTCAGCCAGAGAGGGAATCAAAATTCAATACTAATTCCTCCCACTAGTCATGCTAGTGAGGCATTCAAATATATGGTTATGACACTGTGATTTCAAAACTGTCTTAGCAATTTACTAAACATTTATTGCCATTTCAAACACATACAAGTAAACTTTCAACAATTTAAGTCAAAAGCATAATATACATTTCAGTCACCATTTTGCAATATAAATAAAGCACAATTCATTTCATGTACTTTGCAAAAAGAAATTTAAAGAGCATTTTATGTTGTGCACAAATCTTATGCGAGTCGCCTCTTGGCCTTAACTCGATGCCTCGGGTTCTTTCCCGGTATTCTTTTCTACTAAAATACACAATTTTACAGTGTTTCAGTATCATAATTTATCATAAGTCCAAAAATAAATTCAAATCTATTTATATCTAGCTTTAATATGCTTAACCTGATGTTCTTTAAAATTTGTATTTCGGGTTTACTATTCACGATACTATTTAAGTCAAATTGTTGACTTTCTCATGCTTAATAGGTATGGGAATTTCAATTTCACCCACATACCACATTTTGGTTACCTAATTTGTTGGTTTTGGTTGTTTCCTCAAATTTTAAGTCTCTTAGGTGAAATTTCAAATTTTCAGATTTGGTGTCTTGTTTTGCACTATTCCATTAGTTAAGTTGCTGTTGAAATTTGGCTAAGTTTTCTTCATAGAAGTTGTTCCTTGTTGTCTTAACTTTATTTCTCTTTTTGAATCACTCCATTTTCAGTTTTGTAGCCCAAGTTATGGCCATTTGAACATGGCTTACCGAATTTGGTATTACCCAGAATTCTGAGCATTTTATGGATATTGACAATTTTTGTACACTGATTGCAGGTGACTTTTTGGACAGGTTATGGTCAAAATTTGGGTTTGTTTCCTTCATAAAAGTTGTAGGTCTATATCTCAGATTTCTATCGGTATAAAATTCAGGTCATTTGGACCTTCTTAGACCAAGTTATGGTCATTTACGTAACTACTATTCATTTGGTCATTTTTGTACAGGGCAGTGTACCCAATTTTGGATTTGGCCTAATTGTTCACTAAGTTATGGTCATTTTCTGGACATGATTCCTAAATGAAAAATGGTCCATTTTGTGTCTAATTTCATTCCCAATTGGCCTCACATTAATTGGGTTGGTAAATTTTCAATTTTGGTCCCTGAAAGGAACCTAGGTCAAGCTATCTACATATTGACCTTAATCAATCTGAATTGAAACTTATTTCTAACAATTCACACACACCACAAATGGTCACAATTAACCATTTTTCAACTCAAATAAGGTCAACTACATCAATTGACTAATTCTTAATTTTTTCTCCAATTTTTCAAAATGTTCAAAACCCTAATTACATAAAGTTCAAATCTAATGCATTCAAAACATATACCCATACTTCACATACACAACTCAACCTAAACAACCATTCAAACACCTTAAAATCATTCATTTCAAACCCTAACTAAGGATGGCCAAAATTCTTATTACTGCCCCAATAAGTGTTTTTCATTTGATTTTAAGTTAATTTCTAAGTTACTTACACCAAGAACACAAGAATTAAACATAAATTTTCAATTTAAACCACTAACCTTAAACTTTGAAGTTCAACTCTTTAATTTCTTCCTTTTCTTCTTTTTTTTCCTTTCTCTAAAGCTTTCTCAAGTTGAACTAACAAGTTTTTGTGGACTAGTTTGGGGTCGAAGAAGGGTTAAGTGGTTGGAAGAAAGCTTGGATTCAAGCTTTCATAGAGTTTCTTCAATGGTGGTGAGAGAGAGAGGAAGCCAGCCACTTGGGTGGAGAAGAAGAGTGCTTTTATTTTTTTTTTAATTTTTATGTTTAATTTATATCTTTTAGCCTTAGTTGACTTGGTCAATATTGATGGGAAAAAGTAAAATTATTTATGATGTCATAATAGTGATGTAAGCATGATGTAACTAAACTTTTTCTTTTTTTTTTTTACATTTATTTTTCCACTAGTTCTTTAATTTAATTCTTGATCCCAAAATTTTCTTTTCTCCAATTTTATTTGACAGTTAGGTGAGGAGTCAGCTCTAGGGGTGAATTAACCAAGTTGCCCCTCGTTGGTTTAATCCAGTTTGCAAGTTATTCGATATTTCTTTCCGATCTCTGACCTAATTATTTGACCTGCTTAGCAATTCTTTTTGTGATTTTCTCTTTTCCACTGTGTTTGCAATAGTCCTAAGGACCGCGGTGTCACATTTTCCAATTTGAAATTTGAGTTAAGACTGACCTCGCAATCACTTCCCAGGAAGGTCACCCATCGCTGTGACTCCCGGCTCATTTAACTTTTTATGCTTGTTCTTCTTCTTTATACTTAACTATTTGGCAATTACTAATTATTTGTACTCAAGGTTTATCTAGGTGTCTTAGGTGTGGTTCTACTTCTCTTAATTGTCCAGACTGACACCGGTCACCAGAATAATAAAATGTACCATGCTATGCATATAGGGTTGTTACACTAATGCAGATCTGTTCTTTGTTTGTTTTATAGGATTGATGGAGGCCGATCCTTCAGAGGAAGGGTCTTACAGACCAATGGAGGAGGAGGAGATTGGTAGTCATGCACCTGTCCGTAATCAGGGACAAGACAAGAGAAAAGAGTCATCCTGGGGTACAGTGGGTAGAACACAGCAGGCGTTTTTGGAGCAAATGACTCCGATGCTCCGCCAGTTTATTAGAGCCACTTCACAGCCTACACAACGGTCTCCACTAGAGAAGTTAAGAAAGTATGGGGCCATTGACTTTATGGGTAAGAAGGAAGACGACCCATCCGCTGTTGAGCATTAGCTAGAGTGGACTGAGAGAGTGCTGAAGTAGTTACATTGAACACTAGAGCAGCAGCTAGAGTGCGCTCTGTCGTTACTACAAGAGGAAGCCTATCAGTGGTGGGACACGATTTCCAAAGCGGTATAGCCAACAGAGCTTACTTGGGACTTCTTCTTGACTGAGTTCAAGAAGAAGTATATTAGTCACATATACTTAGAGGCTAGAAGGAGAGAGTTTCTGACCTTGAGGCAGAGACAGTTAACAGTCTCTGAGTATGAGAGGGAGTTTATGAGGCTGGGTAGATATACATGGGAGATAATGCCTACAGAGGCAGAGAGGTGTCGTAGGTTCGAGGATGGACTGAACGATAATATCAGAATTATAGTGATGGCACATGGGTATATGGATTTCTCCCGGCTAGTAGCTGCATCACTTAATGTAGAGAGAGTACGAAATAAGGAGCAGTCTAGGAGAGATAGATAGCGAAAGAGGAGTTCTGGTCAAGGTCAGTCCAGTACACTAGTTTCTGAGGGTAAGAGGCCCAAGGTTTCCTAGGGCCAGGGCCAAAGACAGGGGTCTTAGTTTACACAGAAAGGAGTACAGTCCAGAACATCAGTGGGGAGTTCTCCAGGCACCACAGTAGAGGAATTTACATCCATACCATTATGCACCTACTGTGAGAGGAGGCATTGAGGAGAGTGTCGATTGTTGACCGAGGGCTGCTTCTGATGCGGAGCTACTAATCATTTCCTACGGGATTGTCCCCACCGGAGTGTTCCTACTGCCCCACCATCGACTGAGAGATCTGCCCCTGCAGCTCAGAGACGTAGATGACCTGTGAGACCAAAGGTGACAGGTACATTACAGAGACCAGCTTCAGAGACGATTGAGCAACCCGAGGCCCGAGTAGCACCTCGTGTATCTGCTGTGAGGGCACAGGAGGAGCCAAAGCCGGCAGATGTTGTCTGAGCTATATTTCTCATTATAATATTTTAGTATATGTAATGATAGACTTTGTATACGAGATGAAAGAGGATAGGTACAGTTCCTTGACTATTTACACCGAGTAAATTTTGAGGATGAAATTTTTATTAGACAGGGAGAATTGTAACGCCCTCACTTTAGGTAGTCCGTACATTCTACTATTCCGATGACTAATGTCTGTCCGGACAACCAGGATGACTGGAACTACACTCCAACTAGAGTGAGGAGGCATAAATTAACTGAATAAAGACTAAGTAAAATTAAGAAAAAAATAAAAGAAGTAAATTGCAAATGAGTTAAATGAGTTGGTGCCTCGGCGATGGGTGACCTAACGGGAAGTTGCTGTAAAGATAGCTAGTAGCCCTAAACCCAAGAGAAACCTAGTGAAATAATTTTTGGGACTCCAGAGAAGAGTCATTGAGGTTTCAATGGCATTAGAATGCCAAGAAAAATTAAAGAAAAATTTTTAGATCGGTACAAACAATTTTGTCTGTTAAGCAAAACAAAAGGCATTTTGATCATTTCGTCTTCAGAGTTAATTTTTGGCTAACTTGTCCAGTTAAATAAATAATTATTATGATATAAAATATGAATAAATATTGCTAAAAATTTAATTGAAAATAAATAGAAAAGAAAGAAAAAGAAAATGACTTAAATCCCTAATTATGACATTATAATGATGTCATTATAATGCCCTCCACCAATCATATTACAACACACCCTTTATAACCAAATTAAAAAGAGATAAAATAGGTTAAAAATGAAAAGCCAATCTATCTTCTTCTTCCCCAAATTCCAATCGACTTCTTCCCTCTCTCTACCTCCGTTACAATTTCTTTCATTTCTCTCTCCATAACCTTGAATTCCTACCACTAAACCCTAAGTTTCCTTCATTAAACCTTGTCAATTCCTCTTGGGAGAGTATTTGGCATCCTAGAAAAAGAAAGAAAGTGAAGTTTGAGCTTGGCAAAATTCTATTCAAAAAGGTTAGTGCTACTATTCTTTAATTTCTCTTTAGATTTCATGTTGGAAGCATGAATTGACTTAGAATTTGAAAGAATTGAAAGAAAATATTCGTGTATGAGCCACTTCCATTTTTGGCAACCATGAATTAGGAAAGTGTTTGATGAGTTTTGATGTAATTAAAGATGTTTATGGGTGGCTTTGATGGTGATTATGAGACTTTGAACATAATTGATGTGTGTGAAGTAGGATTTGAATATTTGAGAAATTTTGAGTTAGGGTTTGAATTAATTTTGGTACCTTGGTGTTATGGCTTGAGATTGATCTTGTTGAGCCTGTTTGTTGATCATTTGAAGTGTTATGAATGATAAATTGTAGTTGGGAGTAAGGAGGATGGAATATTGGGAGTGCTTCTCTTATGCAGGAAATTCAGACCTATGAGTCCAGTGATTTGTTTGAGTTATAACTGAAGTTGTGTGACTCCAATTGGTGTGAGGCCAATTGAAGGTGAAACTAGACTCGAAATACCCCATTTTTCATGGAGAAACCCTGCCCAAATTTCATCAAAATCTTAGTCAATTTGTTATCCCAATCTGGGTATCCAAACACTTAACCCAGAAAAATAGCCAAATGAACAGTGCCATAACTCCCTCTAGATAGGTCCAAATGACCTGAATGTTATACCATTGGAAAGATTAGACATAGAACTATAACTTTCATTGAGAACACCAAGCCTAGAAATGCCTCTAACCAAATGAAATTACTGACCTAAATTAGGTCACCAAACTGACCAGAATCAATTATGCCCAGAATTTCCTGGACATAGACCACCCGACCAATTTTGGCAAAATGGCTATAACTTGGTCTATAAAAATTCAAATGCAATGAAACTAATGGAAAAAATTTTATAAGACATAGGTCTACAATATTGGTCTTTTGACCAAAACCCAGAACCCAAAGGAACTAGGTCAAATGGTTAGAAAAAGTTAGCACATTAAAACCTGGAGTTTGACTAAACTACACTTGACCCCAGAACAGACTTTAAGTCATATCTCCCACTAAGAAGCTCTAATTAGGATAAGCGATACTAAACTGGAACCCCAAGAAACAGGGCTCCAACTTTGTTTTAGACTTGGTCCTCAAATTATGAACATAAGAACCCTAAAATAGGAGTCAAAGTTTCTGACCTGAACATGAATCCTGGTAGAATAGGGTACATGAGTCTAGGCTAGTGATTTGGCTATAATTAATTCTACAAAACTTGAAAATTTGTAATGAAAATTTCTGAGTGACTGTAAGACATAAAGTAACAACTTCTATGAAGAACCTTAGGCCTAAAAATGACTATAACATGACCAATTAATTAGACAAAGAAAGACTCTAGAAACTGCCAATTCTAGACCTTGAGAAAGGTTCATAAAAAAATAGAATACTTTGTTAAGCATAAAAATGACATGAATTAATGAAACTATAGGTATGAAATAACATTATTTTGCCCAAAGTACACCTAGACTCATTTATATAGCTTGGATCGATTGGTATATCAATTAGGGACTACATATTGCAGTACTGCTCACAGGGATAATCATTGACAGACAACATATGTCTAGGATGATTGTTCTACTGGCTTTATGCTTGCTCGATGGCCATAGTGCCAATTTTTATTATTACTGGCTTATGCCTACCCGCTGGCCTTGTGCCTGATATGACTGTTGTTAACTGGGTAGATATACGGATGTCTAACTAGTATACTCCCATGTATCTAGTCTTTATAGTCTGTCATAGGTTACTTGGGCACAGATAAAAGCAATAAGCTTTAAATATAAATAAGTACATGAGAAAATCATTAATATGAATTTTATAAGACTAAATATAAGGTATATGTACAGAAAAGATCCCTATTAGCTTATTTACTTCCAAAGTTCTAGAAAACATGTAAAAGATTTTAAATACATGAAAATTGATATTTATTTATAAGGTTATATGTGAAATAATTATTTTAAATTGTTTAGTTATTTTTCCTTATTTATGCACCACTAAGCGTTATGCTTAGCGCGTTGGTTCTTACCACGAGTAGGTACTGGAGAGCAGCTACAGCAGTAAGGCATAGACCGGACTTGGACTAGATCTGCTACAGTGTGGGTTATCACCTCATCAGTCATTTTGGTATGGCTCATGTAGATATTAGATTTTGCATTTTGGTATTATATGTAATTAAACGATATAAATAATTTTGGATTATATATAAATTGTAAATTATTGTATATGTAAACTTTATATGAATGAAATATAATTTATTTTCTTGAAATTGATATGAGCATGAGAAGTGATATGATGAATGAATAGACGAAATGGATATAAATTGTTTTAACAGGTAACATGAAACCCACCATGCACTAATAGAATAGAGGGGACTCTGTCTGGGTCTCCATGAAAATGAAATGGGATAAAAAAAAAATCTACAAGTGAGATAATAAAATTAAATGGATATTAAATTAATATTGTAAACGATAAGACAGGATAGGGTACTTCGGCACCGAATGTAGCACGTCTTACTCGGCTATACTGTAAACGAGAGAGGGGTGTTACATATTTATTCTCTAATTATAAAATATAATTAATTTAATTTCATTAAATTTTCTCTATTTTTTGTTATAATTATTCAATTCCTTTTAATTATGATAAAATTATTAAATCTCTAATTAGAAAAAAAATTCTTCTTATATTTTGTTCTTAAATTCTTTCTTCGATTTGTTTTATTTTTATTAACCTTATAAGTTAACAGATATTTTTTAAAGATTTGAAATTAAAAAGAATATTACTCCTAATATAAATGATTTGCAAAAAGAAATTAAAAATATTAAATAAGACATAAGAGAATTAAAAGAAGAAAACTTTAAATTTAAGGGAAAATTAGTAGAATTAAAATTAATTAATTCAAAGCCAAAAGAAATAATTAAGACTAATGAAGAAAAAGTAGAAGATTGTAAAAGTCATTATAATGTAGATGAATTTATTAATATTTTATCAAGAAGTAATTATTATAAATGGATTTTTTATGTTGTTATTTCTATCAGTGATTTTAGTTTTTATTCAACTACGTTAGTAGATTCTGGTGTAGATCAAAATTTTATCCAAGAAGGTTTAATTCCTAAATTTTTGATAAAAAAAATCAAAGAAATATTACATAGTGCTGATGGTAATAGATTACAAATTAAATATAAATTAAGTAAAGGTGGAGTTTGTAATCAAGGTATTTGTTCTAATTTACTGTTTATATTAATTAAGAATATTAATCAAGGTGTTATTTTAGGAAACCCTTTATTAAACATGATATATCCTTTAAACATAGATCAAAATGGTATTAATATAACTATTCTAGGAAAAGAGGTTTATTTTAAATTTATTTTACCTATTAATAAAAAAGATTTTAAAATATTAAAAGAAATTTCAATATCCTCAATCAATATAATATATAAAAACAAAAAAAAACATATTGAATATTTAAATGATGAAATAAAATATTTAAAAATCCAAGAAGAATTAAACAAAGATTTTATTATTCAAAAACTTAAAAATTTAGAATCTTTATTTCATAAAGATGTTGGTGCACCTATTCCTGATGCTTTTTGAAATAGAAAAAATATATAGTATATATTTTCCTTATCAAAAAGGTTTTAATGAAAAACTAAATCCAATTAGAAATCATGCAATTCACATGAATGAAAAATTAGAAAGTTATTGCAAAAAAGAAATTAAAGATTTATTAGAAAATTGATTAATCAAATAATCTAAGAGTCCTTAGAGTTGCTCATTTTTCTATGTTCAAAATGCAGCAGAAATAAAAAGAGGTGCTCCCAAATTAGTAATTAATTATAAGTCTTTAAATAAAATTTTATAATGGATTGGGTATCCAATACCTAATAAAAGAGATTTGCTAAAAAGATTACATATTGTCAAAATCTTTAGTAAATTTGATATGAAAAGTGCATTATGATATATTCAAATAATTGAAGTAGATAGATTAAAAACTAGTTTTAATGATCCTTTTAGTCATTATGAATGAAATGTTATGCCCTTTAGTTTAAAAAATACTTCAAGTGAATTTCAGAATGTTATAAATAATGTTTTAAAGGATCATGAACATTTTACAATAGTTTATATAGATGTGTGTTAATTTTTTTCAAAATCATTAGATGAATATTTTATACATTTGTGAAAATTTTATAATATCATTAAACAAAATGGATTAGTAGTTTCTGCCCTTAAGATGAGATTATTATAAAAAAAAAAAAAAAAAATAGATTTTTGGGACATGAAATTGTTGGAAATAAAATTTCACCAATTTCCAGAGTTTTAGAATTTACATCTAAATTTCCTAATGAATTAAAAGATAAAAATCAATTACAAAGATTCTTGGGATGTCTTAATTATGTTTCCGATTTCTTTAAAAATATTAGAATTTTGTGCAAACCTCTTTATGTTCCCTATTTGGCCATTCATCATCCTGATGCATCCTTAATTGTTGAAACTGACGCTTCTGACTTAAGTTATGGTGGTATTCTTAAACAATGTCTTCCTAGCAAGAAAATAGAGTCACTAGTTCATTTTTGATATTTGGAATGCAGCCCAAAATAATTACTCTACTATTAAAAAGGAAGTTTTATCAATAGTTTTATGTATTACAAAATTTCAAGGTGATTTAATTGGTAAAAAGTTTTTTTTTAAGAATTAATTGTTCTATAACAAAAGATGTTTTACGAAAAGATATTTAAAATCTTATTTCTAAATAGATTTTTGCCAGATAGCAAGCTCTTTTAAGAATTTTTTTTATTTTGATATAGAATACATTAAAGGTTCTTTAAATTCTTTACCTAATTTTTTTACTTGTGAATTTTTTACAGGAAAAATCTCAAAGTAAGCAAAATGAGCACTCCTATTAAAAAGAAAGTTACAACTGAAGATTATGTTAATCAATTTACTCTACAATTTGCTCTGCCAACTCCTTCTAGATTAATTAAACTTTCTTCACCTTCTCCTTCTAAAATCTTAATCCCATTTACTGTAGTTAAACCCAAAAGGTCTATTTCTAAATCTATTAGATCTTCCTTCTCTTCTTTTGCCTAAATCAAATTTGCCTCTAATTATACCGAAAATCTTTTAAAAAGTCCAACTTTTTATCCAAACCTTTATTTTACCAAATCCATTAAAAAGCATGTTACCATCCTTGAACCATAAATGTTTAATGGAAATATAACAAATCCAAATTATTCTGAAATGTTTCAATCTTTATTTATACCAAATCATTACTTTATTCAAGAACACCCTTATAAAAATCGAAGATTTTATGAGATAATTCTTATTGGTTCTGCCTCAAATGAGTTAAACATATCTTTGTTGAGAAAGAAACTCAGAATATCTCTTATAGTAAAGTTAAGATTAACAAAGTTTTAACTATCTCATATTGGAAGCAAAGTTTATATACAGGAAGAGCCTTGTCTAATAATTTTTAGCCAGCCAGCTACAATTATTTTGATTTTAAGTAGGCCTAGTATAATGTGTTTTTCCTTAAAAATTGGACGCATTCTTAGTTCTTTACTTGGTCAAAGACTTGTCCAACTAAGTTCCCAGCATAGTTTTTTAAATAGTGGAAGTATTTTGGCATTGTTCGAGAAATTCTACCATTACAAATTTAGTAGGGATTTAAACTTTACAAGAAGGAAATGAAGAGTCTTAGAATGGATCCTTTATTCTCATTTTTTTTACCTTTGGAATTCCATGGATACTCTTTATGGGCCTTTGATATTAAGGAAGTTTCGAGCTCTTATAATTTTGTTTTATAGAGAACTTTCAAAGTTAAATGGTGGCCTCAGTTCAACCTTAATCAAGGTTACTAAGACATTGTTATGAAATGGTTGCAACATCATAGAGTTAAAGCTCAACTAGCTTCTAATCCAGATCAATTAAATTTTTTAACATCTTTAACACCCCTATTTACATAGCCTGGTATATTTCACTGTTCCGGTGACCGGTATCGGTCCGGACAATTAAGGAGATTAGAACCACACTTAAGACAACTAGAGAAGCCATAAACACAAATAATTAGTAATGTTCAATTAGTTAAGTATAAACAAGAAAAATAGAACATAAGAAGTTAAACGAGCCGAGAGTCACAGCGATGGGTGACCTTCTCGGGAACGACTGCGAAGTCGTTTTAAACTCAAATTTCGAACCGTAAAATGTGACGCTGCGGTCCTTAGGACTATTATGAACACAGTGGAAAAGAGAAAATCATTTAAGCCAGTCAAATAATTAGGTCAGGGAGCCGAAAGAAATATGGAATTAATTGCAAACCGGGATGAACTGGCGAGGGGCAATTTGGTCAATTGACCCCGAGAGCTGACTCCTGACGTAACTGTCAAATAAAATTGGAGAAAAAAAATTTTGGAATCAAGAATTAAATTAAAGAACTAATAGAAAAATTAATGAAAAAGAAAAAAAAAGAAGAGAAAATGGAAAAGTAAAAAGGTGATGACATTATGCATGACCTCATGCATGATGCCATAAAGAATATAATTAATTTATTTATTTATTTAGATTTTTGGTCTTCCTAAAGAGATAAAAGACAAAAGAAAAGAAAATAAAAAAAAAAAAGTAAAAAGCCTCATCTTCCTCATCATTTACGTTTCTCTCTCCTTCACCATTGTAAACCTCCATTAAAGCTTGCTTCAAGCTTTGAAACCACCATTAAACCCCAAATCCTCCCATACTTGCTTCACAAAAACTTGATTTAATCACTTGAGAGGAAGATTGGTCATCAAAGAATTGAAGAAAATTGAGAGGAAGTGAAAGTTCAAAGACACCTAACAAGGTAAGTAATGCAAACTTCAAGTTTTTAGTTTAATTAGTGTATGTATAGCATCAAGAGCATAGAAATAAACTTATAATAAAAAAAATATATATGTGTGAGGGACTAAACTGAAATTCGTCCAACAGGGAGGGGAGAGTGATTTGCATGAGTTTGATTGAGTTAAACATGTTAAGATGCTTGAATGAGTTGAAAGATTGTGTTTATATGCTTTGAATTAGTTAATTGCAATGGATTAGAGTGGTTAGGGTTTGAGACCTAGGGTTTCGAGGCAAAAATTTGGAGAAATTTGTAAATGGTGTCTTTGACCTAATGTGAAGTGAAAAATGGTCATTTGTGACCAAATGAGGTGTGTTAGAAGTATTGGAATTAAAAGCCAATTCGGATTGGATAAGGTCATGTGCTGGCAGCATGACCAAAATTCCCTTTGAGGGACCAAAAATGAAATTTTACAAGTCTAATGGATATGGGACCAATTGGGGATGAAAATAGGCACTAAATGACACAATTTTCATTTAGGAAGCATGCCCAAAAAGTGACTAAAACCTAGTGAACAAATTGACCAAAGTTGAGAAATCACAGTCTGCCTCTGCACAACCTGACCAAATGAACAGTGTTTGTTCATTTAGTCATAACTCGAGCTAGGGAGGTCAAAATGACCTGAACTTTTACCAGTAGTTAGATGAGATATAGATCTAAAACTTTCATGAAGAACACAAACCCAAATTATGCTATTAACCAAATCAAATTACTGAGCAAAATTGGGTCACTGAATCTGCAAACTGCAGATTTGCAATTTGAACAGTAAAGTTTCAATGGCTATAACTCTCTCTAGAAAACTCCGATTTAGGTGATTCTTGAACCGATGGAAACCTAAGACATAGTATAACATTTCATATGTAGAAAATTAGATCAAATTATGGACTTAACTTGATCAGATTGCTGAACAAAATTGGAGAAACAAATCTACAAAACCAAATTCTGCAGCATGAACAGTAAACATAATTTGCATATAACTTGAGCTAAAAAACTCCAATTGGGGTGATTCAAAAAGGAAAATAAACTTAAGACAATAGGAAACATTTTCTATGAAGAAAGTTTTGCCAAATTCCAACAGTAAACTGACCAATGAAACAGTACAACTAGGGACACCAAAACTAAAAATTTGGCAATTTTGCCTAAAAGACCAAAGTTTTAAGAAAATGACCAAAACCAACAAGTTTGGTGATCAAAATGTGGTATGTGGGTGAAGTTGGAATTCTCATACCTATTAAGCCTTAGAAAGTCAACAATTTGACTTAAATAGTATAGTGAATAGTAACCCGAAACGCAAAATTTCAAGAACGTCGAGTTTAGCACGTTAGAGCTAGGTAAAAATGAGGCTAAATTTATTTGGGATTTATGTTAAGTTCTAGTACTGAAATATTATAAAATTTTGTATTTCAGTTGAAAAGAATACCGGGAGGGAACCCGAGGAACCGAGTCGAGGCCAAGAGGCGACTCACTTGAGGTTTGTGCATAACATCACTATGCTTTAAAATTCATTGATAAAGTGAATGAAATATGCAGTTTTGATTTAATGATTATTGAATTCTGGAATTTAAGAAATGTTGACTGTTGAATTTTGAGATTTGAGAAATTGTTTGAGATTGATTGTGAAATTGAAGTAGTTGTTGAGAAAAATTATTGGAAGTGCTTTTTTACAGGTATTTGAAGAACTGTTTTCTCAAAATACAGACGGAACTCTGTGCAAATTTTTATAAAATTTGCGAAAAAATAAAATGGGCCAAAAATATTAACTAGTTTTAATTTTAACTAAGTATTTTAAATACTTATTAGAAAATGCTCACCACTTATCAAAAATAAAAAATTGTTTTAAAATCCCTTGTAGGGTACTTAATGAGTTATCGGTAGGTGAAGTTTGATAGTTCATTAAGTATTCTACGGGATCATGTTATGCCTTACAGGGGGGTAAAGTGTGACATGTTTTAGTGGTATCAGAGCAAATTTTTGAAGTATGTTTTAACTTGAGAATTTGTGTCTTTTCTTTGTTAAGTACAACTGCTCAATGTCCATATTTGTTACATACAGTGCATTACATCATGAATATGAACTAACGGAAGGAAATCTCCATGTGTTACTTGTTCAGGAGATACCCTAACTTCAGCCTAAAATGGAAGAATGGGATCGCTCAGTTGAGTAATTTGTTGAAGCGGAGGCACAAAGGGAAGCCCCAGCTTTACAGAATGTTAGTGGGTCAGCAGCACCAGCTCCACAAATGCCGCAGTTCCCTGCACAGTTTGCACAGCAGATGGCGGTAATGTTTCAACAAATGGATGGGGGTATGCCTGCTCAAGCTCCACCCCAGACATCTGTGGCACAACCACTGCCTCTAGCCAGACAGTATGATAAATTATTGAAGTATGGGGCTTCAGAATTTAAGGGTACAGTGGACCCTTTAGAAGCAGAGTAATGGCTTGAAAGAATGGACAGAGTATTTAAGAAGTTACACTGCCAAGATGAACTGAAGTTTGAGTATTCTGTGTCGCTACTGCAAGGGGATGCGTATGATTGGTGGAAGACCATCCCCACGGCTTATTTGAACCACGATCTTGACACAGGATGACTTCATCAGAGAGTTCAGATAGAAATACATCCCAGATGCATATATTGATCAGAAATTGCAAGAATTTTTGAGTTTGAAATAAGGGAACCGATCAGTGGCGGAGTATGAGAGGGAGTTCTCCCGCTTAAGTCATTATGCTGGGAGTCTCCTTACTACCAGCAAGGCAAGGTGCAAGAGATTTGAAACGGGTTTAAAGCCCAGCATAAGGATGCAAGTTGTGGGATTTCAACACAGCAACTTCTCAGAGCTTATGTCTCAAGCACTTGAACTGGAGAGAATTGAATCAGAAGCAACCCTAGTGAAAGATAAATCAGAAAAAGCTGAGAAATCAGAAAAAGACAAGGGGAAAAAGTCAGTAGAGCCTAGTTTTGGTGGTACCTCTGGAAAGAAAAAGAAATTTAGTGGACCCAGTAGGGGTCGAGGTGGAAGATTTGGCAGGGGCAAATTTTCTGGATAGAGACCCCTTAGGTCTGGTCAGCAGTCGAGCAGAGGTTCATATTCTGCCCGCCCCTGTGAGACTTGTGGCAAGATTCATGGGGGGGAATGTTATTGGGCCACTGGAGCCTGCTTTAACTGCGAAGGCAAGGGTCATTTAGCAAGAGAATGCACTATTGCTCCATCTTCGAGATATGGTCCAGCTCCTACTACTGCCGAGGGATCTATTCAGAGTCCTGCTCCCAGAGGCTCACAATCTATTGGCAGAGGAAGAGGCAGAGGTAGAGGCACTGCTTGAGCGATCGAACGCGATTGGTCGATCGGCACAAGGGAGTGCTTCAGTCAAGGTTTATTCAATGAGACAGCGAGAAGAGGCTGAGACTTCTGATGTTGTAGCCGGTACATTCTTTATCTCTGAGCAAGATGTGTTTGTGTTATTTGATCCGGGTTCAACCCATTCATATGTTAGTGCTAGCATAGTCAGTTCACTTGCTGTTCCATGTGTGCAAATGGGTTTTGAAGTGCTAGTAACTAGTCCATTAGGACAAGAGGTCCGGGTCAGCAGAATTTATAGGGACTGTCCTTTGGTGATCCAAGGACATGTTTTCCTGTCAGACTTGATTGAAATGCCCTCCAGAGAGTATGATATCATCTTGGGCATGGATTGGTTAGCCAGGCATCACGCCATGATTGGATCAGGCGAAGCAGTCACTTTTGGTCTCCCTTTGTACGGTGATGTGGTAATACATGGGGAGAGGCATTTACTACCATCAAACATCATTTCGGCTGCACTAGCCAGAAGGATGATCAAAAAGGGGTGTGAAGCATACTTGGCACATGTGATAGACACCTAAGTGGGGAGTCCAACACTAAGAGACATCCCTACTGTATGTGATTTTTCGGATGTGTTTCCTGATGAATTACCAGGGTTACCTCCAGAAAGAGAGGTGCAGTTTGAGATTGATGTTATGCCTGGTGTGGACCCAATCTCCATAACGCCATATAGAATGGCACCTGTAGAATTGAAAGAGTTGAAAGTGTAGTTGTAAGAATTGCTTGACAAGGGCTTTATCCGCCCTAGAGTGTCACCTTGGGGAGCACTAGTGTTGTTTGTTAAGAAGAAGGATGGCACTCTTCGCTTGTGTATTGATTATCGACAGTTGAATAAGGTGACAATAAAGAATAGATATCCATTACCCCGCATTGATGACTTGTTTGATCAGTTGAGGGGTGCAGCTGTGTTCTCCAAAATTGACCTAAGATCAGGTTATTATCAGCTGAAAGTATAAGAGTAGAGTATTCCTAAAACTGCCTTCAGAACCCGCTATAGCCATTATGAGTTTTTGGTTATGCCATTCGGGTTAACTAATGCTCCGGCTGCTTTTATGGATCTGATGAACACTATCTTCAGACCATACCACGACCAGTTTGTTATGGTATTCATAGATGATATATTGGTCTATTTGAGGAATGCAGAAGAGCATGATAGACATTTGCGGATTGTACTGCAGACTTTGAGAGAGAAATAGCTATATGCCAAATTGTCGAAGTGTGAATTTTGGTTGAAGGAGATATCCTTTTTAGGGCATGTAGTATCAGAAGAGGGCATTAAGGTAGATACAAGTAAGATTGAAGTTGTCCTTAATTAGAGGCCACCCAGAAATGTCATAGAGATTCGCAGTTTTCTGGGTTTAGCTGGATACTACCGTCGATTTGTGAAGGGATTCTCCATGTTGGCATCTCCATTAACCAAGCTGCTTAGAAAAGATGTCAAATTTCAGTGGACGGATAAATGCCAACAGAGTTTTGATGAATTGAAGAAATGTTTGACTGAAGCTCCAGTCCTGACTTTACCTACTCCAGGTAAAGAATACACAGTTTATAGTAATGCTTCTCACAATGGGTTAGGCTGTGTATTGATGCAAGATCGAAATGTCATTGCCTATGCATCGCGCCAGCTAAAACTGCATGAGAGGAATTATCCGACACATGATTTGGAGCTTGCAGCTATAGTGTTTGCTCTTAAGATCTGGAGACACTATTTGTATAGGGAGAAATATTACATCTACACAGATCATAAGAGTTTGAAGTATTTGGGCACTTAGAAGGAGTTGAACTTGAGACAGAGGAGATGGTTAGAGTTGATAAAAGACTATGATTGTCTGATAGACTATCAGCCAGGGAAAGCTAATGTTGTGGCTGATGCCTTAAGTCGCAAGACTATGGCAAGTCTACGGGTTACTCCTTTGTCTTTGGTACATGAGTTAAGATCATTGCATGCCAGCTTAGAGATTAATGATGATAGGCAGACAGCAGTTGCATGGCATATACAGCTAGTGTTGATTGATCATATTAGAATGGCTGCTCAGAATGATCAGAGGTATCAGAAGCTGTTGGAAGAAGTTAGGCAGGGCAATAAACCTGAGTTCTCAGTTAGAGATGATGGCCTACTACTACACCAGGGCAGAATGTGTGTTCCTAATGATGTTGAATTAAGGAAGATCATTTTGAAGGAAGCACATGAGTCTCCTTTTGCCATGCACCCTGGTGGCACAAAAATGTATAGAGGGCTAAAGGAGCATTACTGGTGGATGGGTATGAAAAGAGATGTGGCAGAGTTTGTTTCCAAATGCCTAACTTGTCAGCAAGTGAAGGCAGAGCATCAAGTACCCACCGGGTTGTTACATCCACTACCAATACCAGAATGGAAATGGGAGAGAATAATAATGGATTTTGTGATGGGACTTTCAAGGACACAAAAGAGTCATGATGTAGTATGGGTCATTGTTGACAGACTAACCAAGTCTGCTCATTTTTTGCTAGTTTGGATGGACTACAGTTTAGAAAGATTGGCCAAGTTGTACATTGATGAGATTGTGAGACTGCATGGAGTGCCAGTATCCATCGTATCAGACAGAGATCCTAGGTTCACTTCTAGATTCTGGGGTAGTCTTCAGAGAGCCCTAGGAACTAGATTGAACTTCAGTACGGCATTCCACCCACAGACAGATGGCCAGTCTGAGAGGGTAATTTAGATCTTGGAGGACATGCTACGGGCTTGTGTGATTGAATTTGAGGGCAGTTGGGATACACACTTGCCTTTGATTGAGTTTGCTTACAACAATAGCAACCAATCAAGCATTGGGATGCCTTCATATGGAGCTTTGTATGGCAGAAAATGTAGAACCCCATTGTGTTGGGATTACATGGGTGAAAAAAAGATGATTGGACCCAAAATTTTTCAGCAGACTGAGGAGAAGATCAGGGTGATCAGAGATCGACTTAAGACTGCATCAGACCATCAGAAGTCCTACATTGATCTGAAGAGAAGGGATATTGAGTATGCAGTGGGTGAGAAAGTTTTCCTCAAAGTTTCTCCTTGGAAGAGAATTATGAGATTCGGCAGAAAGGGGAAACTGAGTCCTCGTTTTATCGGGCCATATGAGGTTCTGGAAAGAGTGGGTCCTTTGGCATATCGTTTGCCACTACCTCCAGAGTTAGAGAAGATACATAATGTCTTCCATGTATCTATGTTGAGGAGGTATCGATCAGACCCATCTCATGTACTACCAGTAGAGGAAATTGAAGTGAATCCAGACCTCACATATGAAGAAAAACCCATAGAGATTCTGACTTATGAGGTAAAGCAGCTACGAAACAAACAGATACCGTTGGTAAAAGGGCTGTGGAACCATCATTCGGGCCAGGAGGCTACTTGGGAACGAGAGGAGGACATGAGGAGACAGCACCTACGGCTGTTCAGAGATTGATACTAGGTAAAATTTCAAGACGAAATTTATTTAAGGGGGGGAGAATTTTAACGCCCCTATTTACATAGCTTGGTATATTTCACTGTTCCGGTGACCGGTGTCGGTCCGGACAATTAAAGAGATTAGAACCACACTTAAGACAACTAGAGAAGCCATAAACACAAATAATTAGTAATGTTCAATTAGTTAAGTATAAACAAGAAAAATAGAATATAAGAAGTTAAACGAGCTGAGAGTCACAGCGATGGGTAACCTTCTCGGGAACTACTGCGAAGTCATTTTAAACTCAAATTTTGAACCGTAAAATGTGACGCTGCGGTCCTTAGGACCATTACGAACACAGTGGAAAAGAGAAAATCACAAAAAAGAACTGTTAAGCCAGTCAAATAATTAGGTCAGGGAGCCGGAAGAAATATGGAATTAATTACAAACCGGGATGAACCGGCGAGGGGCAATTTGGTCAATTGACCCCGAGAGCTGACTCTTGACCTAACTGTCAAATAAAATCGGAAAAAAAAAATTTCAGAATCGAGAAATAAATTAAAGAACTAATAGAAAAATTAATGAAAAAGAAAAAAAAAGAAGAGAAAATGAAAAAGTTAAAAGGTGATGAAATCATGCATGACCTCATGCATGATGCCATAAAGAATATAATTTATTTATTTATTTATTTAGACTTTTGGTCTTCCTAAAGAGATAAAAGACAAAAGAAAAGAAAAGAAAAAAAAAAGTAAAAAGCCTCATCTTCCTCATCATTTACGTTTCTCTCTCCCTCGCCATTGTAAACCTCCATTAAAGCTTGCTTCAAGCTTTGAAACCACCATTAAACCCCAAATTCTCCCATACTTGCTTCACAAAAACTTGATTTAATCACTTGAAAGGAAGATTGGTCATCAAAGAATTGAAGAAAATTGAGAGGAAATGAAAGTTCAAAGACACCTAACAAGGTAAGTAATGCAAACTTCAAGCTTTTATTTTAATTAGTGTATGTATAGTATCAAGAGCATAAAAATAAACTTAAAATAAAAAAAAAATATGTGTGAGGGACTAAACTGAAATTCATCCAGCAGGGAGGGGAGAGTGATTTGCATGAGTTTGATTGATTTAAACATGTTAAGATGCTTGAATGAGTTGAAAGATTGTGTTTATATGCTTTGAATTAGTTAATTGCAATGGATTAGAGTGGTTAGGGTTTGAGACCTAGGGTTTTGAGGCAAAAATTTGTAGAAATTTGTAAATGGTGTCTTTGACCTAATGTGAAGTGAAAATTGGTAATTTGTGACCAAATGAGGTGTGTTAGAAGTGTTGGAATTAAAAGCCAATTCGGATTGGATAAGGTCATGTGCTGGCAATATGACCAAAATTCCCTTTGAGGGACCAAAAATGAAATTTTACAAGTACAATGGATATGGGACCAATTGGGGATGAAAATAGGCACTAAATGACACAATTTTCATTTAGGAAGCATGCCCAAAAAGTGACTAAAACCTAGTGAACAAATTGACCGAAGTTGAGAAATCACAGTCTGCCTCTGCACAACCTGACCAAGTGAACAGTATTTGTTCATTTGGTCATACCTCGAGCTAGGCAGGTTAAAATGACCTGAACTTTTACCAGTGGTTAGATGAGATATAGATCTAAAACTTTCATGAAGAACACAAACCCAAATTATGCCATTAACCAAATCAAATTACTGAGCAAAGTTGGGTCACTGAATCTGCAGACTGCAGATTTGCCATTTGAACAGTAAAGTTTCAATGGCTATAACTCTCTCTAGAAAACTCTGATTTAGGTGATTCTTGAACCGATGGAAATTTAAGACATAGTAGAACATTTCACATGAAGAAAATTAGACCAAATTATGGACTTAACTTGATCATATTGCTGAACAAAGTTGGAGCAACAAATCTACAGAACCAAATTCTGCAGCATGAACAGTAAACGTAATTTGCTTATAACTTGAGCTAAAAAACTCCAATTGGGGTGATTCAAAAAGGAAAATAAACTTAAGACAATAGGGAACATTTTCTATGAAGAAAATTTTGCCAAATTCTAATAGTAAACTGACCAATGAAATAGTACAATTAGGGACACCAAAACTGAAAATTTGGCAATTTTGCCTAAAAGACCAAAGTTTTGAGAAAATGACCAAAACCAACAAGTTTGGTGATCAAAATGTGGTATGTGGGTGAAGTTGGAATTCCCATACCTATTAAGCCTTAGATAGTCAACAATTTGACTTGAATAGTGTAGTGAATAGTAACCCAAAACGCAAAATTTCAAGAACGTCGAGTTTAGCACGTTAGAGCTAGGTAAAAATGAGGCTAAATTTGTTTTGGATTTATGTTAAGTTCTAGTACTGAAACATTATAAAATTTTGTATTTCAGTTGAAAAGAATACCAGGAAGCAACCCGAGGAACCGAGTCAAGGCCAAGAGACGACTCGCTTGAGGTTTGTGCACAACATCACTATGCTTTAAAATTCATTGATAAAGTGAATGAAATATGCATTTTACTTTTGCTTTGAATTGTTGAAAGTTTATTGTGACCCTATTTATGAAGTTTTGATTTAAATTGTGAAAGTTATTGTGTATATTAGAAATGACAATGTTTAGCAAATTGTTAAGATAAGTTTTGAAATCACAGTGTTATGACCATATATTTGAACACCTCACTAGCACGACTAGTGGGGGTAATTAGTTTCGAATTTTGATTCCTTCTCTGGAGAAGTGTTAAGGTGTGCCAGTAGAAGAGAATGTGAATGGATATCCATATATTTGAGCTAGCTAGCCTTGTGATGTGATTTCTCTTTAGCCTCTAGCTATTGAGATTCTATTTGTTTCGAATGGCATGATCTAACTGTGGGTTTTATGAAATGTGATTTGATACTTCAAAATAAAATTGTTTGGGATTAAAATCTCATAATGCATGATTTATATTTAATTCTCATGTTCAGGCAAATTTTCGAATAAATGTGATTTAAGTTTTGCATAAAGATTATTTTAGTATGTTGTGCACCACTGAGTCCTAGTACTCAGCGATAGCTTTTGTTGCTGTCGCAGATATAGAGATTAGAGGAGCAGCAGATTGAGCTGATGATGATTGAGGACCTACTTGCTTGAAGTTATATCAGGTATAATTTATACTCTGACTGTAAATATTTATTTTGTTGTATGTATTGCACATAATTGTATGGATATGTAATTGGTCTTGAGCAGTTTGTACAAAATTTGTATAAAGTTGTAATAAAATTTAGTAGAATTTTCATACTGTAGATTTTGGTATGATGTATATATATATATAGTTTATTGTCTTTAATGAATGGAAATGTTTTATTTTAATTTGAGTGAAATTGATAGATATTATTTGAATGATTATTGAATTCTGGAATTTGAGAAATGTTGACTGTTGAATTTTGAGATTTGAGAAATTGTTTGAGATTGATTGTGAAATTAAAGTAGTTGTTGAGAAAAATTATTGGAAGTGCTTTTTTACAGGTATTTGAAGAACTGTTTTCTCAGAATACAGACGGAACTCTGTGCAAATTTTTATAAAATTTACGAAAAAATAAAATGGGCCAAAAATATTAACTAATTTTAATTTTAACTAAATGTTTTAAATACTTATTAGAAAATGCTCACCACTTATCAAAATAAGAAAATTGTTTTAAAATTCTTTATAGGATACTTAATGAGTTATCGGTAGGTGAAGTTCGATAGTTCATTAGGTATTCTACGGGATCATGTTATGCCTTATAGGGGGGTAAGGTGTGACAACATCAAAAAGTAAGATTCAATCACTTTTAGCAGGTGCTAAAAGTCTTAAAGATTTTAAACAATTGTTAAAGCAAGCTTATATGGAAGCCTCTGGATCTTCAAAAAAGTATGTTGATTCAGATAATGAAATTAACTTTGAACAAAGAATTCTTAATGAAGAAAGACCGGTAGAAGAACCTATTGGATTTACAGATGACTGCTACGATTTCTGTAAAAGCTTATCTTAAAGCATCTGTCATATTTCTTCACACCTCTAGCATCATTATTTGTCTCTTTATAATCAGTACATTCAACCAGCTTAAAGGACTTTTGTCATTTTGTGTCAGCATATGTATTATTAACATTATAGTTCAAATCGTCTTTATTAAAAGTTTGTCTTTTAATTTTACATTTCTAAAGTATGTAAAAGCTGTTAGTCATATGCTTTAATCAAATAGTTGTCTTTGTCTTTTGTAATCATAGAATTTGTATTATTAAGTTTGTACTGTGCGGACTCCATTGCTTGTTAAGTCCAAGTGTCACTAGTCTATAAGTAAGTTTTAGTTTTGAGTGTTCTAATATATAAATAAGTTTTAGTTTTGAGTGTAAGGCAGGAGCTATTTTGAGAATTCTCTTTGAAATGAAAAAGCTTTCTCACCTTTGTAAGTTTACTATTTGTATCAGACTTTTATTTCAATAAAATTATCAAAAGTTTTATTTTAGGCGTGTACCCTTCACTTGCTTTTTGATATATGGATTCTGTGAATCAAAAGCCTAAATTTATTTTCAAGAAAATTATTTTGATTTTATATCTATTTTCCATTTCTGATTCCGTTATAATTGCAAGTCTAAATAAATACTAAAAACTATATAAAAATTTTACTTAAAATAAATAATTTATAATTATGGATTTTTCGTAATAGGCGGGAAAAATAGGATTCTTTTTGGATTTGGAAGACTTGTTAAAATGATAAGTAGGAATAATATTCCTTTATAATTGCATGTCTAAATAAATATAGAAAACTATAAAAATTAGTCCTAATAATAAAAAATTTATTTTTCTAGCTTTTTACTATTATAGTTGATTCTTTAATCTTTGGAAAATTAGTTGAATTTTAAATATTTAATGAACAATATAAATAAAATAAATCGACATAAAAAATATGATATTTCAATTGATTGAAAAAGAAACAACAATAAAAATTATGTCATGTTAACGGAATAAAATTAATTTTAACTATAAGATAAAAAAAAAATTTTAAAACTAAAGCTAAAATTATCAAAAACAAAAAAAAGAATTGGCTAGCCAAGCTAAAAATCCCCCCCCCCTCCCTCCCCAAAAAAAAAAAAAAAATCAACATTAATTCTTTAAATTACATAATATTATTTATTATTAATAAAATTATTTACGAGTTAGAATATTTATAAGTATTTTTTGTAATAGGATTTATAATAAGATTATTAATTATTATTTATTATAAATTAAAAAATAAAAATAATTTAATTAGTTTATAAATTCTATCGTTAATTATACTTTTATATTTGTTAATAAAGTTTTTATAATAATATAATGACCCAATGAAAATTAAATGATTAGATGTTTTAACATAAATAGATGGTTATAATAATTAAATATAATAATAGTAAAACTGATAAGAAGAAATAATTAAAAAATATAATAATTATAATATAACAATTGAAAAATAATAAAATTATTGAAAGGGTTAAAATTTATAATTTATAATTGTAACTTATTAGAAAATATATTGTTGATAATAAATTTTATTTTTATGTTATGATTATTTGAGGATAATAATTAAAAAATAATAGTTAAAAATTAAATAAATTTTTTTAGATACATTAATTAAATTTAAATTAAAATATAATAAAAACAATTAATTAAATTTGAGGTAACTTACAGCTATAGGTAAAGAAAATAAAAACTAATGTCAAATTATTAGTGTTTTCTGTGTTTTCTTTCTTGTGTTCTTGTTGTTTATTAATGTCCTCTGTGCCTAAATAATGGATTCATTAGAATTAAATTTCAAAAAATGAAATTAGATCCAAATAATTGCCTTGCTAATGCTTGAATTTAAATATGCAAAGGCTTTAAGATATTGAGTTTTTTTTTTTTGACATTCTATAATATTCTGCTAATTGAATTATATCAAGAACAGTACACCCACACAGAAAATAAAACATGAGAGCATAAGTATACTTTGGAACATTTCATACCTATTATTAGTTGATTGTCATCGTAAACAAATTTCAGTCCTCTTTAGAAGAGTTATTTTTATAAGATATATATAGATTTCTGATTATAAAATTAAATTTTTATTTAAATGGTTTTAATTTATTTGTCTATATATATAGCATGTCATATAAGATATTTGATACACAAAATATTCTCCTCTCATTAAGTATTTTTATTTCATCTAAGTACTCTCAAATCTTTTTTTTAATTTTTTCTACTTTTTTTTTATCATTTCTTTCAAAGTTATTAGTTATTATTTTCTAAATTTATTTACTTGAATATATTTAATTATTAATTTTTTATAAATTTTTTATTTAATATTTCTTAAACAATTTAACATTTTATTTTATTATAATTACATATCGAATACTACTATAACTAATATTTTAATTATTTATATTTTATTATCTTTAATTTTTAATATTACTATTTTTAAATTTTAATTAAATATTTATTTTTTATGTAAAATTTTCTCCTAATTAACTATATTTTTATACAATAGTAATAGAATTTTAAAAATAAATTTAAATATTATTATATAAAAAATTTAATTATAAATAAAGATAATTAAAAAAAATTAAAATTATAATATCAATATTATGCCATTTATCTTTTAAAAAATAATATGTATTTTTAATATTTATTATATCAATAACAAATAATAATATTTTAAAATTTTAATTTTATAAGATATATTTATTTTATATCATAAATTTATATAAAGCGATAACTAAAGAATTATTTTATAAAAAAATATATTAAATTAATAAAAAAATTTACACTTTACAAAAATTTAAAAATATAATTTTTAAAAAAAATAATATAATAAAATATTATTTTTAATTAATAATAATGTTATATATTTTCATTATTATTAAAATTAAATAATTTAATTCATTATTAATAAATTCATACTTTTTTATTATATTAATAACAAAAAAATATTATATTTATATATTTTTAAAATAATATTATTTTCTCATTAGTCTAATATATTTTTTATAATTAAAAAATATCAATTTATATAAAATATAAAAATTTTATGAAATTAAATTAGTTTAAAAAATAATTTTATTATATTTTAAATGAAATGATCATATAAACTATTATTAATATATATATATATATATATATTAAATATACATTTTAATTAATTACATTATAAATTAATTATAAAAGAGAAATTTTAATTGAAAATTAATTCCATAATAATAATTTATCTCTATTTAGAATGTAATTAAAAATTAAATTAAAAAATAAAAATTATAAATTATTTATGCATTATGTACATTATATTAATTATGTTAAAATTGAAAAAAAATAGACTTTTAAATAAAAAAAATATATGAGTTGAAATGTGGATTTTGATAAAATTGAGTTTATTATATGATAATAATTTACCCTCACTCTTTTTATTTATTTATTTATTTTTAGTTTTCGTCTTTGGAATTTTGCCCCGCCGCATAGGTCACGGTTGGAAATAGGAGACATCAGAAGCAGAGGGAGACCAATGGCAAACCCTAGAAGGAACTCATACTCAAACAGCTCAGAGAACCAATTTCAGGTCCAAAACCTCTCACGATTGTCATCTATAAAACATTTCTTGAAGAAGCCACATGCCTTCCCTTTCTTGCTTTTAATCTTTCTCTTGCTGACATGGGTTTCCCTCAGACTTCAACATACTTCCCATTTCTCTTCTGCTAATCTTCAAGGAACCCAAGAGAGGAAATGGAGCAAAGATGATGATAAGAAGGCCAATTTGATCAGATTCAAATCTGGGTTGTTCCCTTCTCCCATCATCAAAGAAAAGCGTGGTTGGATTTTCGATCCTGTCTCTCTTGCTCTGGACTCTAGCATTAGAGGTCTCTCTCTCACTCACTCTGAAATCATTGCTCAAAATCAGTCCTTGTTATTATTGTTTTGTTATACTCTGAATCATACCTGAATTCCCCTGTTAATTTTTTTTTCTTTCTGATTCTTTTTCTGATTACTGTAAAATGCTGCATAAAGAAGAATTTTGTGGAATGCCTATTTCTAATTGCATTTCTATGTTGAACGTCTTATTGTTCAGGTGGAGCATTATCTTGTGCCTCATTACATGTTGGTGAAATCCGACCTGGCACTTTGAGGGGAAATCACAGACACTACACTTGCAATGAGACATTTGTCATTTGGGGTGCCAAAACACTGTTTAGGGTATTCATTATCTTCTCTATAATGAAAAATGACTGATAAAATTTGCCAATTAAAATGGTAAAAAACTTTGGTTTGGAATATGCTAGGGTTGTTTGATATCATCGTGATTTTTTTTTTTACCAGAAATATCATCATGTTATGTTCTAGTGCCTTAGAAGTCTCCCCTTTTTTTTAGTGCTAGTTGCTTCTTCAGTGAGAATATGAAAGTTTGAGCTTTATCTTCATAACAAGTTGACCTTTTGGCAGGAGGGGCTTTCTTTGGGTCTCAATTTGTTTTTTGTGCAACTTCTTTTTAGCACGAAAGGGAGCATTCAGTAACTGTAATTGTTGAGAAAAGAATGCCTTATGTTGTTATTCATAATCCACAAGATTTTATTCAAACTGTGATATGATGGTGCAGCTGTTATAATGTCTGCATTTCCTTGATCTTATGCATGCTGAGTTTATGGGCTTTAAGAGGGAGACTAACGTGTTTGCATTTGCCAAAGATGCATAAAAATCAGAATCTATTCTTTTGTTATTGCACTTTATTGCTTTGTTCAAATACTGACCAGTTTATCACATAATGAAAGGAGAGTGAAAAAAGATATTTGAAAGGAAAATAGCATGAATAATATGAATGCATGAATTGAAATGTCTTGGATATTGTGCAGTTGTCATTTTTCCTACATGGTTTCTTTACATTTTTCTCATCAACCATTTGCAGTTGGAAAACAACCAGATTGTTGATAAAGGTTATGCTGAAGTAATTGTTGATGCAGATGAAATCGCTATTGCGGCTAGTCCAAGCAGAACTGCCCACCTTTTGGCAAATGTAGATCCCATACTTAGTACATATTTTATTGGGTGCCAAGACAGTGTTATAAACTATAACAGCTCAGCTACCGATTTCAATGTCTGGAAAGATGTCTAGATTTACTCGTGTCATCTTTATTTGCCTCTGCTGCTATTTAGCATGATGAAATACTACTGTGCTCGTACTTTGTTCAGCATTATAGTGCAATTTTTGTGGAATGAAGATTGTTACATGAGATGATAGTTCATAGAACAGGCGTATAGAAGGTGTTATTTTGTTCCCTGGCTTTTAGATTTCATCATTAACTATTCCTTTTTTTTTTTTTGGTTCCTTTTCTAAGTGCTTAGGCATTCATGTTTTGATTGATATAAATTAATAGTCTTAAATTTTAATGCATGAATGATCTTCTTGTTATATCCTTTAGTTTTATTGCAATTTAAAAATCTAGTATTTTTAGTCTTTCCCTCAAATTGGAAATGTTTGTAATTGTTTGCTTACATGTGCATAGAATTTGGATTGTGTTGAACTCTTCCCCCTTTTTTGGTAAAAAAAAAAAATGTAAAATGAAATTGTAAGTTTAAAGAATATATGTCAATTTACCTCTTTCTTGTAAGCAAAATCCAAAAGGTTCCAAATCAAAGTTTACAACTCAATTTAGCACACGATAAAGGAATTCAACCGATCTAAAACAAATCATCCCACTTCTTTGATTTTATCAATTTGAAAAAGGAAAATTCAAGCAATTGAATTAGCCATAAATCATCCCCCAATTGTGTCTAACCTGTACGTAAATCACACACGCACACACAAAAGTAGCCAAAAAACATAAATTAGAAAATCAAATTAACTTGCACATTTTCTCAAACGCCATTTGAGCATCCATGTACGTGTTCATCCTCTAAAACTCAAACTCAAGTTTCTTAGTGAATTTCTTCGATTCTCTTCCTTAATTTGTAATTGCTTCGAGCTCGTGATTTTCTCATATATCTCCTCAAACTTCGATATAGTTGCTGCTAATCTCTACACCAGCTCTATTAAAGAAATGAAGATGCTAGTTCTTTATTGCCCTTACATCAAACTCTTTCTCTCATTGTCACCCTCTCTCATTATCGAATGATGAGCATGAATAAAGCTTGGACTTAGTGCGCGGAGTCAAGTTCATTGTGAAGGCAATGTTGGGCTTCTTTTTTGTGGTGAAAACAGATTTAGCGCTGATGAGGGAATCAAAACCATAATTGAACAAGTTTGGTTTCTCAATTAATAATAAAATAAACCCTAATTAACAATAAAATAAACAGTTATGAGTATTTATCCTTAGATTGCATTGTGCTCCTCTTGATTTCTTTCCCCTCCCCTAATTGCCCTTCCTTTTCTTTAGACTTTCTCTCTCTCTCTCTCTCTCTCTCTCTCTCTCTCTCTTGTGCAGCCATTGTTGCATGTGCTTCCTTAGTTTCCTCCACCCCTCCTCACTCATACACTTCTTCATTTCCTTCATCATTCTCTCATTTTCCTTTTTTTCTTTGCTTTCTCTAGTTTGGTAGTGGTAGCAAAACCAATATAGACTTAAGCATCCAAACCTAGCTATTATTGTTAAGCATTTAATCCTTATTCCATCGTCCGTTGGTCTCTTCAATCGTGGATTGCAATCCCAGCAAGAAGCACGAAGACCCATCTCTGCATCTTTGCATATAAACCTCAAGTGAGCTCAAATCTAACCAAAGTTGCAACAAGATATAGAGACTTGAAGATTGAGGCTTATTACTACTGCTCTTCCCATCCTTGCCCTAGGTTACTTTATTAAAAAATATGGTTGTGTTCTAATTTGGGTATTTTGTTTTCTCTACAATTTTTATTTCAGTGTATCCAAAGATAATTTAGGTTTATTTTATTGTTAATTAAGGTTTATTTTATCATTAATTGGATTTAATTAGTTTTAATTTGAGTTATTAGAATGATGATTTGGCAACTCTATTAGCATTTAACAGGACTAATAACGGTGGGGTTTAACTGTAGTAAAATCCAAGGTTTAGGTATAGTTGTTAAAGGAAAAAAAAGTTTGGGGTACAATTTAAAAAGATAGGGACAAGAGGTTGGGATTTTTTTAGACATTTCCCATTCTTCAAATTATAAAAGATGTCGGTGTATTAGTGAGTTTAAAAGACATTTTATTGTGGATGCAGGTAGATAAGGGAGGGAGTTAATTGAGGTGGAGAGGATGTTAGTTTATTTAGAAGATTTTGTAATTGAAATTAGTTATGGAAGGCAGAAGTAATTATAAAAAGTGTATAAGATTTTTTGACCTGTACAATACAATTCATTGAACAATAATACAAGAATTTCATTCTCTATTTGCAATTTGTGTTCTCTTTTTTTCTTCTTTCTCAATTCTCTCTCTTCCTTCTTCTCGAGGCTTCTTCCATTTCTTCTTTTGATTTTCTCTTCCCTTTCTTGTGTTCTTCTGTTTACTTGTGGCCGTTGTCACAACATCTAGTATCAGAGCAGGTTTGATCAAGGGAAATTCTCCTTCTTCTATAATTCATTCTCTCTCTCTCTCTTCTCCTCACTCTCTTCTCTCTTAATCTCTTTCTCTTTCTTCTAAATTTTATTCCCTTTCCTCTAATTTCTTGGTTACCAAGCACTCTAAAGTCTAATATGAATTCTTATGAATTCAGGTATCTTCCCACTATTTTCTATCCCTTCTATCCATTAAATTTTATCTGTTTCTTTTCATTTTCCTTTGCCACAAGCCCTAACTTCTGCCACTGCTCAAATTGAAGAAATTATGATAGAAAATCCCAAATTCTGGAGTCTTGGAGAATAATAATACATAATTGTGTAATTCTTTTTAAGGAAGGTTTGGATGATTTAAGAAGGCTTAATGAAGCATGGAGGGCTTGTTGAAAAATTAAAAACTTTATTTTTTTAAGAATTGGAAGGTGGACAACTTCTGATGAGCAAAGACATGGAGGAAATCTTTGACGGCTTGAGATGAGTTGCAATAGAATTTGGACAACTGCTAGAGCTTATTCAAGAATCTAATTTTGGAGAAAAAGTTTCAGAATCTCTTGAGCAAATTAATGCAATGCAAAGTATAGTACCTACAAGCAATTTACTATTGGAAACTTAAGAGGGTAAGGTTCTTTTCATGATTTTCAATTTTGCCAAACTGATCGTGTCACACCTCACCCCTCTATAAGGTATGACATGATCCCGTAGAATACCTAATGAACTACCGAACTTCACTTACCGATAATTCATTAACTACACTACAAGGGATTTTAAAATAATTTTCTTACATTTTGGAAGTGGTGAGCATTTTGGTAGGAATTAAAAATCATTTATTCAAAGTTTAAATACGAGTAAAAATTTTTGTCCATTTTAAATTTTACCGCAAATTTTATAAAAATTTTGACAGAGTTCCGTTTGTATTTGGAGAAAATATTTCTTCAAATACCTAAAAAAAACACTTCCAATAATTTTCTCAGCTCCCAACCTCCAATAAATCTCAAATCAATTCAATTCAATTCACTTCAAAATAATTCCACAATCCAAATCAAAATTTATCCTCTCAAAATATTTACTAACTTTATTCACAAGGCATAAAGTATGAAATTCACAAGTACAAATATTAATTTACGGAAGGAAATACAAAAATAATATTATTACAATTTAATTTACAACTGCTCAACTTTACATTGATACATACAACATTTCTATATTTACATCAAAATTAACTATGAGGGTATAAAATAATACCCGTACCAAAAGACCGGTGTAGTCCTCAATTCAATAGCAGCTCACTCTGCTGCTTTTTCCTTGCTCTTATCTGCGACAGCAAAATAAGCTATCGCTGAGTATAAAAATACTCAGTGGTGCACAATAAAAATTTTAAATACAATACATAAATCATTTATTGCCAAAATATAATTTAAATATTTCTCAATCACATTTCACAATTATCAAAACTCAGAATAACACAATTTAGTCAAATAATTTAATAAACACAGTGTTGCCAAAATCATACACAACTTAAGCCATGACACAAAATTTTCGATCAATACCGTGTTGTACACCACGACAAAGCAATCTACAACCTCACTAATCGAAATTAATGATGGAGGTGGCTAGCTAGCTAATGAGTACTCATCCGATCTCAACCTCAACTGGCAAGCCAGAGAGGGAGGAAAATAAACGATCTCAACCCCATAAATGGAGGAGGAATAATCTGATACTGTCATGCTAAGTGTGAATACAAAATCAATTCAAAACAATTTATTCAAATAGTTTATGAGAAATCTGGTCAATTTTCAAAGTTATATTCACAATCATAAAATGGCAACACAATTCATAATTAACTAAAAAAAAAATTAAAATTTCAAGAATCATATATTTAAACATAAATTACTGTGCACAGACCTGGCGTGAGTCGCCTCTAGGCCTTGACTCAGTCTCTCCGAGTTTCTAAGTCTTTTTCAGCTGAAACACACAGTTTCATAGTGTTTCAGTAACATAACTTAGCATAAATCCAAAAATAAATTTAACTTCACTTTTACTTAGCTCTAACGTGCTAAATTTGACGTTCTCGAAGTTTTTGTGCTTCGGGTTACTATTCACTATACTATTCCAGTCAAATTGTTGACTTTCTAAGGCTTAATAGGTATGGGAACTCCAACTTCACCCACATACCACATTTTGGTCATTAAATTTGTTGGTTTTGGTCATTTTCTCAAAGCTTAAGTCCTTTAGGCAAAATTATCAAATTTTCAGTTTTGGTGTCCCTAGTTGCACTGTTCCATTGGTAATTTTACTGTTGGAATTTGGCAAAACTTCCTTCATAGAAAATGTTCCTTATTGTCTTAAGTTTATTCTCATTTTTGAATCACCCCAATTGGAGTTTTGTAGCTCAAGTTATGGCCATTTGAATCATAGCTGCCGGATTGGAAACAACCCAGATTTTCTGGGCAATTTTGGTGCTGGCAGTTTTGGGTCACCAAATTAGGGTGGCCAAATGACTTGGTTGCTGGCAGAATTTGGGTTTGTGTTCTTCATGAAAGTTTTAGGTCTATATCTCATCTAACCACTGGTAAAATTTCAGGTCATTTGGACTTGCCTAACTCGAGTTATGACCAAATGAACAAATACTGTTCATTTGGTCAGTTTGTACAGGGCAGCCTGCACTTTTCCAACTTTGGTCAATTTGTTCACTAGGTTTTGGTCACTTTTTGGGCATAGTTCCTAAATGAAAAATTGTGTCATTTTATGTCTATTTTCATCCCCAATTGGTCCCATATCAATTGGACTTGTAAAATTTCATTTTGGTCCTTCAAAACTGACTTGGTCATGCTGCCAGCAGCATGATCACACTCCCTCCGAATTTAGCTTTAATTCCAACCATTCCAACACAACTCATTTGGTCACAAATGACCATTTTTCACTTCACAATAGGTCAAAGACATCATTTACTCATTTCTCACATTTTTGGTTCACAAACTCTAATGTTCAAAACCCTAATTCACTAACCTCATGCATTTAATCACATTTAGTGCTTTTAATCCTAATCATTCAACTAAATAAAGTTTCTAAACTCATTTAAATCCATCAAACCATGCAAATTATATCCCCTCTTCAAGCTGGCTGAAATTTCAGTTTGGTCCTCCCCACATATTTTTTTTTTATTTTAAGTTTATTTACAAGTTCTTGATGCCATACATACACTAATTAAACTAAAAATTTGAAGTTTGCATTACTAACCTTAAGTGAAGTCTTTGATCTTCACTTCCTCTCAATTTTCTTCAATTCTTCTCCTTCTAATCTTCCTTCCAAGATTTGTTTATAATTTTTTCTTCAAGAAAATCAAAGGATTTATGGTGGAATTAATATTTAGGAAGCTTAAAAATAAGCTTTCATGGAGGAAAAGTTTGAGAGAGAGCTTGGGAGAGAGAGGCAGCAACTAGGGAAGAAGATAATGAAATTTATTTTTTTTTTCTTTTCCTTTATTTATTTATTTTGTCTTATGGAAGACCCCAAAATCCCATTTAATTTAATTTATTAATTATTACTTTTATGACATCATGCATGATGTCATGCATGATGTCATCTTCCTACACTTTTTCTTTTTCTTCTTTTTTTTTATTTATTTTTCTATTAGTTCTTTAATTTAATTTCCAACTCCGAAATTTTTTTTTCTCTGATTTTATTGGACAGTTAGGTCAGGAGTCAGCTCTCAGGGTCAATTGACCAAATTGCCTCTCGCCATTTCATCCCTGTTTGCAAATAATTCAATATTTCTTCCGGTTCCCTGACCTAATTATTTGACTGACTTAACAGTCCTTTTTCGTGATTTTCTCTTTTCCACTGTGTTCATAAGGGTCCCAAGGACCGCAGCGTCACATTTTACAGTTCGAAATTTGAGTTTAAAATGACTTGTGATCGTTCAGAGAAGGTCACCCATCGCTGTGACTCTCGGCTCGTTTAACCTCTTATGTTCTGTTTTTCTTATTTATACTTAACTAATTGAACATTACTAATTATTTGTGTTTATGGCTTCTCTAATTGACTTAAGTGTGGTTCTAATCCCCTTAATTGTCCGGACCGACTCCGGTCACCGGAACAGTGAAATATACCAGGCTATACCAATAGGAGTGTTACAATTCTCCCCCCCTTAAAATAAATTTCGTCTCGAAATTTTACCTAGTATCAATCTCTAAACAGCTGTGGGTGCTGTCTCCTCATGTCCTCCTCTCGTTCCCAAGTAGCCTCCTAGCCCGAATGATGGTTCCACAACACTTTTACCCATGGCATCTGCTTGTTTCGTAGTTGCTTCACCTCATAAGCCAGAATCCCTATGGGTTCTTCTTCATATGTGAGGTCTGGATTTACTTCAATTTCTTCTATTGGTAGTACATGAGATGGGTCTGATCGATACCTTCTTAACATGGATACATGGAAGACATTATGTATCTTCTCCAACTCTGGAGGTAGTGCCAACCGATATGCCAAGGGACCCACTCTTTCCAGAACCTCATATGGCCCAATGAAACGAGGACTCAGTTTCCCCTTTCTGCCGAATCTCATAATTCTCTTCCAAGGAGAAACTTTGAGGAAACTTTCTCACCCACTGCATACTCAATATCTCTTCTCTTTATGTCAATGTAGGACTTCTGACGGTCTGATGTAGTCTTAAGTTGATCTATGATTACCCTGATCTTTTCCTCAGTTTGCTGAACAATTTCGGGTCCAATCATCTTTCTTTCGCCCACGTCATCCCAACACAACGGGGTTCTACATTTTCTGCCATATAAAGCTTTATATGGAGGCATCCCAATGCTTGATTGGTAGCTGTTGTTGTAAGCAAACTCAATCAAAGGCAAGTGTGTATCCCAACTACCCTCAAACTCAATCACACAAGCCCATAGCATGTCCTCCAAGATCTGAATTACCCTCTCAGACTGGCCATCTGTCTGTGGGTGGAATGCAGTACTGAAGTTCAATCTAGTTCCTAGGGCTCTCTGAAGACTACCCCAGAATCTAGAAGTGAACCTAGGATCTCTGTTTGATACAATGGATACTGGCACTCCATGAAGTCTCACAATCTCATCGATGTACAACCCGCCAATCATTAAAAGCGTAGTCCATTCGGACTGGCAGAAAATGAGCAGACTTAGTCAGTCTGTCAACAATGACCCATACTACATCATGACTCTTCTGTGTCCTCGGAAGTCCCATTACAAAATCCATCGTTATTCTTTCCCATTTCCATTCTGGCATTGGTAGTGGATGTAACAACCCAGTGGGTACTTGATGCTCTGCCTTTACTTGCTGACAAGTTAGGCATTTGGATACAAACTCTGCCACATCTCTTTTCATACCCATCCACCAGTAATGCTCCTTTAGCCCTCTATACATTTTTGTATCATCAGGGTGCATGGCAAAAGGAGACTCATGTGCTTTTTTTAAAATGATCTGCCTCAAATCAATATCATTAGGGACACACATTCTGCCCTGATATAGTAATAGACCGTCATCTCTAATTGAGAATTCTGGTTTCTTGCCCTGCTGAACTTCTTCTAATAGCTTCTGATACCTTTCATCATTCTGAGCAGCCATTCTGATCTGATCAATCAATACTGGCTGTACATGTCATGCAACTGCTGTCTGCCCATCATCATTAATCTCTAAGCTGGCATGCAGTGACCTTAACTCATGCACCAAAGACAAAGGAGTAAACCGTAGACTTGCCATAGTCTTGCGACTTAAGGCGTCAGCCACAACATTAGCTTTCCCTAGCTGATAGTCTATTTAACAATCATAGTCTTTTATCAACTCTAACCATCTCCTCTGTCTCAAATTCAACTCTTTTTGGGTGCCCAAATACTTCAAACTCTTATGGTCCGTGTAGATGTAGCACTTCTCCCCATACAAATAATGTCTCCAGATCTTAAGAGCAAACACAATAGCTGCAAGCTTTAAGTCATGTGTCGGATAATTCCTCTCATGCAGTTTTAGCTGGCGTGATGCATAGGCAATGACATTTCGGTCTTGCATCAATACACAGCCTAATCCATTGTGAGAAGCATCACTATAAACTGTATATTCTTTACCTGGTGTAGGTAAAGTTAGGACTGGAGCCTCAGTCAAACATCTCTTCAATTCATCAAAACTCTGTTGGCATTTGTCCGTCCACTGAAATTTCACATCCTTTCTAAGTAGCTTGGTCAATGGAGATGCCAACATGGAGAATCCCTTCACAAATCGACGGTAGTATCCAGCTAATCCCAGAAAACTGCGAATCTCTGTGACATTTTTGGGTGGCTTCCAATTAAGGACAGCTTCAATCTTGCTAGGATCTACCTTAATACCCTCTGCTGATACTATGTGCCCCAAAAAGGATATCTCCTTCAGCCAAAATTCACATTTCGATAATTTGGCATATAGCTGTTTCTCCCTCAAAGTCTGTAGTACAATCCACAGATGTCTATCATTCTCTTCTGCATTCCTCGAATAGACCAATATATCATCTATAAATACCACAACAAACTGGTCGAGGTATGGTCTAAAGATAGTGTTCATTAGATCCATAAAAGCAGCCGGAGCATTAGTTAACCCGAATGGCATGACCAAAAACTCATAATGGCCATAGCGGGTTCTGAAGGCAGTTTTAGGAATACTCTGCTCTTGTACTTTCAACTGATAATAACCTGATCTCAGGTCAATTTTGGAGAACACAGTTGCACCTCTCAACTAATCAAATAAGTCATCAATGCGGGGCAATGGGTATCTGTTCTTTATTGTCACCTTATTCAACTGTCGATAGTCAATGCATAACCGAAGGGTGCCATCTTTCTTCTTTACAAACAACACTGGTGCTCCCCAAGGTGACACACTAGGGCGGATAAAGCCCTTGTCAAGCAATTCTTGCAATTGCACTTTCAACTCCTTCAATTCTGCAGGTGCCATTCTATATGGTGTTATGGAGATTGGGTCCACACCAGGCATAACATCAATTTCAAAATGCACTTCTCTTTCTAGAGGTAATCTTGGCAATTCATCAGGAAATACATCCGAAAAGTCACATACAGTAGGAATGTCCTTCAGTGCTGGACTCTCCACTTGGGTGTCTATCACATGTGCCAAGTACGCCTCACACCCTTTCCTAATAATTTTTCTGGCCAGTGCAGTTGAAATGATGTTTGAAGGCAATAACTGCCTCTCCCCGTGTATTACTACATCACCATACTGAAGAAGACGAAAAGTGACTGTCTTCAGTCTACAGTCTGTGACACCCCTTACCCGTGTACAGTATACCCGAGTAAGTAATGCCACACGGTGTACTAGCACACTCTAATATACCTTACTTAATTTGTGTCATGCTTTTGAAGTTAATTTATGAAATATGATTTATTTTAACTATTTATCAAAAGTATTATTCATTTGAGGTTCCGAAGATTTTAAGGAAAATCCTGAGTCTGCTAAAAATGGAGAAAACAGTTCTTCGGAACCTGTTAAAAACACTTCCAATATACTATTTCATTCATTCTCAACTCCAATATCATCAATAAAACTCAATATCAATATCTCAATAATTTGTCAATTTCAGGTCTCAACAACCTTTTTCATTTCTCAAAACATCCCTTTCTCAGGGTTCTCATATATAAACAACCATTAAATGCTCAATTTAATACCATACATGACCATAAATCTTTATTATTTACATGAACCTCAAAATACATTACATAAATCCCAAATACATATGAGAAAATAAAAAGTTAATTACAAAATGACAAAATGACATCTAGTGTCCTACCAATGCATTGCAGGTGACGAGGTGACACGGACATCGAGCAGAATCTGCGGATGGACTCACCCACCGTGGTCTACCGGGCTCGCGATCGGGATCTCCGGTACTACGCGTGGCAAAAGCAACGCGCTAAGCAATAATGCTTAGTGGTGCAATAATATAATAAAAGAAAATAGCAAGAAAATAAATGTGTATAGAATGTGTATGCTTTCTTTGTTTGGTATTGATATATTCATTGTTTCATTAACGTTGTTCACTTTTATTCATTTGGTTGCCCAAGTAACCTACACTAGACGATTGGACTGGATAACGGTAACCGCACTGGGTACCTAGTACCTCGGCCGTCACACCATCGGTCACATATGCATCTCCGGTGTGCAAATGAATAGCTAACAAGTCAGAATAATATCGGGCACAAGGCCAAGTCTCAATACAAAGTCGAATGGCTAAAAGCCATGAAATCTCGAATGGCATATTGCCATGTGCGATCGCTAATCGAACCCTATTGGCATGCCAAACTATCCAAACCAATCTTGTTAGGTATACTAGGGCATTTGAAACTTTTAAATTCTTCAATTTGTGAATTTCAACTTTTTTGGTGTCACTATTCATCATTGGTCAACAAAAATGTTGACTTTTGGAATAAAAATGTGTACATTGACTTTGGCACTCCCAACATACCATATTTGGTGTTTAAAACTTGTTGGCATTAAGTGTTAATACCATTCCAAAGTGAAACTCAAAACAAGCAGAATTTTCAGTTTTGGTGAGTCAACTTCACTGTTCCATTAGACAATGTTACTGTTAGAATTTGAAGAAATGTAAAACATGAAAGTTGTTCCTTATTTTGTCTAGTTGAATTTCCTTTTTTGAATCACTCCATTTGGAGTTTTGTAGCTCCAGATATGGCCCAAAAACCCAAGCTGTCCGGATGTGCATTCTGCAGAAAATTACCATATCTACAGTGCATGAACAGTGACTGGAACCACTTGTTTGGATGGGTTCTGGCCATAATTTGGGGTAGGTTCCTTCATGAAAGTTGTTTGTCTATGTCTTAACTTGTTGCTGTAAAAATGTCAGGCTAATTGACCAAATCTACAGTGAGTTATGGCCAAATGAACAGTTACTGTTCATTTGGTCAATTCTGCAGAGGCAGTTTCAAGGTTCCGGATTGGGGCCAAGTTTTGGTCCTCTTGCTTTGGTCTTTTGGGCATGGTTTCTTCAGAAAAAATGTGCCATTATAAGCCTAGTTTCATGTCCAATTGGCCAAACTTCAATTGGACTAACACAGCCCAAGTTATGGCAGTGCAAAGGGACTGAATTTTCAGTCCCTATGCTGCTGTCATAGGGCAGCCTGCAACCTCACTTTGCCATAGCATTTTTAAGTTCAATTTGTGGCCAACATACCTCAAATGGTCACTTATTGACCATTAGAGTGTTCTTTAATAGGTTGGTAAGCCAAATCAAATTTTCATGCTTCAAAACCCTAGTGTCCAAGGCAATTTACCCATAAACCTCCATTAGCACCCTAGTTAAACATCTATGTAAATATATAACTTAAATACAATCTTCAACTCATGCTAAGTCCATTAAAAACATTCAAAACCCTTCCTCTATTAGGGCTGCCGAAATTCAAGTGTTCATACCCATAGGTTTTTGTTCATTTAAACTACAAATCTTACTAAGTTCAAGTCCAAAATCATGGAAATAAAGAGTTTAATGGGTATAAGTGCACTAACCTTGTTTGGGCAGAATTTCCAAAGCCCTAAACTTCAATTTCCTTCCTCTTGTTGGCTGCCAAGAGTTTTAGCAAGGTGCTAGGGCAAATTTTAGTGAACAGTTTCTAGGGTTTTAGGGTGAATTGAAGAGGAAATTTAAGGTTTGAAGTGAACATCAATGGAGGGAAGGGTTGAGGAAGTTTCGGTTGGTTTGGGATAAGGGAGAAGGCAGCTGCATTTTTGTTCCTTTTGGTCTTCATTTATGTCTTTTATTTGTTTAGTCAAATGGTAGATTAATGGTGATTGGTTGAAAATTATAAATGACATCCCATGATGTCATAAATAGCCTTTTTCCTCAATTTCTTTTCTTTCCTCCACTACTCAAGTTCAATTTAATTTCTAGCAATATTTCTTCATATTTTATGTCATATTAATTATTTACTCAACTGGACAAGTCGGCCAAAAATCACCTCGGAAGGCGAAATGACCAAAATGCCCTCCGTTTGGCTTAACGGGTCAAAATCGTCTGTACCGATTGAAAATTTTTTCTAGGTATTTTCTTGGCATTCTAATGCCATGGGAACCTCAATTACCCTTCTCTGGAGTCCCAAAAATTATTTTATAATTTTTCCCCCGGGTCTAGGGCTCCTCGTTGCGAGAACCGCAACTTCCCTTCGGTTACCCATCGCTTGGGCACCGGCTCGTTTTGCTTGGTTGTATTTTATTTCTAAAATTTTTACTAAGTGTTTCTTATTAATATTTGAGTTAATTATGGTTCCCGACTTTAATTTTAATATTTTTCCGGACGTTCTAGCTGTCCGGACCGACACCGGTCACCGGAACAGTAGAATGTACGGAGTGGTTACCGGGAGGGTGTTACACAGTCAATCATGGCGTGATGCCTGGCTAACCAATCCATGCCCAAGATAATATCATAATCTCTGAAGGGCATTTCAATTAAATCATATAGAAAAGTGTGTCCTTGGATCACCAAAGGACAATCCCTATATAATTTATTTACCCTGACCTCCTGGCTTAATGGACTAGTTACTAGCACATCATAGTCCATTGGTACACACTGAATAGCAGTAGAACACATCACACTAGCACTAACATACGAATGTGTGGAGCCAGGATCAAATAACACATGTACATCTTGGTCAAGGATGGAAAAATTACCAGCTACAACGTCTGATGTTTCAGCCTCCTCCCTCTGACGCATGGTATACACTCTGACTGGTGCACCACTGGGTACTGGCTGGTTAACAGTGCTTTGACTCCCAGGAGTGTTACCAGGACCCTTACCTCTGCATCTACCTCTAGCAGCTGACTATGACCCTCTAGGTGCAGAGACTTAGGCTGATCCTTCAGATGTAGCAGAAGGTCCAGACCGGCGAGGACTAGTGCAATCCTTAGCGAAATGTCCGCTCCCTCCACAGTTAAAACATGCACCGGTAGCTTTGAAACAAACCCCACCATGAGTTCTACCACAAGTTTCACACTGCCGTACTGATAGAGCTCCTCGGGGTGCCTGCTGGGTCTGCTAACTAGACCGAGGTGGTCTTTGGCCAGAAAATCTGCCTTTGCCAGATCTACGGGAGCTAGATCCCCCAATCTGTTTCCTCTTTCCAAAACCACTCTCAGATGTTTGTCCCGTAGTCTTTTCAGTCTTCTCTTTCTCTTGTGTACCCTTCTTCACTGTCCCTTATGATTCTATTCTTTCCAATTCCAGGGCTTGTGAAATCAGCTCAACGAAATTTTGATGTCGAAAACCCACGACTTGCATCCTCAGATTCGGCCTTAACTCGGACTCAAACCTCTTACATCTATCTCTGGGGTTGGAGACTAAGCTTCCAGCGTAGTGGCTCAGTCGAGAGAAGTCTCACTCATATTCTGCTATGGTTCTGTCCCCTTGTTTCAAACTCAAGAATTCTTGCAACTTCATATCCACATATGCATTGGGAACCCATTTCTGTCGAAACTCTCTCAAAAAGTCTGACCAGGTTAACACGGGTGGCTCAACCAGGCTATGGGGGATGGTCTTCCACCATTCATATGCATCCCCTTGCAACAAGGAAACAGAATATTTGAACTTTAGCTCTTCTGTACACTGTAGCTTCTTGAAAACCTGTTCCATTCTTTCCAACCACTGTTCTGCCTCCAGTGGATCCACAGTGCCTTTAAACTCGGTGGCCTCAAATTTCATCAATTTTTCATCTTTGCCGAGGGTGTGGTTGTGTTCTGTGCTTGCATCCGAGCTTGGGGTGGCACATTACCGCCATTTGCTGGAAAACGCAGCCATCTCATTGCATAAACCGAGCAGAAATCGCGGTCTTTGGAGTAGGAGCTGGAGTAGCTGACCCACTCACGTTCTGGAGTGCTGAGGCTTCCCCTTGAACCTCAGCCTCAACAGATTGTTCTTCGGAATGATCTCCTCCTTCCATTCCATTTTCCCAAATTTTCTATTTCCTGAGATCAAACACAAGGAGGTTGACCTCCCTTAGTGCATATTCATGATGTAAATACGTCATATGTATCAATTAAAGACTTGAGCAGTTGTACTTATCAAAGAAATATTCATACACATAGTCAAAATTTATTGAAAAACCATGCTCTGATACCACTAAAACATGTCACACCTCACTTCTCTGTAAGGCATGACATGATCCCGTAGAATACCTAATGAACTACCGAACATCACCTACCGATAATTCATTAAGTACACTACAAGGGATTTTAAAACAATTTTCTTACATTTTGGAAGTGGTGAGCATTTTGGTAGGAATTAAAAACCATTTATTCAAAGTTTAAATACTAGTAAAAATTTTTGTCCATTTTAAATTTTGCCGCAAATTTTAAAAAAATTTTGACATAGTTCTGTTTGTATTTGGAGAAAACAGTTCTTCAAATAGCTAAAAAAAACACTTCCAATAATTTTCTCAGCTCCCAACCTCCAATAAATCTCAAATTAATTCAGTTTAATTCACTTCAAAATAATTCCACAATCCAAATCAAAATTTATCCTCTCAAAATATTTACTAACTTCATTCACAAGGCATAGAGTATGAAATTCACAAGTACAAATATTAATTTACAGAAGGAAATACAAAAATAATATTATTACAATTTATTTTACACTTGCTCAACGTTACATTAATACATACAACATTTCTATATTTACATCAAAATTAACTATGAGGGTATAAAATAATACCCGTACAAAAAGACCGGTGTGGTCCTCAATTCAATAGCAGCTCACTCTGCTGCTTTTTCCTTGCTTTTATCTGCGACAGCAAAATAAGCTATCGCTGAGTATAAAAATACTCAGTGGTGCATGTCGACAGCATATTTTGGCCGATCCCCAAAATCAACAAGACTTTGAAACCCATCCCCAGCACTAGGTCTCCCTGGGCCAGCCAATGACATTTCCGACTTCTCTTCATTTTTCTTTACCAGATGACCATATTTCCGAACTCTCCTTAAAAGGAATTGAATCAATGCTAAGTCCTAACATTCGTTAAAGCCCTGCCGATCTCTCAAATCATTTACCGATCTCTCAAACCCGCTGTCGAATTTCCGGACCCGTCGGGTATATCCCTGATCTCTGTTGATAAATGAAGTGAACTAGCATTAGATCTTTTCTTACCAGTTTTATTGCCGATCTCCTTTTCGGAAGATTAAGAGCTAAAGTTTTGGTTCGGTTTAACGAGGGTTCCGATCTTAAGTTTTCAAGTTAAATTTTCAATTTTAATCAAGTCCCGTTCAACATTTCTTCCCCACCGATCTCATGCTTATTGTGCTTTCCGATCACTTATACTTAGATTAATAATTGCATTTAGATACTTAGGCAATTCAGAGATTTTCCGATCACATCCATTCATTGAACAAAAGAGACATTCCATTTCATTTCATTTTTTTTGTACAAGTTATTGGTGGGGATCACCCCACTGATTTATATTCTCGCTCACTCTCTCTCACCTCGGCTTCCTCCTCACTGTCCTCATCGTCGCCCTCAGGAGCCAGGTCGGCCATCCAGGAGAAGTCCTCTTCAGGGTAGCGCTTCTGGAGTTCGGCCAAGAGGTCCTTGTGAGCATTCACATAGGCTCCGGCTATCCCTGTCACCATCTCTTCGTCTTTCTCCTTAAGCTCCTCATCCTTCGCCTTAAGCTCCTCGTCTTTCTCCTTGAGTTCCTCTATAAGTTGAGTGACCTGAGCGGCTTCGTTGGCGTGAAGCGCCTGGACTTCCCCAAGAGCACGGTCCCTCTCAGCCAAAATATGATTCTGTTCGGCCAGCCTGTCTTCATGGAACTTTGCCCGTCCCTCGACTTGAGATATATAATCCCGAGCGGATGAGAGTTGGGATCGGAGGGAAGCCACTTCCTCATTCTTCTTCCCGATCTCCTTACCCAGATGCTGAATCTTTTCCCGAACCATGGTCTGGTTCACCAGACACTCTACGTTTAGGCTCATGGATCGAGTCAAGATATCATCGAGACCATTCCGGGATAGCCTGTCCCGATCCTCCTGAAAGAAGATGGTAGACCCGGGACTTTGGCAAAATCGGGTTCTCTCTAACATCGGTTATTCTTCAAGGAGTCGATCAAGATTTGAGCGCCACGAGAAGAGGTCCTCCCGAAGCTTGAGTAGGCCCCCTTCTCGTGCTTGGAACAATTGGGAGAGGTGGAGGCTACTCTTCCATTCTAGGAGGAGATCGGACGACTTCGAGGTCGGCGGACCGAAGGTTGAGGCGGGTCTCTTTGTATCTCCCTGTGCTCATGGCCGGTGTTCAAGCATTTCAACGCTTCATCTCCTTTACTTTCCGGGAGATCTCTCTTTCCTTCTTCCGCTTCCTAGAACCCTCACCACCCGCCATACCTGCACAAAGAAAAGGTTAGTGAGATCGCTAAGGTCGTGAGAACTGAGATATAGAAAATACCAATGCCGAGGTCAGAGAGCGGAAGTTCGCGGTCTTGGCCGGTGAGCAATTGAATAGTCCAATGGTGCGGCTTCGGCCACCGCATCCAAACAAGAATACTTTTGAGTGGCGGCCAGACTCTTCAGATCCATCACTATTAAGTCTTTCTCCTGACTCAGGGTAATGTGCCTCGGAAGCAAGGGCCCCTGGTACCACCAGCTACGGGAGAAGTCCTCAAAGCAACTCGGATCTTTGCTCCTCAGAATGAAGAAACGGTTCTTCCAATTCTTAAGGGATGAGGGCAGATCGGAAAAGAGCCCGCACTGAGGCTTCGCCTGAAAGAACCGATGTTCGTCATCCTTTGGCGAGTTAGTGCATGGCAGCTCGGCGAACACTTTAGCCGTAGGTCTGATTCCCTTAGATCGGCATAGACCTCGGAAGGCTACCAAGATCCGCCACGAGTTAGGGTGAATTTGAGCAATGCATGCTCGGTGAAGTTTTAGGACCTCCTTATAGAAATCGTCTAGAGGGAACCTCAGACCGGCCTTTAACTGTTCCTCGTACACCATAACCATGTCATTCTCTTCAAAGGAGTGATCGACACGAAGATCGCCGTGGCACTTGATTAGCTCGTACGAATCAGGCCAAATGTTATATTCTTGGCTAAACGATTGCAGATCGGATTCTCGAAGAACCGACGGTAGTTCGTCTATAGGGAGAGTCTCTCTCCCTGAAGAAGGTGCGAGCCTTGATGGTATGACCCGCCCCCGAGTTGGAGCGGAGGCCCTGGGAGGTTCTTGTTGAACGCTTGGCCCGACTGCCTCTTCTTTATCAGATGATGACCACAAGAACTGAATGGAAGGAGGGCTCGCCGCTCTCTGACCTTCGGCACTGCTCATTTTCAAAAGAAACAAAGAATTTAAACTAAAAAGAGGATCAAAGCCCTTACCGGAGTCTGATCGGCGTCGGAAGAACTTGAGAAAACGAGAGAACTTCGAAGTTGTGAGCAGAGGATTGAAAATGGAATGAGAGAACAACTGGCTAACCCTCCCACCCCTATTTATACTAGTCCGAGCATTTAATGCTCGCGAGGTTCTAGGCAGCGCATCGATTGGTGGGACTCGACAGCTGTTCTGACACTTCTCTCAAATATCCGAATGTTCAGAGATCGGTTAATTGGAGATCGGCATAATAAGTTAAATATTTTGAATAAAGGATCAGTTAAGTTTCATTCAGGTAAAGAACCAGATCGGATAACCACATTAGAGATCGGAAAATAATCAATGCAAAAATAATAAGATGATAACCGACAAAATAAAGTCTTTATTTTCAAAAGATCGGATTACATCATTTGGGCGATCTCTAGGGATCGGATTACACTAAAATTGGATCTCATCATTTCTGTGATCTCTAGAGATCGGATTGCATTGAAAATAAAATACATCATTTGGGCGATCTCTAGGGATCGGACTACAATAAAGGTCTAACTACATCATTTGGGCGATCTCTAGAGATCTGATTACATTTTAGGATTACATCATTTGGGCGATCTCTAGAGACCGGTGGAACATCCTATCTAAAAGGCCTATGTCAAAGCCTAGTCTCGTGGCTGAATCAAAAGACGTGTTTGACCAGGAGACCGGCTGTTGACATCGGATAGATGTGCAGCTCAGATGGGGTGACTATGACTCCCATGAAGATGAGAGACATCGTCACCGATGTTACCACCCGAAACCGACCCGCTGTCGGAACACCCAATGTGGAGGAAAACCGCTGTCGGAACACTCAATGTGATGAGAAACCGAATGAACTCAGTTGAGCGACTCGAGATCGGTACAACCAAGGTCCGCAATACAGATCGGTCAAATCCAGTCCTCTCACCATCGTCAGTTAAGGTCATTCGATCACCGGGATCGTAAATTTTCAGTCGGTGAGTAAAGAAGTCCATCGGAAAAAGATCAAAGCCACAGTTATAGCCAGAACTTCCACCGGAGCAGCTAGAACAGGGAAAGTAAGAAAGGAAGAGAGGAAAATCAGATGAAAGAAATGTCTCTGTCGACAGGAGTATATATAGGGGAAAATGAGCATTTATTCTCGAAGCGAAAACGGCTTAACGCCGAATCGAGGACAATTAATACTTTGACGGACAGGACTGAAGAAGGAAAAGATCGGAATAGTAGATCGGAAGGTGGGAGACTAGCATGAAAGGTCGGAAAGAACATGTGAAAGAGATCGGAAAGAGGAGGAGGATCGGTAGGCAAAAGAATAAGACAAATTCCAATAACCGTAAATCGAGAATGAGCCGAGGTAGTTAAGGCGTTGCAGACGAGATCTCATCGCACGCCTAAGAATCGCCCGCAATGCTGACAGGTGCCAGGGTATGTCATGACAGTCCTGTACATCCCAATCTCCATCGTTGATCCCACTTGTAAGGACAAACCCGGAACCCTTAGATCAAGAGAGAAGACGACAATACCAGCGTCTTTCGCTCTTAACCCTCGGATCGTTCCGGACAAGGAAATTTGGGACCGTCAGATGGAAAGAAGAAAAGGACAAATATTATGAAGAGTGATCTCAACCATTCATTTTGATTCTCTTTAATTCCTGAACCTCCGATCATGTCCTTCGAAATCTCGACCCTCCATCTCCCTCAAATAAATCCTGACCCTTCACGAAGAGCACCCGATTCCTATAAATACCTGCATAAAAACTGTTCAAGGGACGGGCAAAAAATAGACAAGAGGCTGTTATTATAGCAGAGGAACTCTGAAATTTCATTTAGTTTGCTACTCTGCTACTTAGAAGTGTCAATCAAAAGACTTTTGAAACTAGTTTTCCGAAGTGTTTTTCTTGAAAAGATTCTGAATACTGGAACTCTACATTTCCAGTTTGTTCATTATCTGGTCACACTCTCACTTTCTACCTTTTATCATCTCTGTTTTCATTGTCCAAGCTCAACTTCATTCCACTCGGTTCTTTTCATCTTGATCTGATTGCATTTTAGCTAAGCACCCTCCAGTTCACGAGGAACACCACCCCTCAGGCCAATCACTCCGTTGCCTTGTCACTATTTGACACCCCATAGTTATTTTAGTAGATTTGGCTCCTTACAGGTAAGAGCTCATACTACTGTTTTATTAAGTGCTTACATTTACTTTCTGCATTTTCTTTGTTCTTCTCACATCTGTGACTTTCTACTTTTGCACAAACGATCCCCAAAGAATGTTACTGTAAGAGCTCATATCACTGTTTTATCGAGTGTCTGCATTTACTTTCCGCATTTTCCTGTGTTCTTCTTACATCTGCAACTTTCTTCAAGACTATTTTTGCACAAACGATCCCCAAAGAATGACACTCCCAAATCATCTATTTATTGATCAGTTCATTTTTGTTAATCTTCATCTTTTTGAAAGCAAGTTTTCTAACTCCTAGTAGTATGTAAGTGGTTGGGTAAACGTAGGTAACTGCAACTTAGGGGTCTCTTTTAAAAGAGAGAACATGAATAACACGTCATGAAGATAGCCAAACTATAAGGCCTACTTAAACAGCAATTCGACAAAGATGTCATAAAGTGGAATAAGACCAAAGTAAACGAAACAGAGTAGATCGGTCATTAATAGATATTGGTAAAATGAACGCATGGAAGGTCGGTAAATCAAGTCTAGTTTTCCCTATCTAGTCAAAAGGTATCGAGAAGCCTTATCCCCAGCATCTTAGAACGCCAGAATCCTTAGCTTTAGGTTCTTATGTCATGTAGTTGAAATTAAAAATCCGGGAGATCGGAGAAATCCCTTCCGTGCTCTGTTAACTGGAAAGAGATCGGAAGAGAGTTCTTATCGGTCTCAATCCAAAATTTTAATAAACGTAAAAAGAGATCGGAGGAGAGTTCTTATCCGGTCTCCCTTCAAAATTTTAATAAACATTAAATAGGGATCGGAGGAGAGTTCTTATCCGGTCTCAACTCAAAACATTAATAAATAACTCTAAAGGAGATCGGAGGAGGGTTCTTATCGGTCTCCTCAAAATTTTAATAAATAACTTAAAAGAGATCGGAGGAGGGTTCTTATCCGGTCTCCCCTCAAAATTTTAATAAACAACTTAAAAGAGATCGGAGGAGAGTTCTTATCCGATTCTCACACCCGTTCACTAAGGTTGTCTCATTTACTTATGTATATGGGTGATCCAAATTTAGTGAAAAATCAAATATTCCTTTTACCAAAAGGATTAACATTGCCGTCTAAGCCCTCCTAACTAATTTATAAAGGACGCAGAATTAAATCTACTTACCCTTATTAAGGGACGAGGTGGGGTGCCTAACACCTTCCCCACCCGTTTACGGACCCCGAACTTAGAATCTCTGTTTTGAAGTGGTTTCATTTTTAATTTAACTTCTCAAATGGTTTTCTTTAGTTTTCCTCAAAACTAAGGTGGCGACTCACTTTTTCCCACTTGGTGAGTGATCGTCTGAGCGACCGCAAAATCTATTGCGCGACTTAGCGACTCATCGGGGACTTAGGTACCCCGGTCTAGTGGTCCAAAAGTAGATTTAATTTTGTCCGATCAAATTTTGCCCGATCAAATTATAGTTAGATAGGCTCATTCAGCGATGTTGTATGCGTTAATTATTATTGCTGCTAACTATTTTGTTTGTTTTACCTGTCCTATTCCTTACAGTGCTCTTCCTTTCAAAAAAGAAAAAAAGGGAAAAATGGAAAAACAAAATCCCCCTAAATTGGGAAGAGGTAAAGGTGTCCCTTCACACACTGAACACTCACACAATGTCCTCACACACTATGGTCCTAACCCGGGCTTTCTTACCCTTTTAGGAAAGTAGGAGGGAGTCATGTAGCGGTACCCGTGGGTTTTACCCCGTTAGTATCCATGAAGGCTTCTGCTCAAATTGAAACTCGCTCTATCCACTGTGATACTCGTGGAATTTTCCCGATAACATCATGGGGGTAGAATGGGGCTCTACTGTTTACAGTAGGGGCAATTTGGGAACCTGTGGCTTTTAGAAAATTAGCTCCTGAGCTAAACTATCACAATACTTGAAGGCCGTAGTAAACTACCTCATAAGATAGAACTATCCAGGTAGGTAGCGCTCACCCGGTGTTAGGAGTCTCCCTACTATAGGACAAAAGGGGCATACTTTCTCTTACCCTATTCTGCTTTAATTTCCTTTTGTTCATTTCTTTTGAGGGTAATCTTGAATCCTACTAGAACACCTACACATTTTCCTACTTTGATAAATGTGTACGTGTCACTCACAACAAGATATGATTCAAAATTACCCTAATTTGTCTTACTAACGAATTTTCTCACAGGCATTACCAAACCAAGAGTCTGTAAAAGGATAGGCATCATTTTTATCATGGCATCCTCGAGTCAGTCGGCAGAAAAGGTTCAGAATGTTAAACTTTGGTCCAAATCAGCTCATAGTCCGGTACCCTCGCAAAATGATGCTTCCGAGGCACCTGCTAGCTCGCTACCTTCGCTAGATCTGAATAAAATAGAGGTCAGAATGAACAGCCTAGAGGGTCTGTCTAACGGATGGAGGTCGCTTCCCGATCAGGCCAAGGTACGTTTTGAAGAGAAGTACGGGAGGATTGCAACCTTAATGCAAGTCAAGGTCCAAATCCCGGCATTAAAAGCCATGTTGTCGGCTTGGAATCCTAAGTACGGGGTATTCTCTTTCAATGACATTGATACGGTCCCCACTATGGAAGAATATCAGGCATTGCTGGGGATCCCATACTCATTGCAGAGCCGGATCTACTTACACCTCGAGCATAGGCAAACCTGGAAACGGTTGGCACATATGTTGGGTTCTCCCCCAGAAGAAGTAAAGTCCAAAGAAACTGCCAAAGGAAAAACACATGGTTGGTATTGGACATATCTCCAGAAATGTTTAGATCAATGCCTCCATGAGAAACAGTGGGACCGGGTTTCAGTAGCTCTCGCTTTGGGAATCTACGGTCTGATTCTGTTCCCGGGACCATTGGGAATCATAACTTGCAACGCGGTGGAAGTATTGCGACGGAAAGGCGCAGATTAATCCAATACCGCAATCCTTGCGAGACTTTATTAACCCTTACCTACTGCGGATAACAGGCGGAGGATCCCTTAAGTGTTGTGCTCAACTGTTATACCTCTGGACTATCATTCACATGTGTCCCGTGGAGACAAAGGGATTAACTTGGTATCTTGACCAGCCTCTCATCGAGAAGATGGTTCAATTAGTGATCAGCCCGAAGAATGTAAAGCAGTGGTGGGAACGGATTCTAAGTTTCAATAGCCATGATTATTGTTGGAGGAAGCTGTGGACGTCGAGCCAACCCGTTTTGATCGGTACAGGAGGAAATCAGTCGGTATCCCTGATCGGAATAACCGGGTACGCAAGTTATACTCCAGCATTGGTAATGAGGCAGTTCGGCTCAACACAGTCTGTGATCAACATTGAAGAATACCACCAGGGTCACTTCTACCACGAGCTCAGAGAAGAAGAAGGGTTGAAAATGGCCCGCAAGTCCTGGGAAAACGTCACTCTGATGGAGAGATCGCCTAAGGGCCCAAGCACCTCGGGCGATTATCTTAAATGGAGAGCGACAGGACCGAGAACATTCATCGTGAAATTCAAGACAAGAACCCGCCCGAGATTTCCTATTAGAAGAAACGAATGGCCATCCGGATGACTCACTACGAGAGGCTAAAGCGAGAACTCACAGCTGCGGGAACAAATAAAGCAATTTGAAGGACCAACAGAAACTTAAAAGGAGAGTAAGAAGACTTAAGGAAGAGGTAAGGGCGAAAGGATGGGGTTCGAGGAGCAAGAGATACTGATGGGAAAGGGAAAGAGACTCTCTCAAGCCGAGGTAAAAGAAGCGAAAGTACAGAATAGCAAGTTTCAGGAAAAGATGAAATACCAAGAGGTACTCGTCGAAGAATATAAGCAAGAAAGTAAGAAGAAGAAGCTCGAATTGAAAGAACAAGCACTACTCATCAACGATATCTTGAAAGAGTGTGCTAAAGAAAGGAAAGAGAAAGAAAATGTCGTTCTCTATCAAGGATTGAAAGAGAATGTTGACCACTGAGAGAACAATAGCACAGTGGAAAACGAGAACTATTACAGAATCCGAGTATGCCACAAAGCATTTGACCCGCCAAGCAAGAAGAAAGGTCATATGAGTATCTCAGAAAATGTCATCTTATTATAAAGAACCTTCCGGAGCTTAGGCCAATGTAAAAGATACGATGTACAAATTATTCAGTTAATGAAGTGATTTTTGGACCATTGTTTAGCAAAATTTGTGAATGAATAGTATGACTCCCGTAGGAACTTCCTCGCTAGGGTTATGTGAAAAATTGAAATGCGCCATATGAACAGGTATCATAAATGCGCATTCAATCCCGTCATTCACGGTCAGACTATCGAACGATGCCATGATAAAGCTGAGGCGATTATCCTTTTTACAGATTTCAACCGCTCTCAAATGCCATCGTATCCTTCGTCCCGCATCAGACTTTTAGTTTCTTTGCAAAATTCAAGTTTATTTAAAATTTTCTTTTTTACTCCTTACAGAAATCAATATTGCTTCTAACAACGCAAGTCGACCAAGCACAGTTCAACCTCAATGAGTGTACTTAACAAGATCTCGAACAAGAAAACTAATGGAAGACCAGAACAAGTACAGTAACCTACAGGGCAAGTGTCCGAACTAAAAGACTGTGTTTCGAACTTATGAAGATGATGAGGGAGATGTCCCAAAATAGGCCCACTTCAGACCCTAACCTACCATTACCTCCCCCACCTCCTACAACGGTTGATTCTCACTACGCTCAACCTCCTTCACTTTCCACCATCAATCCGGACCGATCCATCATCAATCCGGTGACCATAAATAATGACCTACCTTTTTCCTATTACCCGGCTATCTCAAATGCCGAGCCACACCCCTCAATCCCGATCCCTCCAATTTACTCCACCCCTCAGCTCCCAGTTGGAGAAGCGCATCATACGGTGGAAGGAGAACATAGGGAGAGAGAAAACGAGAAACTATCGGCTCTAGAAGAAAGACTGAGGGCAATAGAGGGGCTGAACATGTATGGTTCAGTCGATGTGTCGTCACTGAGATTGGTGCCAGATGTGGTGATACCACCCAAATTCAAGGTTCCGGATTTCGACAAGTACACCGGAAACTCAGATCCCCGCATCCACCTGGCAACCTACATTGCCAAAATGTCTGCCTTAACAGAAGACGATAGACTTCTCATTCACTTCTTTCACGAGAGCCTCTCCGGAGCAGCTCTGAGATGGTGCATACAATTGGACAGGAGCAAGCTGCACTCCTGGAAGGATTTAGCCGATACCTTTCTAAAGCAGTACAAATTCAATTGTGATGCGGCACCCACAAGGAGGGACCTCCAGAACCTGGTACAGAAAGACCGGGAAGGTTTCAAGCAGTATGCCCAACGATGGAGGGAGAAGGCTGCAGAAGTATATCCTCCGGTGACTGACAATGAACTCTGCTCCCTATTCATCGAAACATTGAAGGCTCCCTACTTCAACCTGATGATTGGCAATACCTCCAACAGCTTCTCAGATATCATCCAAGCTGGTGAGAGAATTGAAGCTAATCTGAGAATAGGAAGACTACAGGAGTTGGCTGAGAACCCTGTAAAGAAGACTGCCAGCTTTGGCAAGAAGAAGGAGGGTGATGTACACTCTATCACCCGTCAGAATAATTACCCCCAATTTCCCCAAAATAACTACCGGCCATATCCTCCCTCTCATGGCCAAACCATCGCAAACATTCCACCTTCTTTCCCTAATTATCCACAACCACGCCCACAATACGCCCCACCTACAAATTTCCAACCAAGACCACCTCCTCCTCCAGCTCAACCAAGACCACCACAAAACAACCCGAGACCTCCAAGGAACCCTGATCCACCTCTTCCCCTTCCTCTCAGTGAAATATACCGATACCTTGTCGGTATAAACCAAATCGTACCAGTCCCCTTAGACCCGATCCAGCCGCCATATCCCAGGTGGTATGATGCCACTGCCCGGTGTGAGTATCACGGAGGGGCACAAGGGCATTCAACTGATAACTGCGGGGCACTCAGAGGGAGAGTGCACGCTTTAATCCGAAACGGGTGGTTGAAGATCGAGGGAAATGGTTCCCTCCCCAACGTTACCTCAAACCCACTGCCTAACCATAATGCGGGCAGTAGTGTAAATATGATAGAGTCTAATGGAGAAGAACCAACACTGGAAGTAGACGAGCTGGTTCCTCACTTTGAGGAGATTTTTGCTGTAGCAATAAGGGAGGGCTACCTTTGCCCTCAGGTAGCGGGATCCGAAAAGAGTACGGGGTGTCCTTATCATGGAGGGGCAGCTGACCATGAGCTGCGAGATTGTGAGGGGTTCAGGCAAGAGGTCCGGAACTTATTGTCTCTCAAGGTTCTGAGATATCAGAAGAGGTCAAAGACGGAAGAGGGAGTGAACACCACTAGGTTCAGCCAAACTGCTTCTACCTCCAAGCCCAGAATCACCTTCTCACCCCCGGTAGCCTCACCGCCAGTAACGGTTATCCAAACTCCACCCCAGCTCCCCATCACCAATACTCACGCTGTCCCTTGGAACTATAACTTCCAAGTTTTCACTCAAGATGCGTCAAGCAGTACATCCACTCCCAGTCTCGCCTCACCTCTGGCACCACCAAAACCATGTTTCGCTCCTCACGAGCATTTCAGAATGACTTATGCTGGACCTACCAGCAACCTTACTCCCCAAACCAGTTCTCGGCCCGTTATCGCAACAAAGCCCTCTCCACCTGAGCAAGAAGTCGAGTTTATAACTCGAAGTGGGAGGTGTTACGGGAACGAAGAAAGAGAGAAGAAGAAAGGGAAAGTAAAAATGGGAGAGTCATCAAAAAATACAGAAGAGGAGGTTGAGAAAGCAGGGGAAGTAGAACCTACTGAACATAAAGAAGAAGAAGGACTACTGCTCCAAATAATGAAACAGAGCGAGTATGATGTAGTGGAGCAATTGAGAAAGACACCTGCCCGAATTTCACTGTTATCACTGATCCTGAGCTCTGAAGTCCACCGACAAGCCTTGCAGAGAATCCTGGATCAAGCCTTTGTGAACCCTGACATCACACCGGGACAGTTTGAGAAGATAGTAGAACAAATCCAGGCTTCCAACTTTGTAGCCTTTTCTGAAGAGGAGGTAGATCCCGCAGGCTTAGGGCACAATAAAGCTCTACATGTAACTGTGAAGTGCAAGGGTTGTATAGTGGCCAAAGTTCTCATCGATAACGGATCGGCCCTTAATGTACTGCCTAGCGCAACCTTAGCCAGGCTGCCGGTCGACCAATCATATATACGTCAGAGTGCTATGGTGGTAAGAGCCTTTGACGGTACCAGGAGAGAGGTGCTGGGAGACATTGACTTGCCAATCCAAGTCGGTGCATGTACTTTCAACGTCACGTTCCAGGTGATGAACATTGAGCCGGCTTACACTATGCTGTTGGGGAGGCCATGGATCCATTCCGCGAATGCTGTTCCTTCGACTTTGCACCAGAAAATCAAATACATTAAGGACAGCAAAATCATCACTGTAAGGGGCGAAGAAGCCATACTGATCACCAAGCCGCAATCACTTCCTTATGTGGAAGCGGCCGAAGAATCATTGGAGAGTTCTTTCCAGGCCCTTGAACTGCAAGATACCGGGAAGGAGGGGGCTATGGCTATGGTGGCCAAAGTGATGTCGAGGAATGGGTATCAAGAGGGGAAAGGCTTGGGCACCGCCTTGCAAGGGATCGTGGAACCCATACCGGCTATTCAGAAGGTGGGCCGTAGTGGTTTGGGATATGAGGAGGATGCCCTCGTGGATGGGCGATTCTGGATGAGGAAAATACTTCGGGATCAGAGGTTTGACCAGAAGATGGGAAAGATGAAAGTAGTCCCGAGAATCACAGAGATCTTCACCAAATCGGTCATTCAACATCCGGCAAATACAGAAGAATCACCCGATGATCCATCCATCGATGTCATCCAACTAGACTCCTTGTATGAGGCCCTAGTCTCGCCAATGACTGAGGGGCAAGAACTGAACAACTGGACAACGGAGGATATCCCTGTACTCAATTTCGAGTAAAGTACCTCTGGTTATCTACACTTGATCATTTTGTCCATGATGACAAGTGTAATACTGTAAATGGACCTTTTCTTATGGCATTAATATTAATGAGTTGATAGCGCATTTTAAATCCAATACTCTCTTTCTTTCCTTTTTAATTCCATCCTTATAACATGTTCTATTCTTTATTCATTCAGGACCATTCATCAATTAACACCTAATAATCCAATAGACTTAGAAATTCCTCTGGTTAATTTTGAAATCCCCATAACTGCCATTACTTCAAGTGATTCTGAGGAAGAACTTACACAAGAAGACGATGAAAAAGATGAACCCTCCCTCGTGCCTTGTGAAAACGAAACGCGCACAATAAACTTAGGCACGGAGGAAGTAAAAAGGGAACTTAAGGTAGTGGAGAGTGAGGAATTGGGAGATATGATCGGTCTGCTTAAAGAATTCCTCGACGTGTTTTCCTGGAGCTATGATGATATGGTGGGTTTGGACCCTCAGATAGTAACGCACAAAATTCCCTTAACCCCAGGGACAATTCCGGTGAAGCAGAAACTAAGGAGAATGAATCCCGACACACTGCTCAAGGTTCGGGATGAAGTCAAGAAACAGTATGACGCCGGATTCTTGGAAGTGGTCAAATATCCCCAATGGGTGGCTAACGTCGTTCCGGTAATGAAGAAAGAGTCAGAGTGTGCGTTGACTACAGGGACCTTAATAAAGCTAGCTTGAAAGATGATTTCCCTCTCCCCCACATTGATGTGTTAGTTGACAATGCCGCGGATTGGGCAGTGTTCGTGTATTGATGGGGCATCGTGGTACAATCGATCCCAATGGACGAAGAAGACAAGGATAAACCGCTTTCATCACTCAATGGGGAGTATTCGCTATCGGGTCATGCCCTTCGGGTTGAAAATGCAGGCTACTTACAAATACGCAATGGTCACATTATTCCATGACATGATGCATAAAGAAGTGGAGGTGTACGTGGATGATATGATCATTAAATCCAGGAGAAGAGAGCCACGTTCAGTGATGAGGAGGGTATTCGAAAGGCTCAGAAATACCACTTGAAGTCAACCCCGCTAAATGCATATTCGAGCTAAATCGGGAAAGTTGTTGGGATTCATAGTAGCGAGAAAGGGATAGAAGTAGATCCGCATAAGGTTCGAGCTATTCAAGAAATGCCATCCCCAAAAACAGAAGGAGGTGCGCAGTTTCGGGAAAGTCAACTACATTTCGAGGTTTATTTCTAATCTTATCGCCAAAGTCGAGCCTATTTTCAGATTACTCGGAAAAATAACTCTACTCAATGGGATTCATTTGTCAAGAGGCTTTTGAGAAAATCAAGCAAGATTCACAAATCCACCAAGATTGGTTCCACTCGTGGCAGTGCCTTTGATATCGTACATGGCACCAAAGAGACTCGATGGGATGTGTTTTGGGACAACATGATGATACCGCCTAAAAGAGAGGGCCATTTATTACTTGAGCAAGAAGTTCAATGATTGTGAGTCAAGGTACTCTTCCTTAGAAAAGACTTGTCGCGTTAGCTCGACAAAGAAATCGCCTCAAGCACTACATGTTGAATCACAAGACATGGCTCATCTCCGTGATGGATCCTATTAGATATGTATTCGAGAGCCCATTCGTGCTGTGAAGGATAGCCAAGTGGCAGTTATACTCTCCCAAAGACGACATAGTCTACATGACCAGAAAGCGGTGAAAGGCAACAGAATTGCCGACCTCCTAGCGTAAAAATCCTATCCGTGATTATGAAGCTCGATTTTGAGTTCTCGATAAGCATATTAATGAAGCAGATCACAAGAGGAGGGGCCACCGATGTATGGGAAATGTATTTTGATGGAGCAACAATTTATCCGAAACGGAATCGAGTCGCATCGGTATCCCGGACGAAAACACTTCCGATAGTCAAGTTGAGGTTTGATTGTACCAACAATGTCGCAGAGTATGAAGCTTGTGTGATGGGACTACAAGTCGCTATCGAAATGAAAATCGTAAAGTTGGAGGTGTACGGAGACTCGGCTCGATAATTTATCAAGTCAAGGGAGAATGGCAAACTAAGGATCCCAAGTTGATCCCATATCGTAAGTACTTCATCGAGTCGATCAAGGAATTCAAGAAATCTCTTTCACTCATCTTAGCAGGACAAGAATCAATTTGTCGATGCTTTAGCTACTCTAGCCGTTATGGCTCAAATGGAAGAAGGGCGCAACTCAAGCATTGAGGGTTAAAGCAAGGGATGAACCACCATCGCTTCACGATTGAAGAAGAACCCGATGGAAAGCCTTGGTATCATGACATCCAGTTTCATCAGAGAACTGCAGAATTTCCCTCGTGGGTAACCAAAAATGAAAAGAAGATGATTCGAGATTAGCATTGGGATACTTCCTCAAAGGAGAAACCCTATACAAGAGGAGCTCCAACGGCGACCATCGAGATGCGTAGATGCAAAAGAAGCAAAGAGAATCCTCTTTGAGACACATGAGGGAAATTGTGCGACCCATGCCAATGGACACATGATATCTAAGCAAATCATGCGACGTGGGTATTTTTGGACCACAATGGAGAAGGATAGCATCGAGTATTTCCGGAAGTGCCATAAGTGTCAGATCTATGCCAATCCGATAAACGTCCCACCTCATACACTGTTCAACCTCGTCTCACCGTGGCCTTTCGCAATGTGGGGCATCGATGTGATTGGTCCCATCAACCCTAAGGCATCCAATGGGCACAGATTTATCCTGGTAGCAATCGACTATTTTTCTAAATGGGTCGAAGCAACGTCGTATGCTCACATCACGCAGAACACGTTTCTCAAATTCCTCAGAAGCAATATCATCTACCGGTATGGTCTCCCCAATGAAATCGTCACTGACAACGCCAAGAACCTCAATGGTCCAAAGATTCGTGAATTATGTGATCAATACAAAATCCGCATCTCAATTCCTCCCGCATCGCCCCAGATGAATGGAGCGTAGAAGCCGCAAACAAGAACCTCAAGAGGATAATCCGGAAAATGACGGTCACATATAGGGATTGGCATGATATGCTTCCTATGCTCTTCACGCATACCGGACTTCCATAAGAACCTCAACCGGCAACTCCATACTCACCGTCTACGGATGGAAGCAAGATACCTATTGAGGTCGAAATTCCTTCCTTTAGGATTCTCAAGGAATCGTGATTGATGAATCGTAATGGATCCATCAAGGTTGGATCGATTAAATTTGTCGGACGAAAAAGGTTAACAGCAGCATGTCATGGGCAATTATACCAGGAGAATGGCTAGGCATTTGATGAAGGTGTTCGCCACGTGAATTCCAACCCGGGACCTAGTATTAAAGAAAGTGTCACGAACCAAAACGATCCCCGGGCAAATGGTCACCAACTTATGAGGGACCCTATGTGGTTAAAGGCATTTTCCGAGGAGCCTTAATCTTGACCCATATGGACGGTGAAGAATTCCCGAGACCCGTGAATGCCGACATCGCCAAGAGGTACTATGCATAAAATGAGTAAAGGACGAAACCCAAAGGGCGCCCCAAAAAAAAAAAAAAAAAAAAAAACTTGGAGTGAAACCAAGGGGCGCCCAAGAACCAAAGTGGAGAAATAAGGAAGAGGGTATGAAACCAAGGATGGAGAAGAGACCATTATGGCATGAGGTCACAGAGAACTTGAAATAATGGCGCTTAAAAGACTTCAAAACCAACTAAAAGGAATATGTGAGATCTATCTTTGTACCTTTTTCTTCTCCTTTGAAAGTCTATTTTTCCTAATAAAGTTATACTTCATTCCTTCTGTTTGTGTTTTCCCGTTTACCCATTTTTTAATGCTATCCTTTCTCTTTGTTTAACGCGCTATTGATTAGTTAAAATTTTCGCCATAAGATTTGAATTCGAAAATTGATAACCTCACGTACTTTATTATGAGATTTGCAGGAAGTGGCCTTCACACAAAAAAAAAAAAAAAAAAAAAAAAAACTAGAGGTGAAAACCCTAAAGGGCGCTTCTGGTTAAATGGACGGAAAGAAAGTGAAAACCCCCAAGGGCGCTTTCCAAAAAATAAGAAAAAAAACGGGAACAGAAGAGGGGCATTTGAATCCTTGATGGTCATGGGCCAAGTCTTGCAACTCCTTTTCCATTAATCATCTACTTCGTATCTTGTTAAGTACACTTCATCAGGGAAGAACTTCATGTGTCAGGGTTAGACTTGCTTTGTAAGTTGATTTTAATTTCCTGCAATTTAAATTTCTGTTATCAACCTCTGGTTCCTTGATCTAAGTTGATTTTAATTTCATGCAATTTAAATTTCTGTCATCAACCTCTGGTTCCTTGATCTAAGTTGATTTTAATTTCATGCAATTTAAATTTCTGTCATCAACCTCTGGTTCCTTGATCTAAGTTGATTTTAATTTCATGCAATTTAAATTTCCTGTTATCAACCTCTGGTTCCTTGATCTAAGTTGATTTTAATTTCATGCAATTTAAATTTCTTGTTATCAACCTCTGGTTCCTTGATCTAAGTTGATTTTAATTTCATGCAATTTAAATTTCTGTCATCAACCTCTGGTTCCTTGATCTAAGTTGATTTTAATTTCATGCAATTTAAATTTCATCATCAACCTCGGTTCCTTGATCTAAGTTGATTTTAATTTCATGCAATTTAAATTTCTTGTTATCAACCTCTGGTTCCTTGATCTAAGTTGATTTTAATTTCATGCAATTTAAATTTCTGTCATCAACCTCTGGTTCCTTAATCTAAGTTGATTTTAATGCAATTTACATTTCCTGCTATCAACCTCTGGTTCCTTGATCTAAGTTGATTTTAATTTCATGCAATTTACATTTCCTGCTATCAACCTCTGGTTCCTTGATCTAAGTTGATTTTAAATTTCATGCAATTTACATTTCTTGCTATCAACCTCTGGTTCCTTGATCTAAGTTGATTTTAATGCAATTTACATTTCCTGCTATCAACCTCTGGTTCCTTGATCTAAGTTGATTTTAATTTCATGCAATTTACATTTCCTGCTATCAACCTCTGGTTCCTTGATCTAAGTTGATTTTAAATTTCATGCAATTTACATTTCTTGCTATCAACCTCTGGTTCCTTGATCTAAGTTGATTTTAATTTCATGCAATTTAAGTTTCCTGTTATCAAACTCTGGTTCCTTGATCTAAGTTGATTTTAATTTTCTGGTACGTCGACTTCTGTTAACAATTTCTAGGCCATTAGTCCCCTAATTTCAAACACTTAATCGTCCAAAATATGAGTCTGAATCTTTACATAATTCCCACACGGAAATTTCTTTCCTTTAATAGAAATTATGTAAAGAGGGGCAGCTGTCGACAGCATATTTTGGCCGATCCCCAAAATCAACAAGACTTTGAAACCGATCCCCAGCACTAGGTCTCCCTGGGCCAGCCAATGACATTTCCGACTTCTCTTCATTTTTCTTTACCAGATGACCATATTTCCGAACTCTCCTTAAAAGGAATTGAATCAATGCTAAGTCCTAACATTCGTTAAAGCCCTGCCGATCTCTCAAATCATTTACCGATCTCTCAAACCCGCTGTCGAATTTTCGGACCCGTCGGGTATATCCCTGATCTCTGTTGATAAATGAAGTGAACTAGCATTAGATCTTTTCTTACCAGTTTTATTGCCGATCTCCTTTTCGGAAGATTAAGAGCTAAAGTTTTGGTTCGGTTTAACGAGGGTTCCGATCTTAAGTTTTCAAGTTAAATTTTCAATTTTAATCAAGTCCTGCTCAAAGATTTCTTCCCACCTATCTCATGCTTATTGTGCTTTCCGATCACTTATACTTAGATTAATAATTGCATTTAGATACTTAGGCAATTCAGAGATTTTCCGATCACATCCATTCATTGAACAAAAGAGACATTCCATTTCATTTCATTTTTTTTGTACAAGTTATTCGGCTGGGGGATCACCCCCAGCCTGATTTATATTCTGCTCACTCTCTCTCTCACCCTCGGCTTCCTCCTCACTGTCCTCATCGTCGCCTCAGAGCCAGTCGGCCATCCAGAGAAGTCCTCTTCGTGGTAGCGCTCGAGTTCAGCCAAGAGGTCCTTGTGAGCATTCACATAGGCTCCGCTATCCTCGCCACCATCTCTTCGTCTTTCTCCTTAAGCTCCTCATCCTTCGCCTTAAGCTCCTCGTCTTTCTCCTTGAGTTCCTCTATAAGTTGAGCGACCTGAGCGGCTTCGTTGGCGTGAAGCGCCTGGACTTCCCCAAGAGCACGGTCCCTCTCAGCCAAAATATGATTCTGCTCGCCACTGCCTTCATGGAACTTTGCCCGTCCCTCGACTTGAGATATATAATCCCGAGTGGATGAGAGTTGGGATCGGAGGGAAGCCACTTCCTCATTCTTCTTCCCGATCTCCTTACCTGCACGCTGAATCTTTTCCGAACCATGGTCCGGTTCACTGACACTCTACGCTTAGGCTCATGGATCGAGTCAAGATATCATCGAGACCATTCCGGGATAGCCTGTCCCGATCCTCCTGAAAGAAGATGGTAGACCCCAGGAATTTGGCAAAATAGTGGTTCTCTCTAACAGTCCTATTATTCTTCAAGGAGTCGATCAGTATTTGAGAGCCAAGAGAAGAGGTCCTCCTAAGCTTGAGTAGGCCCCTTCTCGTGCTTGGAACAATTGGGAGAGGTGGAGGCCGCTCTTCCATTCTAGGAGGAGATCGGACAGCTTCTGAGGTCGGTGGACCCGAAGGTTGAGGCGGGTCTCTTTGTATCTCCCCAGGCTCATGACCGGGTGTTCGAAGCATTTCCGAACGCTTCATCTCCTTTACTTTCCGGGAGATCTCTCTTTCCTTCTTCCGCTTCCTAGAACCCTCACCACCCGCCATACCTGCACAAAGAAAAGGTTAGTGAGATCGCTAAGGTCGTGAGAACTGAGATATAGAAAATACCAATGCCGAGGTCAGAGAGCGGAAGTTCGCGGTCTTGGCCGGTGAGCAATTGAATAGTCCAATGGTGCAGCTCGGCAGTCACCGCATCCAAACAAGAATACTTTTGAGTGGCGGCCAGACTCTTCAGATCCATCACTATTAAGTCTTCCTCCTGACTCAGGGTAATGTGCCTCGGAAGCAAGGGCCCCTGGTACCACCAGCTACGGGAGAAGTCCTCAAAGCTTTCTGATCTTTGCTCCTCGTAATGAAGAAACGGTTCTTCCAATTCTTAAGGGATGAGGGCAGATCGGAAAAGAGCCCGCAATGAGGCTTCACTGAAAGAACCAAAGGTTCGCCATCCTTTCGCGAAGTTAGTCCGTGCGGCTCGGCGAACACTTTAGCCGTAGGTCCGATTCCCTTAGATCGGCATAGACCTCTAAGGCTACCAAGATCCGCCACGAGTTAGGGTGAATTTGAGCAATGCACGCTCGGTGAAGTTTTAGGACCTCCTTATAGAAATCGTCTAGAGGGAACCTCAGACCGGCCTTTAACTATTCCTCGTACACCATGACCATGTCATTCTCTTCAAAGGAGTGATCGACACGAAGATCGCTGTGGCACTTGATTAGCTCGTACGAATCAGGCCGAATGTTATATTCTTGGCTAAACGATTGCAGATCGGATTCTCAAGAACCGACGGTAGCTCGTCTATAGGAGAGTCTCTCCCTCAAGAAGGTGCGAGCCTTGATGGTATGACCCGCCTCGAGTTGGAGCGAGGCCCCGGGAGGTTCTTGTTGAACGCTTGGCCCGATCGCTTCTTCTTCATCGACGATGACCACGAATCGAATGGAAGGAGGGCTCGCCGCCTCCGACCTTCTGCAGACCGCTCATTTTCAAAAGAAACAAAGAATTTAAACTAAAAGAGGATCAAAGCCCTTACCGAGTCCGATCGGCGTCTAAGAACTTGAGAAAACGAGAACTTCAAGTTGTGAGCAGGGATTGAAAATGGAATGAGAGAACAACCGGCTAACCCTCCCACCCCTATTTATACTAGTCCGAGCATTTAATGCTCGCGAGGTTCTAGGCAACAGATCGATTGGTGGGACTCGACAGTTTCTCGACACTTCTCTCAAATATCCGAATGTTGAGATCGGTTAATTGAGATCGCATAATAAGTTAAATATTTTGAATAAAGGATCAGTTAAGTGTCATTCAGGTAAAGAACCAGATCGGATAACCACATTAGAGATCGGAAAATAATCAATGCAAAAATAATAAGATGATAACCGACAAAATAAAGTCTTTATTTTCAAAAGATCGGATTACATCATTTGGGCGATCTCTAGGGATCGGATTACACTAAAATTGATCACATCATTTCGTGATCTCTAGAGATCGGATTGCATTGAAAATAAAATACATCATTTGGGCGATCTCTAGGATCGGACTACAATAAAGGTCTAACTACATCATTTGGGCGATCTCTAGAGATCTGATTACATTTTAGGATTACATCATTTGGGCGATCTCTAGAGACCGGTGGAACATCCTATCTAAAAGGCCTATGTCAAAGCCTAGTCTCGTGGCTGAATCAAAAGACATGTTTGACCAGGAGACCTACGTTGACATCGGATAGATGTGCAGATGGGGTGACTATGACTCCCATGAAGATGAGAGACATCGCCACCGATGTTACCACCAAACCGACCGCTTCGGAACACCCAATGTGGAGGAAAACCGCTGTCGGAACACTCACTGTGATGAGAAACCGAATGAACTCAGTTGAGCGACTCGAGATCGGTACAACCAAGGTCTGCAATACAGATCGGTCAAATCCAATCCTCTCACCATCGTCAGTTAAGGTCATTCGATCACCGGGATTGTAAATTTTCAGTCGGTGAGTAAAGAAGTCCATCGGAAAAAGATCAAAGCCACAGTTATAGCCAGAACTTCCACCGGAGCAGCTAGAACAGGGAAAGTAAGAAAGGAAGAGAGGAAAATCAGATGAAAGAAATGTCTCTATCGACAGGAGTATATATAGGGGAAAATGAGCATTTATTGTCGAAGCGTAAAACGGCTTAACGCCGAATCGAGGGACAATTAATACTTTGACCAGACCGACCAAGAAGGGAAAAGATCGGAATAGTAGATCTAAGGTGGGAGACCAGCATGAAAGGTCGGAAAGAACATGTGAAAGAGATCGAAAGAGGAGGGATCGGTAGGCAAAAAGAATAAGACAAATTCCAATAACCGCCGCCGAATCGTGAGCCGAGGTAGTTAAGGCGTTGCGCATTTAGATCTCACCGCACGCCTAAGAATTGCCCGCAATGCTGACAGGTGCCAGGGTATGTCATGACAGTCCTGTACATCCCAATCTCCACCGTTGATCCCACTTGTAAGGACAAACCCGGAACCCTTAGATCAAGAGAGAAGACGACAATACCAGCGTCTTTCGCTCTTAACCCTGGATCGTTCGGACAAGGAAATTTGGGACCGCTGATGGAAAGAAGAAAAGGACAAATATTATGAAGAGTGATCTCAACCATTCATTTTGATTCTCATTAATTCCTGAACCTCCGATCATGTCCTTCAAATCTCGACCTCCATCTCCCTCAAATAAATCCCGACCCTTCACGAAGAGCACCCGATTCCTATAAATACCGCATAAAAACTGCTCAAGGGACGGCAAAAATAGACAAGAGGTCATATTATAGCAGAGGAACTCGAAATTTCATTTAGTTTGCTACTCGCTACGTAGAAGTGTCAATCAAAAGACTTTAGAAAATAGTTTTCCAAAGTGTTTTTCTTGAAAAGATTCGAATCCGAACTCTACATTTCCAGTTTGTTCATTATCCGGTCACACTCTCACTTTCTCGCTTTTATCATCTCTGTTTTTATTGTCCAAGATAAACTTCATTCCACTCGGTTCGTATCATCTTTGTCTGATCGCATTTTAGCTATGTACACTCCATTTCACGATGACCACCACCCTCGTGCCAATCACCGTTGCCTTGTCACTATTTGACACCCCATAGTTATTTTAGTAGATTTGGCTCTCATGTAAGAGCTCATACTACTGCTTTTATTAAGTGCTTACATTTACTTTCGCATTTTCTTTGTTCTTCTCACATCCGTGACTTTCTACTTTTGCACAAACGATCCCCAAAGAATGTTACCGTAAGAGCTCATATCATCGCTTTATCGAAAGTGTCCGTGATTTACTTTCCGCATTTTCCTGTGTTCTTCTTACATCTGCAACTTTCTTCAAGACTATTTTTGCACAAACGATCCCCAAAGAATGACACTCCCAAATCATCTATTTAGTGATCAGTTCATTTTTGTTAATCTTCATCTTTTTTGAAAGCAAGTTTTCTAACTCCTAGTAGTATGTAAGTGGTTGGGTAAACGTAGGTAACTGCAACTTAGGGGTCTCTTTTAAAAGAGAGAACATGAATAACACGTCAGGAAGATAGCCAAACTATTAGGCCGACGTAAACAGCAATTCGACAAAGATGTCATAAAGTGGAATAAGACCAAAGTAAACGAAACAGAGTAGATCGGTCATTAATAGATATTGGTAAAATGAACGCATGGAAGGTCGGTAAATCAAGTCTAGTTTTCCCTATCTAGTCAAAAGGTATCGAGAAGCCTTATCCCCAGCATCTTAGAACGCCAGAATCCTTAGCTTTAGGTTCTTATGTCATGTAGTTGAAATTAAAAATCCGGGAGATCGGAGAAATCCCTTCCAGGCTCCTGTTAATCTGAAAGAGATCGGAAGAGAGTTCTTATCCGGTCTCAATCCAAAATTTTAATAAACGTAAAAAGAGATCGGAGGAGAGTTCTTATCCGGTCTCCCTTCAAAATTTTAATAAACATTAAATAGGGATCGGAGGAGAGTTCTTATCCGGTCTCAACTCAAAACATTAATAAATAACTCTAAAGGAGATCGGAGGAGGGTTCTTATCCGGTCTCCTCTCAAAATTTTAATAAATAACTTAAAGGAGATCGGAGGAGGGTTCTTATCCGGTCTCTCAAAATTTTAATAAACAACTTAAAAGAGATCGGAGGAGAGTTCTTATCCGATTCTCACACCCGTTCACTAAGGTTGTCTCATTTACTTATGTATCTGGGTGATCCAAATTTAGTGAAAAATCAAATATTCCTTTTACCAAAAGGATTAACATTGCCGTCTAAGCCCTCCTAACTAATTTATAAAGGACGCAGAATTAAATCTACTTACCCTTATTAAGGGACGAGGTGGGGTGCCTAACACCTTCCCCACCCGTTTACGGACCCCGAACTTAGAATCTCTGTTTTGAAGTGGTTTCATTTTTAATTTAACTTCTCAAATGGTTTTCTTTAGTTTCCCTCAAAACTAAGGTGGCGACTCCTCACTTTTTCCCACTTCGGTGAGTGATCGTTCAGGCGACCGCAAAATCTATTGCGACAGTGCACAATAAAATTTTTAAATACAATACATAAATCATTCTGTGACACCCCTTACCCGTGTACAGTATACCCGAGTAAGTAATGCCACACGGTGTACCGGCACATTCTAATATACCTTAATTAATTTATACCATGCTTGTGAATATAATTTATGAAATATAATTTATTTTAGCCATTTATCAAAAGTATTATTTATTTGAGGTTCCGAAGGTTTTAAAGAAAATCCGGCGGAGTACCGGCTAAAAATGGAGAAAACAGTTCTTCGGAACCTGTTAAAAACACTTCCAATATTTGTATTCCATCATCTCAAACTCCAATATCATCACAAAACTCAATATCAAGATCTCAACATTTCAATTTCAATTCTCATTCATCCATCACATGTGATGATCACATATAAATCATAAATAAACATTTACTTTTCCATTCACAAATACAATTTTCATAATTTACATAAATATCAATATACATTACACAAGTTTAATTTCATATGAGAAAATCAAAATTTAGTTACAAAATGTCAAAATGATACCTAGTGTCCTACCAATGCACTGCAGAAGTTGAGGTGACACGGACACTGAGCAGAACTGCAGGATAGACTCACCCAGTCTGCGGTCTACTGGGCTCACGATCTGTATCTCCGCACCACGCGTGGCAAAAGCAACGCGCTAAGCAATAATGCTTAGTGGTGCAATAATAAAATAAAAGAAAATAGCAAGAAAACAAATATGTAGTGAATGTGTATGATTCATTTGTTTAGTATGGATATATACATTAATTCATTAACTTTGTTCACTTTCATTCATTTGGTTGCCCAAGTAACCTTTACTAGACGACTGGACTGGATAACGGGTAAACTGGCGCTGGGTACCTAGTACCTCGGGCCGTCACACCATCGGTCACATATGCATCTCCGGCAGGCATGTAATGCCTAACAAGTCAGAAATACATCAGGCACAATGCCAAGTCTCAATACAAGGTCAGAATGGCTAAAAGCCATAAAATCACAGAATGGCATATTGCCATATGCAGTACTGCTAACTGAACCCTATTGGCATGCCAAACTATCCAAACCAATCATGTTAGGTATACTAGGGCATTTGAAACTTTTAAATTCTTCAATTTGTACATTTCAAGTTTTGATGTCACTATTCACCTCATTGGTCAACAAAAATGTTGACTTTTGGATAGAAAATAGGTGTATTGGTTTTAACACCCCAAACATACCACATTTTGTATTTAAAACTTGTTGGAATTGATTGCCATTTCCATTTCTCAACTTAATTCTAAGAGGGCAGAAATTTCAGTTTTTGAGACCCAAATTTACTGTTCCATTGGGCCCTGTTGCAGTGGGAATTTGAAGAAATGACAAACATGAAAGTTGTTCCTTATTTTGTCTAGTTGAATTTATTTTTTCGAATCACTCCATTTGGAGTTTTGTAGCTCTAGATATGGTCCAAAAACCACAGCTGGCCGGATTGCCAATCTGCAGAATTGACTATATCTACAGTAACATAAACAGTAACTAGAGTCACTTGGTTGGATGGGTTCTGGCCATAATTTGGGGTAGATTCCTTCATGAAAGTTGTTTGTCTATGTCTTAACTTATTTCTGTAAAAATTTCAGGTCAATTGACCAAATCTATAGTGAGTTATGGCCTTACTGTTCATTTGGTCATTCTGCAGAATCAGTTGCAGGGTATCCGGATTGGGGCCAAGTTTTGGTCCTCTTGCTTTGGTCTTTTGGGCATGGTTTCTTCAGAAAAAATGTGCCATTATAAGCCTAGTTTCATGTCCAATTGGCCAAACACCAATTGGACCAACACAACCCAAGTTATGGCAGTCCAAGTGGACTGAATTTTCAGTCCCTCTGCTGCTGTCCTAGGGCAGCCTACATCTTCACTTTGCAATCCTATTTTTCAGCCCAAGTTAACACTGGTGCCTCTGTCAACATAGCCTTCAACTTCTCAAAACTGGTCTGACACTTTTCATTCCAGTCAAATCTAACATTCTTGTGTAACAACTTGGTCATTGGAGCAGCTATTAAAGAAAATCCCTTCACAAATCTTCTGTAATACCCAGCTAGCCCCAAGAAGCTTCTGACCTCAGTTGTATTCCTGGGAGGCTTCCATTCCATCACTGCTTCTATTTTCTTGGGATCCACCCTAATCCCATCAGCTGACACTATGTGTCCAAGGAATGCAATCTCATTCAGCCAAAAGTCACACTTGGACAACTTAGCATACAGCTTCTTTTCCTTCAGGGTTTGCAGAACAATCCTCAAATGCTCATCATGTTCTTCACTGGTCTTGGAATACACCAAAATATCATCAATAAAGACCACTACGAACCGATCTAGGTATGGATGGAAGATACGGTTCATAAGGTCCATAAATGCTGCTGGTGCATTTGTTAGGCCAAAGGGCATCACCAGAAACTCATAATGCCCATACCGGGTCCTGAATGCAGTCTTTGGCACATCTGCATCCTTCACCCTCAACTGATGATACCCTGATCTGAGATCAATCTTAGAAAATACTCCTGCTCCCTTCAACTGATCAAACAGCAACGGATATTTGTTCTTCACAGTCACTTTATTCAACTGCCGGTAATCAATGCAAAGCCTCAAAGTCCCATCCTTCTTCTTTACAAACAGCACTGGAGCTCCCCATGGTGACACACTGGGGCGTATGAACCCCTTATCAAGCAACTCTTGCAACTGAGTTTTCAACTCCCTCAATTCAGTGGGTGCCATCTTATAAGGAGCAATGGAAATGGGTGCTGTTCCCGGCAGTGTCTCAATAGCAAACTCGACTTCCCTTTCTGGTGGCAAACCAGGCAACTCTTCAGGAAATACCTCTGGGAAGTCTCTCACTGTGGGTATATTACTCAGGTCTGGCTTAGCCTGCCTAGTATCCACCACATGTGCTAGGTAGGCTTCACAGCCTTTTCTCATCATTCTTCTTGCAACTGTGGCTGAGATGACATTGGACAAGAAATCTTTCCTTTCACCCACAAATGTAATCTCATTGCCCTCTGGAGTTTTCAGAGAAATCATCTTCAGTTTGCAATAAACTATTGCATGATGACGTGACAACCAGTCCATTCCCAAAATCACGTCAAACTCATGGAAGGGCAACTCAATCAGGTCTGCCAAGAATTCATACCCCTGAATCCTTAACGGGCAACCCTTGTATACCTTGTTCACCACTATACTGTGACCCAATGGATTAGTGACAAGAATGTCTTGGTCACTCTCCCCTACTAGTATCCCCCTTTCTACGGGTTAGTTGATGCAGATGTATGAATGAGTGGATCCTGGATCCACCAATGCATGCACAGGTGTAGTGTAGAGGGAGAACGCACTCGATGACGTCCGGCATCTTGCTCCTCCCGAGCTCGGGGCATAATTTCGGTAGGTGGTGCATTATCCGCCTCTCTGGCTCGGATGTAGGCCTTTGTGATGGTCCCACCGCGTCGATTTACTGCATTTTCTACCTCTCGTGGTGCAGAAGTGTCATGCGCTTGTGTTGGAGCAGTGTAGTAGTTTTGCGTGGCGGTTCCTCGGTGATGCTCTGTCGACCCACATCTTAAACAGGCACGATTACTCCAACATTCCCTTGTGCCATTTGGGCAAGCGGTGTGGACATGCGAGAAGATGTTGGGGCTGGTCCTCGATCGCATCCTCGAGAGCCGCCCACCGATGGTGTGGACCGACTCTCCTAGAGGTGAATCGTGGCCCGGGCCCCGAGACCGACCACGACCATGTGGCCGACTGAACTGCGTGCGGTGGACCTTTGAACTTCTTCCCAGGTGCAGGAGATGAGCTAGATTGACCCGGGCCCCTCTTCTGCTGTCTATCCCTTCTGGTTTGCTCACTGATTCTCACTTTTTCAACCCTTATTGCAGCTTCCACTAACTTGCTAAATTCCGTGATTTCCAAGGCAGTGAGCTGGATCTTTATGTTGTCATTTAATCCCTCTTCAAATCTCTTGCATCTTTCAGCTTCATTAGGGACTATCCCCCTTCCATAGCGGCTTAATCGGACGAATTCCTTCTCATACTCGGCCACTGATAGTCGTCTACCTCGATTAATGAACTCTCTTCTTCTCTCTTCCGTATACAAGACCCACATATTTCTTCTTAAATTCGAGAGAAAGAAGTCCCAAGTTACTGACTTCCGCTGCACTTCATCGACACAAGATCCCACCATTCGTAGGCATCATCTTGCAACAGGATATGGCGGCCTCTAGGTTTTGCCTGGGTGCGGTGGAGTTGTTTTAGAACTCGCCTGCTTTGTTCAACCAATTCTACCGCAATGAGTCATCTTCTCTCTTCAAAAAGTCCACCGCTCCAAACTTTCTTAGCCTTTCCAGTGTGATTTACTGTGGAGCTGGTGGTAGTGGTGTCTTGGCATTACCGACCATTTGTCTAAAGAAATCGGCCATTTGTTGGAACATGGCCTGTGGAGGCTGAGTAGGCTCGGCTTGAGCTGGCGGAGCAGGTTCTCCCATGCCCCCAGTCTCAGCTGCTGCAGGTGGAGCATGACTCTCCACTTCCTCCTCGACTGCTCTTTGGGATGAAGGGTCCATATCCTATTCAAAATAAGAAAGACAAACAGATCTGCATTAGTGTCACCTCGACTCTTACAAATGCAATGCATGGTATGGACTCAATCTAGGCCCAGAAACGCCTAAACCGTGCTCTGATACCACTAAATGTGACACCCCTTACCCGTGTACAGTATACCCGAGTAAGTAATGCCACACGGTGTACCGGCACATTCTAATATACCATAATTAATTTATACCATGCTTGTGAATATAATTTATGAAATATAATTTATTTTAGCCATTTATCAAAAGTATTATTTATTTGAGGTTCCGAAGATTTTAAAGAAAATTCAAGTGAGTACCGGCTAAAATGGAGAAAAGCTTCTTGAACTGTTAAAAACACTTCCAATATTTGTATTCCATCATCTTAAACTCCAATATCATCACAAAACTCAAGATCAAGATCTCAACATTTCAATTTCAATTCTCATTCATCCATCACATGTGATGATCACATATAAATCACAAATAAACATTTACTTTTCCATTCACAAATACAATTTTCATAATTTACATAAACATCAATATACATTACACAAGTTTAATTTCATATGAGAAAATCAAAATTTAGTTACAAAATGTCAAAATGACACCTAGTGTCCTACCAATACACTGCAGAAGTTGAGGTGACACGGACATCGAGCGTAATCGCAGATAGACTCACCCATCTGGGGTCACCGGGCTCACGATCTGTATCTCCGGTACCTACGCATGGCAAAGCAACGCGCTAAACAATAATGCTTAGTGGTGCAATAATAAAATAAAAGAAAATAGCAAGAAAACAAATATGTAGTGAATGTGTATGATTCATTTGTTTAGTATGGGTATATACATTAATTCATTAACTTTGTTCACTTTCATTCATTTGGTTGCCCAAGTAACCTACACTAGACGCATCGGATCGATAACGGTAAATCGGGCGCTGGGTACCTAGTACCTCGCCGTCACACCATCGGTCACATATGCATCTCCCAGTGCAATGTAACTAACAATGTCAGAATACATCAGGCATAATGCCAAGTCTCAATACAAGGTCAGAATGGCTAAAAGCCATAAAATCACAGAATGGCATATTTCCATGTGTAGTACTGCTAACTGAACCCTATTGGCATGCCAAACTATCCAAACCAATCATGTTAGGTATACTAGGGCATTTGAAACTTTTAAATTCTTCAATTTGTGCATTTCAAGTTTTGATGTCACTATTCACCTCATTGGTCAACAAAAATGTTGACTTTTGGATAGAAAATAGGTGTACTGGTTTTAACACCCCAAACATACCACACTTTGTATTTAAAACTTGTTGGAATTGATTGCCATTTCCATTTCTCAACTTAATTCTAAGAGGGCAGAAATTTCAGTTTTTGAGACCTAAATTTACTATTCCATTGGGCCCTGTTGCAGTGGGAATTTGAAGAAATGACAAGCATGAAAGTTGTTCTTTATTTTGTCTAGTTGAATTTCTTTTTTTGAATCACTCCATTTGGAGTTTTGTAGCTCTAGATATGGTCCAAAAACCACAGCTGGCCGGATTGCCAATCTGCAGAATTGACCATATCTACAGTAACATAAACAGTAACTAGAGTCACTTGGTTGGATGGGTTCTGGGCATGGTTTCTTCAGAAAAAATGTGCCATTATAAGCGTAGTTTCATGTCCAATTGGCCAAACACCAATTGGACCAACACAGCCCAAGTTATGGCAGTCCAAGTGGACTGAATTTTCAGTCCCTCTGCTGCTGTCCTAGGGCAGCCTACATCTTCACTTTGCAATCCTATTTTTCAGTCCAAATTGTGCTTAACTTACCTAAAATAGTCACTAATTGACCATTAAAATGTTCTCTAACAATTTCCTAAGCCAAGTCAATCTTTCACTTCTCAAAACCCTAATGTCCAATTCAAATTACACATAAACCTTAATTAGCATACTAGTTCAACATCCATGCATATTCATAACTTAAACATCATTTCTAGCCACTCTAAGTTCATTAAAACAATCAAACTCATCCTTCCTTAGGGCTGCCGAAAATTGAAGATACCCTAACATATATGATTTACTTCAAATTCTTATAATTTTTTGTCTTAAAATGATGCTATAACAAGGATTAAAGGAGTGAGAGTGAAAGTATAGCACTAACCTTGAATAGGGCAGATTTTTCCCAACTCAAAACTTCACTTTCCTTCACTTTCTAGGCTGCCAAAAGGTTGTTTAAGGTGTGGGGTAAAATTTTAATGAAGAGAGGTTAGGGTTTTGTGGTGAAACAAAGGGAGAAATAAAGCTTGAGTTGCAAAATCAATGGAGGTTTGGCTAGCTTGGATTTCGGCTGGTTTGGGAGGAAGAAGAAGGCAGCTGCATTTTTGTTTATTTGGGTCTTCATTTAGTCTATTTTATTGGTTATTTAAATGGTAGTTTAAAGGTGATTGGTGGTGGCTTTTTAATGACATCACCTTATGTCATAATTAAGCCTTTTTCTTCATTTTCTTTTCTTTTCTTCACTACTCATTTCCAATTTAATTTCTAGTAATGTTTATTCATATTTTATGTCATATTAATTATTTACTCAATTGGACAAGTCAGCCAAAAATCACCTCTAAAGGCGAAATGACCAAAATGCCCTCCGTTTGGCTTAACGGGTCAAAATTGTCTGTACCGATTGAAAAATTTTTCTAGGTATTTTCTTGGCATTCTAATGCCATAGGAACCTCAGTAATCCTTCTCTGGAGTCCCAAAAATTATTTTATAATTTTTCCCCCGGGTCTAGGGCTCCTCGTTGCGAGAACCGCAACTTCCCTCTGGTTACCCATTGCTTGGGCACCGGCTCGTTTAACTCGGTTGTATTTTATTTCTAAAATTTTTACCAAATTTTTCTTATTAATATTTAAGTTAATTATGGTCCCTCACTGTAGTTTAAATATTTTTCCGGACGTTCTAGCTGTCCGGACCGACACCGGTCACCGGAACAACAGGATGTACGGAGTTGCTACCGGGAGGGTGTTACACATTCATTGCCAAAACATAATTTAAATATTTCTCAATCACATTTCACAATTATCAAAACTCAGAATAACACAATTTAGTCAAATAATTTAATAAACACAGTGTTGCCAAAATCATACGCAACTTAAGCCATGACACAAAATTTTCGATCAATGCCGTGTTGTACACCACAACAAAGCAATCTACAACCTCACTAATCGAAATCAATGAGGGAGGTGGCTAGCTAGCTAATGAGTACTCATCCGATCTCAACCTCAATTGGCAAGCCAGAGAGGGAGAAAAATAAACGATCTCAATGCCATAAATGGAGGAGGAATAATGTGATACTGTCATGCTAAATGTGAACACAAAATCAATTCAAAACAATTTATTCAAATAATTTATGAGAAATCTGATCAATTTTCAAATTTATATTCACAATCATAAAATGGCAACACAATTCATAATTAACTAAAAAAAAATCAAATTTTCAAGAATCATATATTTAAACAGAAATTACCGTGCACAGACCTGACGTGAGTCGCCTCTAGGCCTTGACTCAGTCTCTCTGAGTTTCCAAGTCTTTTTCAGCTGGAACACACAGTTTCATAGTGTTTCAGTACCATAACTCAGCATAAATCCAAAAATAAATTTAACTTCACTTTTACCTAGCTCTAACGTGCTAAATTTAATGTTCTCGAAGTTTTTGTGTTTCAGGTTACTATTCACTATACTATTCCAGTCAAATTGTTGACTTTCTAAGGCTTAATAGGTATGGGAACTCCAACTTCACCCACATACCACATTTTGGTCATTAAATTTGTTGGTTTTAGTCATTTTCTCAAAGCTTAAGTCCTTTAGGCAAAATTGTCAAATTTTCAGTTTTGGTGTCCCTAGTTGCACTGTTCCATTGGTAATTTTACTGTTGGAATTTGGCAAAAATTCCTTCATGGAAAATGTTCCTCATTATCTTAAGTTTATTCTCATTTTTGAATCACCCCAATTGGAGTTTTGTAGCTCAAGTTATGGCTATTTGAACCATGACTGCCGGATTGGAAACAACCCAGATTTTCTGGGCAATTTTGGTGCTGGCAGTTTTGGGTCACCAAATTGGGGTGGCTAAATGACTTGGTTTCTGACAGAATTTGGGTTTGTATTCTTCATGAAAGTTTTAGGTCTATATCTCATCTAATCACTGGTAAAATTTCAGGTCATTTGGACCTGCCTAGCTCGAATTATGACCAAATGAACAAACACTGTTCATTTGGTCAGTTTGTACAGGGTAGCCTGCACTTTTCCAACTTTGGTCAATTTGTTCACTAGGTTTTGGTCACTTTTTGGGCATGGTTCCTAAATGAAAAATTGTGTCATTTTATGTCTATTTTCATCCCCAATTGGTCCCATATCAATTGGACTTGTAAAATTTCATTTTCGGTCCTTCAAAGCTGACTTGGTCATGCTGCCAGCAGCATGACCACACTCCCTCCGAATTTTGCTTTGATTCCAACCATTCCAACACAACTCATTTGGTCACAAATGACCATTTTTCACTTCACAATAGGTCAAAGACATCATTTACTCATTTCTCACATTTTTGGTTCACAAACCCTAATGTTCAAAACCCTAATTCACCAACCTCATGCATTTAATCACATTTAGTGCTTTTAATCCTAACCATTAAACTAAATAAAGTTTCTAAACTCATTTAAATCCATCAAACCATGCAAATTATATCCCCTCTTCAAGTTGGCCAAAATTTCAGTTTGGTCCTCCCCACATATTTTTTATTTATTTTAAGTTTATTTACAAGTTCTTGATGCCATACATACACTAATTAAACTAAAAATTTAAAGTTTGCATTACTAACCTTAAGTGAAGTCTTTGATCTTCACTTCCTCTCAATTTTCTTCAATTCTTCTCCTTCTAATCTTCCTTCCAAGATTTGTTTATAATTTTTTCTTTAAGAAAATCAAAGGATTTATGGTGGAATTAATATTTAGGAAGCTTAAAAATAAGCTTTCATGGACGAAAAGTTTGAGAGAGAGCTTGGGAGAGAGAGGCAGCAACTAGGGAAGAAGATAATGAAATTTATTTATTTTTTCTTTTCCTTTCTTTATTTATTTTGTCTTATGGAAGACCCCAAAATCCCATTTAATTTAATTTATTAATTATTACTTTTATGACATCATGCATGATGTCATGCATGATGTCATCTTCCTACACTTTTTCTTTTTCTTCTTTTTTTTAATATATTTTTCTATTAGTTCTTTAATTTAATTTCCAACTCCGAAATTTTCTTTTCTTCGATTTTATTTGTGATTAGGTCGAGTCACTATCGTGGTCAATCGACCAAATTGCCCTCGTGATTCATCCTGTTTGCAAATTATTCAATATTTCTTCCGGCTCCCTGACCTAATTATTTGATTGACTTAACAGTCCTTTTTCGTGATTTTCTCTTTTCCAATGTGTTCATAAGGGTCCTAAGGACCGCAGCGTCACATTTTATGATTCGAAATTTGAGTTTAAAATGACTTCGCAGTCATTCCCGAGAAGGTCACCCATTGTTGTGACTCTCGGCTCGTTTAACCTCTTATGTTCTGTTTTTCTTATTTATACTCAACTAATTGAACATTACTAATTATTTGTGTTTATGGCTTCTCTAATTGACTTAAGTGTGGTTCTAATCCCCTTAATTGTATGGACCGACTCCGGTCACCGGAACAGTGAAATATACTAGGCTATACCAATAGGGGTGTTACAGATCGAGAGTGATTCTACAGTGTTAGGTTATTGTTGTGTTAATGAAATTGATAAAGAAAAGAAACAAACTAATGGTGGTTGTGATTCTCGATCAATGGAGAAAAGGTGTCTTCAAGATATTCTTGAAAATGTTAGTTTCAATATGCAAAGCTTAAAGCAAAATTTTTTCTTGATACTTCTATAATGAAGCTTAAAATGGATTTAACCCAATTTGATGGTATTAATAAGCTTGAGTCATTAAAGTCTGCATTAGGTTTTTAATTGGGATTTTCTTGAGAAAAGGAAAAATTAGAAAGTTATAGAAATTGTGGTTATTATAAAGAAGATGAAGTATTTTGAGAACCATGCTTGTGAGTTTTATTGTTGTGATTTTCTAATTCTCACAGAAGATAAATCGATGCTATCAAGAAGGTAGAGGAAGAAATTAATCCTTAAGCAGATGCTTCTGCAATCCAAGATAATAATAATCTATGTAATATATAAATGTGTGAAGAAAGGGGGGAACATTGACTTTATCCAAATTGCCTTTCATTATTTATGATATTCACAATTATATTTTTTTATTATTTAATTTAATTTTACAATTTATATAAATTTAACATTCTTAAGGCTTAAAATTTAATATAAATCTAAAATTTTATATAAATCTTGTAGACACTATATTTTGGTCGACCCTCAAATGCATAACTTAATGTACAATTCTCTTTTAAAGTTGTAATGAAGTTGTAATTTTAAATGTTTTCTTGAATGGGTTTTTCATCTTAGTGTTATCCCTTCTCAACTAATGACCCGATCACAGGTCACTTATCTAAACTCAACAATGGTTTGTCTTCGGAATAATTAGGTTGTTTTTTGATCTCTGTCTTTATTCGACGTGTTCGGATCAATATTGGATCTTCGGACTATCCAATCTTACATGTTATTATTTTTCGATCTCACTGTGTTCAAATACCTCAAAATCCCAAATTACGAATAGTTTTGTGATCAGGTATCTCGCTCGAATTGTTCGAATATTTCTTTACAAAGTTAATGTTTTATCCGATCCCTAAATAATGGTTCCGATCCTAATAAGTTATTTCAATTATGATCCAAGCTCAAGTCATTTTCAAATCTTTACAATTTTACAAATCACTCTTCAAATGTTTCAAAGTTTCAGTCGATATTCGGTCACAGCACCGTCCAATCTCATGTTCATGTGTAATGGTTTTCCGATCTCTCTAAGTGGTCTTATGTTTTATGATTAATAACCAGTCTCAGGTTTAATGTTCAACTTTATTCAATTGATTAAGAGTTAATTCTATTCAGTACTCATGCAACTTGATGATGTTTTCCTATCTCATCAAGAAAATTGAGCATGAAAAGACTTAATTCATTTCAAAGAAAGTACAAAGTTATTCGGCAGGAGGGTTTCCCCTGACCTGCTCTTCGAGTACATTTTCAGTTCCATCATTCCCTCTCTCTCTCTCTCTCTCAGGCTCCTCCTCGCTATCATCTTCAGCTCTCGGGATGAGCTCCTCCATCCAGGAGAAGTCTTCTTTAGGATAGCGCTTCACAAGCTCAGCCAGAAGATCACCATGTGCATTCACATAGGCACCAGCCTCTCTCGCCAGGGCCTCTTCTTCTTTCGCTTTGATCTCTTCAGTAAAACGAGTGAGATCGGCAGATCAGCAGGCTCGAGCGTCTTCAAGTTCCCACTCCAGTTCAGCTATCCTTTCTTCGTAAGACTTCGTCTGATCTTTTATCTGGGCGATGAAATCCTGAGCAGTTGAGAGTTGGGCTTTAGCGGTAGCTGCGTCCTGAACTGCCTTCAGAATCTCCTGTTTCAAGAGATGAGTCTTTTCTCTGATCATATGCTGGTTCGCAATAGTCTCCAATGTTAGTAGTATGCCCTAGAGCATATCATTTAGTATGTATCTTGTACATATTTTTATTAATAAAAGGCATTTCCACTTTTCCGTTTACATAATATATTTATGTGTAATAGAAAAGGTCCATTGATATTTTGTTAGAAATATTATTCTTAAGTTGTTAAGAATATGAGTGACAATATTTCTAGCACAAAGTATCATAAATAGGTTCACAATCGAGGATATTTCATAATAAGGACATGACTTATCCAGAAAGATTGTATTCATGTTTGTTCCCAAGTTATTTATATGAGATATAAATAAGATGGAATGGTGAGTCTCATGCCATATAACAAACATGATAGGCACTTATAAACGATAAGTAGGCCGAACCAGTGACGCTTATGACAAGCACATGGAGTTTACTCTTGTCAATGTTTTGTCATAAATCATATCAGTGCATATAATCTTTAGACACGAGATAGCACAGATTATCTTGTATATAGGTAGTTTGAGTTTGATATCGCTTTCATACTTGTACTATGTATGGGTATATGGGCATGTGTTGGCTCCTACTAGTTATATATGGAGGTAGGTGTTGATCAAGATGGAATCTGTTCCTCTAAGTAAATAGAGATAAAATCCTATGTTCATTTAATTGTTCTTGATGTTTCAAGTTCTGGCCAGACAGATAGATTTATTCGTAAAAGAGTTTCGATGAGAAAATCTTTTAATCAAGAACTAGAATTAAAAGAGAACATAATATTCATAGCAAATGGAGTTTGACATAAACCATGATTCCAAATTTTGAGTTGGGATTTTGTAACAGAGAGATTCTAGTGCATGGTAACATATGATTATAGGTTCATTTAAGGTAAACCTTATTACTAATTGGGTGGCCATGGCATGCTATGCTAGGTGTTAACCATGGTCTATGAGGTTCATAAAATGATTTAGAGAAATCATTTATGGTAAGAAAGAGTTCTGATGATATTAAGAGTTGATATCATTTCTCATTGCCAATTAGTGATGAGCCTAGTAAGTCACACACATACACAAGTTATCACCTAATTAAATATGATTTAATTAATTAATTAAAGAGTTTAATTGATTAATTAAATAGGTTTAGTTTGCAATTAGATTGCAAAGTCCCTAGCATGACTTGAAACCAAATCTAGATTATTGGATGTATAATATAAGTTAAATTTATATTTAAAGTGTTTAAATATGAATTTAATTAATGAGAAATTAATTAATAGAGATTAATTAATTAATTTATATTTGATATAAATTAATTAGAAGAAGAAAATAATTATTTTGGGTTAAGAACTCAAAATTAAGACACAGGGGCATTTTGGTCATTTTACAGTGTGACACGTGGCACCATGAGATGGTGACACATGGCATAACACATAAGCTTGCCAAATGGTTTTTTTTTTAATCATGTAAGATGATTAAAATCAAGATTAAATATAGGTTTGACACTTGGCACAATGTGATTGGGTCACTTAAACCTAGAGCTAATTAAAAGGTGACATGTGGCTAGGGTTTAATGTGTTAACCTAGCTATTTAAGTGTGGTTATGAAAAGAAAACATAACCAGCAGCCTCTCCTCTCATATGTCACGCCACTTTGAGCCTCTCCAGCTATTTCTCTTCATCTCTCATCAATTCAAAGAGATTAGCCATCAATCTCTTGAATTAAGAACACTAGAAATTGTTTCTAGTGTCCTGTTTACATCTTTAATCTCTTAAAAGGCAGAACTTGATTTTCTAATTAATAGAAAAAGCTTTAAGAGCCATTCAAGGGCTGCCATAGGTGTTCTTGGTGTGGACAAGCTAGAGGGACAACATCCGTGTCCTCAAGAATCTCAAAGGCGCATACGCAAAGCACATCAAGAGGTTAGTGTAATCGTTCTTGATTTAATCTATTGTTATAAAATTAATCTGATTAATTTTAAAATCTTAAATGGCAAATACAGATCCAAAAACATATTAAAAGAGTTTTAATATGTTGTTTATCATTGAAATCAAATAGATAAAAATAAATCTTGCATGGTGCATGTGACCCTAGGTGAAAATTTTTGAATTCAATGGTATAATCTTGTGTTTTTCACGCCTGTTCCTTCAATTGGTATCGAGCCACTATATTTGCCATTTAGATTGTTGATTATATAATTTAATTGTGTGTTTGATCATGAGATCAAGAGATTCATTGCTGGTTGGATCATGAGATGTGGCGTCACACATGGTGAAGCCACCATTGGTGGCGGCAACAATGGTTCCTTGGGTGGTTCAAGGTTTGGCTTTTAATTCTGCAATTGTTGTATGATCTAAGGCCTATTCTTTGACTAATTAAAGTGTTTAATTAGTTGTTTTAATCACACAATTAAATTATGATTCAAATCAGAATTTTAAAAATTGTTTGAATGTGATTCAAATCTGAATTTTAAAAGTTGTTTGAATGTGATTCAAATCTGAATTTTTAAAGTTGTTTGAATCATATTTAAATCTGATTTTTAAAATTGATTCAATAAAATTCAGATCTGATTTTTAAGAAATATTTGAATGTGATTCAAATCTGATTTTTAAAAATGTTTGAATGTGATTCAAATCTGAATTTTTGAAGTTGTTTGAATGTGATTCAAATCTGAATTTTTAAATTTGTTTGAATGAGATTCAAATCTGAATTTTTAAATTTATTTGAATCATATTCAAATCTAGATTTTTAAGTTGAATATGAGATATTCAATTTAATTTAAGTATGTATGTTTTATTTAATTGTTAAATAGTGATATGCATGATGGATGATCATGGACTATAAAAGACCAATGTGATTGGATTTATTTCTTTTATGTTTCTTTGGGATTGTAAATTAATTAATTTATTTTAATTTATTTTGGGCATGTATTATTAAGTTTGTAATAATTTTTGGGTTGTAATTTCATTTATTTAAGTTCTTGTAAATTCGCCTTGGTATGCCAAGGATTACTATGTAATATTGGATTGCAAGAACTTCAAGGAGGTCAAGAGCATTGGTGGGACCAGTGGGAGGAATTCAAGATCAAGTGTTGATTATGTACTTCTTCAGCAACTCTTGTAAAATAAATGAATGAAATGCACCTAGGAATGCCCTGATTCAATTCTTGGTGGCTCAGAATTGAATCCCTTATAAAGTCCATGATCATACCATATTTACTGCTTATCCATGAATGCATGAGATGTATGGGAATGTATGCAATTATATGATATATGCATGCTAAATGGATAATGTGCAAAGTGAGACCTTAATAGTAAATAGTATGACCATAAAATCTTCCAAACAAATGATTAAGTTGGAAATGCTATAATTAAAGTAATTATAATATAGGCCCTCCATTGGGGCAATTATTTTAAGAAATTTTAAATAGTTGCATAAGATGCAATTTATTTAAGAGATTTTCTTAAGAATAATTGTTAAGCATGAGATGTTGTAAATATGTAAATGGTTTAGTGGCCAATATTGGATGTACCTGAGGACATTAAAATTATTTGCATAATTACTGGCTCAATGGGATCAACTTAACTAATGCAAGTAAGTCAATAATGGATGTACCTGAGATTTTGAGCATTAGGGGCTAGGTAAATGATTGAACCTCACATGAGATGTGATGGGCAAAGAGTTGCTCACTTATAGTTTATTGTAATTCCAATAATGGATGTACCTGAGGATGATCAATAGAATTATAAGAATTCAATCACCCACTAGAAATCCATCCAACTAGGATTTCCGTTTTCTACTTTGGAAGTGTAGGATTCGCTAAGTTAGTGGGAAGACCAATTTGATTAAAAGACCATAATCATTTTGGTTAATTACATGATACATTTACTAATTAATCTGGTTATTTTCTGCAGTTAATTTTCTGATAAAAATGAGCACAAAACAACCACCACCATCCAATATCCTTGCAAGCATACTTGATCACAATAGGTTGACAGACCTAACTGTCTGATTGGCTAAGAAATTTGAAACTTGTCCTGAACCTTGAACATATAGGATATGTTCTAGATTCAAATGTTCCTGGTCCCTTACCTCCAGAGGCCACACAAGAGGAACATGAAACTTTGGACAAGTGGAAGGAGCATGATATGAGAGCTAAGTGTTACATGCTTGCTTCTATGAGTAATGAGTTACAGAAGCAACATGAGAACATGCAGAGTGCGAGTGAGATCCTCCTTCACCTACAAGAGTTGTATGGTGAGCACAGCAGGAATGCTAGGTATGAGATATCTAGATAGCTATTCCGTATGAGGATGTCTGAGGGACAGAATGTTGGGGATCATGTCCACAAGATGATTCGGCTGATTGAGCAGTTGGAACATCTTGACTTCAACATGGATTTCTAACTACAGACGGATTTGATCCTTCAGTCCCTTCCTGAGTCTTTTGGAAATTTTGTGATAAATTCCATATGACTAAACAGGAATGCACCTTAGCTGGTTTACTCAACATGCTGGTTATTGCCCAAAAGAATATGCCAGGAAATAAAGGAAAAGAGGTAGCTTTGGTTGCATCTTCTTCTGCTGGAAAGTCCAATAAGAAGAAGGGCAATAAGGAAAAGAAACTTCAGATTCCTGGTCCTTCCAAGAAAATAGCTAAACAGAAAGGGAAGACCAAAGCTGACAAAGGCAAAGGAAAGTGTTTCCACTGCCAACAGGAAAGTGTTTCCATTGCCAGTAAGAAAGTGTTTCCACTGGCCAGAGTATAGCAATCTAAATGAATGCAATGCCATGGTGAAAACCAACTCAAGTTCAAAATATATTTGGCACTTAAGGTTATGTCATGTTGCAGAAGATAGGGTTGCAAAACTGGAGAAAATGGGGATTCTATCCTCATTGGGCTCTGAGCATACTCCAACTTGTGAATCTTGCCTTCAGGGCAAAATGACTAGATCACCCTTTGTTGGACAGGGGCTAAGAGCTGAAAATATTTTGGAGTTAATACATAGTGATGTATGTGGTCCATTTAAAGAAATGGCTAGAGGGGGTTTTCATTATTTTATTACCTTTACTGATGATAAATCAAGGTTTGGGTATTTGTATTTGATGAAATACAAACATGAATCTTTTGAAAAGTTCAAAGAATTTAAATCTGAAGTAGAAAATCAAACAGGAAAAAATATTAAAGCTCTTCGATCAGATCGTGGAGGTGAATATTTGAGTACTGAATTTGATGAATACTTGAGAGAGCATGGCATTGTTTCTCAGCTGACTCCTCCAGGAACGCCACAGCTGAATGGTGTATCTGAAAGGAGAAATCGTACCCTATTGGATATGGTACGTAGTATGATGAGCTATGCTGATATGCCAATCTCCTTTTGGGGATTTGCATTAGAATCAGCTTTGTATATTCTGAATAGGATTCCATCAAAATCAGTTTCTTTCACACCTTATGAGATATGGCATGGAAGAAAACCAAGTCTTAAGCATGTTAAGATTTGGGGTTGTCCAGCTTATATCAAAAAGCTGAACACTGATAAATTGGAGACCAGATCAGAAAAAGGTCGATTTGTTGGATATCCAAAAGATAGTTTTGGATATTATTTTTATTTGCCTACTTCACAAAAGGTTGTGATAAGTAGAGATGCCACATTTCTTGAACAACAGTTTGTTCAAGAAGGAGGCAAAGGAAGGCAAATAGAGTTAGAATTGGAGAATTCTGACCAACCAATAGATCAGATGGATATAGATCCATCTAGTCAACCTATACCCATTGATGAAACATCTACAGCTGTTCCTCGTAGAACAACCAGGGTATCTCACCCACCAGTGAGATATGGTTTTCTTCATGAAGAAGAACAAGAGTTGTCTACTCATGAAGAAGTAGATCATGGAGATGATCCACTTACCTATGAAGAAGCTATATCAGATATAGACTCTTCAAAATGGATTGATGCTATGAAATCCGAGATTGATTCCATGTATAAGAATCAAGTTTGGGATCTTGTTGACCCACCTGAAGGTATTATACCTATAGGGAACAAATGGGTTTTCAAGAAGAAAATTGGTTCTGATGGAAAGGTAGAGACCTATAAGGCAAGGCTAGTAGCGAAAGGGTTTCGCCAAAGGCAAGGAATCGACTATGAGGAGACTTTCTCGCCTGTTGCCATGCTTAAATCAATTAGGATTTTACTAGCAATAGCTGCATACTATGATTATGAGATTTGGCAGATGGATGTCAAAATAGCTTTTCTCAATGGATACATTGAAGAAAACATTTTCATGGAACAACCTAGGGGATTTGAATCCCAAGATGGTTCCAAGGTATGCAAGCTAAAGCGATCCATTTATGGGTTGAAACAAGCTTCGAGGAGTTGGAACATCCGTTTTGATGAAGCCATTAAATCCTTTGGTTTTATCAAAAATGAGGATGAGCCATGTGTATATAAGAAGGTTAGTGATAGTGCTATCACTTTCCTTGTCTTATATGTGGATGACATACTGTTGATAGGTAATGACACAGGTATGTTGACGACTATAAAGGTATGGTTGTCAAATACATTCTCCATGAAAGACTTAGGGGAGGCAACCTATATTCTTGGGATTCGCATCTATAGAGATAGAGCGAAAAGAATAATTGGTTTATCCTAAAGTCTATACTTGGAAAAGGTGTTAAAGAGGTTTAACATGCTTGATTCCAAGAGAGGATTGTTACCAAAGTGAGACATGGTATCCATCTTTCTAAAGAGATGTCTCCAAAGACACACGAAGAAAGAGATAAGATGGCGAGATTCCATGTGCTTGGCTATTGGAAGTTTAATGTATGCAATGTTGTGTACTAGGCGGATATCACATATCTTTATTAGTTTGACTAGCGGTATCAATCCAATCCAGTTTGGAACATCTGGATAGGTATCAGAATATTCTTAAGTACTTGAGAAGAACTAAGGATTTATTCTTGATTTATGGAGGTGGAGACTTGCAATTGGATGGTTATCGATTACGATTTCCAATCGGATATCGATGATAGAAAGTCTACCTCTGGATATGTGTTCATTTGTAATGGAGGTGCGATCGGTTGGAAGAGTTCCAAACATAGCACATTGCAGATTCCACTCACGAAGTGAGTATATTCTTGCATCGAGATCTTGCAAAAGAAGTCATTTGGATAAAGAAGTTCGTGACAGAACTTACAGTAGTTCCTTCCATTGAGTCGTGATTCCATTTCCTGTGACAACAATGGAGCGATCATCTGAGCTAAGGAACTAAGGTCTCACCAAAATCCAAACACATAGAAAGGCACTACCATATTATCAGAGATATAGTTGGGCAAGACAATATAGCCATGCAGAAAAATAACATCAGCTGAAAAATCCTGCTGATCCATTCACTAAGCTTTTGTCACAAATTCAGTTAGATCGACATCTTGAGAAGATGGGTCTAAGATATTGTAATGAATGGCTCTAGTGCTAGTGGGAGATTGTTAGTAGTATGCCCTAGAGCATATCATTTAGTATGTATCTTGTACATATTTTTATTAATAAAAGGCATTTCCACTTTTCCGTTTACATAATATATTTATGTGTAATAGAAAAGGTCCATTGATATTTTGTTAGAAATATTATTCTTAAGTTGTTAAGAATATGAGTGACAATATTTCTAGCACAAAGTATCATAAATAGGTTCACAATCGAGGATACTTCATAATAAGGACATGACTTATCCAGAAAGATTGTATTCATGTTTGTTCCCAAGTTATTTATATGAGATATAAATAAGATGGAATGGTGAGTCTCATGCCATATAACAAACATGATAGGCACTTATAAACGATAAGTAGGCCGAACCAGTGACGCTTATGACAAGCACATGGAGTTTACTCTTGTCAATGTTTTGTCATAAATCATATCAGTGCATATAATCTTTAGACCTGAGATAGCACAGTTATCTTGTATATAGGTAGTTTGAGTTTGATCTCGCTTTCATACTTGTACTATGTATGAGTATATGGGCATGTGTTGGCTCCTACTGGTTATATCTGGAGGTAGGTGTTGATCAAGATGGAATCTGTTCCTCTAATTAAATAGAGATAAACTCCTTGGTTCAGTTAATTGTTCTTGATGTTTCAAGTTCCTGGCCAGGACAGATAGATTTATTCAGAAAAGAGTTTCTGATGAGAAAATCTTTTTAATCAAGAACTAGAATTAAAAGAGAACATAATATTCATAGCAAATGGAGTTTGACATAAACCATGATTCCAGCTTGAGTTGGGATTTTGTAACAGAGATATTCTAGTGCATGGTAACATATGATTATAGGTTCATTTAAGGTAAACCTTATTACTAATTGGGTGGCCATGGCATGCTATGCTAGGTGTTAACCATGGTCTATGAGGTTCATAAAATGATTTAGAGAAATCATTTATGGTAAGAAAGAGTTCTGATGATATTAAGAGTTGATATCATTTCTCATTGCCAATTAGTGATGAGCCTAGTAAGTCACACACATACACAAGTTATCACCTAATTAAATATGATTTAATTAATTAATTAAAGAGTTTAATTGATTAATTAAATAGGTTTGATTTGCAATTAGATTGCAAAGTCCCTAGCATGACTTGAAACCAAATCTAGATTATTGGATGTATAATATAAGTTAAATTTATATTTAAAGTGTTTAAATATGAATTTAATTAATGAGAAATTAATTAATAGAGATTAATTAATTAATTTATATTTGATATAAATTAATTAGAAGAAGAAAATAATTATTTTGGGTTAAGAACTCAAAATTAAGACACAGGGGCATTTTGGTCATTTTACAGTGTGACACGTAGCACCATGAGATGGTGACACATGGCATAACACATAAGCTTGCCAAATGGTTTTTTTTTTTAATCATGTAAGATGATTAAAATCAAGATTAAATATAGGTTTGACACTTGGCACAATGTGATTGGGTCACTTAAACCTAGAGCTAATTAAAAGGTGACATGTGGCTAGGGTTTAATGTGTTAACCTAGCTATTTAAGTGTGGTTATGAAAAAAAAACATAACCAGCAGCCTCTCCTCTCATATGTCACGCCACTTTGAGCCTCTCCAGCTATTTCTCTTCATCTCTCATCAATTCAAAGAGATTAGCCATCAATCTCTTGAATTAAGAACACTAGAAATTGTTTCTAGTGTCCTGTTTACATCTTTAATCTCTTAAAAGGCAGAACTTGAATTTCTAATTAATAGAAAAGGCTTTAGAAGCTGTTCAAGGGCTGCCATAGGTGTTCTTGGTGTGGACAAGCTAGAGGGACAACATCGGTGTCTCAAGACGAATCTCAAAGCGCGAACACTGCGGCACATCAAGAGGTTAGTGTAATCGTTCTTGATTTAATCTAGGGTTCTAAAATTAATCTGATTAATTTTAAAATCTTAAATGGCAAATACAGATCCAAAAACATATTAAAAGAGTTTTAATATGTTGTTTATCATTGAAATCAAATAGATAAAAATAAATCTTGCATGGTGCATGTGACCCTAGGTGAAAATTTTTGAATTCAATGGTATAATCTTGTGTTTTTCACGCTTCCGTTCCTTCATCCAAACCCAAGCTCATCGTCTGAGCCAAGAGATCATCAATGCTATCCTGGGCCATCCTACTCTGGTCTTCTTAAAAACAGATAGTCGTGCCTAGGACCTTAGCTATCACACCCTACCCCTCAGTAAGATGTAACATGATCCCGTAGTACATCTAATGAATTACCATACTTTGCCTACTGGTAACCCATTAAATATACTACAAGGGATTTTAAAACAATTTTGTTACTTTTTGAAAGTGGTGAGCTTTTATAACAGGTATTAAAAACATTTAATTGAAGTTTTAAAACTAGTTAAAATTTTTGTCCATTTTTATTTTTATGCAAATCTTGGAAAAATTTAGGCAGAGTGCCGTTTATAGTTGGGAAAAATAGTTCTTCAAACACCTATAAAAAAAACACTTACAATATTTTCAAAACAACCACAACTCCAATACACTCATTTTCATATCCTCATTCTTATCTTCTTCCTTAACTTGACTGTCGAGTCATGATTTAGCACCTCTTATCATCTCTAATAAATCCGCTATACTTCAATATTACTTTGATTTGGTCCTCTGACCATTATAGTCAACACTTTAACTAATATTCATAACGTTTCTTTATTACATTTGCACCAACTATTCTAATTTTTACTTCTATATTTTCTTTTATCTACCGATATCCTATAGCTTATTTTCCGCTGGTTTGCGATCATTACCTTTTTTTTTTTTTTGAATCATAAACAATTCTTTAACCTTAAGAAGGGAGTCTACCGGACTCTCCTTTTTCCCATGCTATTCAAAAGTTTCGCATTAATCCTAATATAATCCTTATGATCTGCACAATAAAATTGTGCTCTTCCTAAAGAATACATGACCAACTAGTTCCTATCGAATTACTATTATCAGTAGAACATCATTTCTTAACTGTTTTATAAGTTAGAATTATCATCCATAGCATCCTGTCTCTTCCAGGGGAACAAAATCATATTTTGTGTCTTACTGCTACACAAATAGAATACTGTTCCTTACTAAACTTTGAGCAAAAGATCCATTGCAATACCAGAACAACTATAAACCCCATATCGAAGATTGGATGACTTAGCCCTATAAGTGTTATTTTTAATATTTGACCATAATAAAATCTCTAATCCCATAACAATTCCTGATTTACTGTAATTCGTGCTAGGGTAACGGAGTCGTTAACTCTCACTACCTTGCAACCATGATCTTTTGGTATTCTAATTATAGAGTTTTAAATCTCGAATTAGGATTTTCAAACTCAGTTCTAGTAATAAAACTCTATTCTGGTATATTTGTACCAAAGCAAAAGCCATTTGTAACTATTCTTATCCTTGTGTACTATTGGGTAGTACGTAGCTCTACACAATAAATCCCAAGTCAGTAATGTAATCTGCAGCTTACAGTACAAACATAAAGAATATTGCATAGTTACTACGATACATCTCAATAGATCAAATTTCCCTATATCTTATTTCTTTCAAATCCACTAATATCTTAAACTTATTTTGATTATGGTACCCACTGATATCTATCAGCAGTAATACCCTTACCCGCATCTAAGGTAGCTATATTACTATAACTTACTTTTAGGTCCTCTTGTCTTACCTAATTAGACTTACTAATTAACTTTATAATTTATCATAGTCTAGGAGATGTCTCTCACTAGAAACTTTTTCAAAATTAATTCCAATCATGCTTATTATCGTAATTCTTATCCTAAAAGACTAATCACTAACACATCAAAATTTATCTCCATGCAAGGGAATAGCAGTAGAACATATAATTTTAGCATTAGCATATAAATAAGTAGAGCTGGAATCAAATAGTACATAATTGTTCATTTCAAAAGTTAAGAACGTACCGGCAACTACATCTGAAGTCTCTACTTCTTCCACTTGATGCATGGCATTCCATCTTTCTAGTGTATTCCTCTACTCGGGTTGGTCCATTGTGCTAGGATTACCCGAAGTACTGTCTCTACTTTTGCCTCTGCCCCTACTGACTATTAATGAGCCTCTAAAATCAGAACCTTGGACTGATTCTTCTGGTGTAGTATGTGGCATAAATCGATGTGCGCTAGTACAATCTCGGGCGTAATGCCCGATTCCACCATAATTGAAGTAGGCTCTAGTAACCTTATAGCAAATACTCCCGTGTAACTTGCCACATACCTCATAGACACGGATAGGGTAGGAACTTTGAATTCTTTGCCGATGGGTTCTCAATTGCTTCCACCCTGAAGATCCGCCTCTATAATATCTATAAGTTCAGGGTTCCTCAAATTCTTTTCTTTTCCCCCAATTGCCTATTCGAGTTCTGACCCATAGATTTCTCACTCTTTTCTATTTCATATTTCTCACTCTTTTCTATTTCATACTGCCCGTGTGGGGGTTGAATATGTACTTGGGCTTGAGCTTGGGTTTGAGCTTGGGCTGACAAACTATCAACTATTTGTTGGAAGAAGGTGGCCATTTGCTGTGCCACTTGTGCGGTAATTTGTACCAGTGGAATTGGTACAGTCGAGCCTTCGACACTCCAAGGACAGCAGGCCTCCTCTTGTGCCACAATCATATCTGAATGTTCTACTGGTTTATTCCCCTCTTCCATTTCTATTCAAAAAATTTTCTTTTCTCGGGACAACCTACACAAGGAGATTTATCTCCATTAATTCATATTTATGATGCAATTGTACTATATGTATCAAATATTTGAGAAGTTGTATGTACTGACAAAATATTTCAAATTCACAATTCAAAATTTACTTTAAAACCATTGATCTGATACCACTAAACATGTCACACCCTACCCCTCAGTAAGATGTAACATGATCCCGTAGTACATCTAATGAATTATCGTACTTTGCCTAAGGGTAACCCATTAAATATACTACAAGGGATTTTAAAACAATTTTGTTACTTTTTGAAAGTGGTGAGCTTTTATAGCAGGTATTCAAAACATTTAATTGAAGTTTAAAAACTAATTAAAATTTTTGTTCATTTTTATTTTTACGCAAATCTTAGAAAAATTTTCTAGAGTGCCGTCTATATTTGGGAAAAACAGTTCTTCAAACACTTATAAAAAAAAAAACACTTCCAATATTTTCAAAACAACCACAACTCCAATACACTCATTTTCATATCCTCATTCATCTCAATCAATTCAATTCACTTATCAAGCCAAACTCATCATAAAAGAAATCGTCCATAATTTTTTTCAATTTCCAGAAGAAAGTAGTTAATACATTCATTAAAGTACTAAAATTATTATTACAATTAAATTTGCATTTCCATTACACACCCAAAATAACATTTCAAAAGTTTTATACATTTGCTCAAATAATTTACACACATATATTTACATGCATATTCAAAATCTAATATACAAGGGTATACCTATAATATACTCGAAGCTAATTCCAATAAGTCTTCAAGGCGCAGCTACTGGAAATCTCACTCGGCTGCTCTATCTTTACTTTCACCTGCGACAGCATACAAAGCTATCGCTGAGTGGTGAACTCAATGGTGCACAACTATAATTTAAAATATAATACAATATACATTGACAATAATTATACTATAATTTTGAAATCTCGAAATTTAACCAACTTCCAAATGTTAAAGTTTTCATTGCCAATAATAATAGTCACTTGTTAAAATAACCTTGATCAAAATTTCAATTTCTCAAACCACAACTGAACAATAAAAATAACTCCTGCAATTACGGAAATAATCAAATTATTTTAACAAAATCATTTGTGCACAATCTCATTTAAAATCACAATTTCTTATCAATCAAAACCCATTCTTTATCTCACTAACTATGCAAGACTAATCCGAAAGGGCCATCTTTAGGGTGATTCTAACTCCCTATGGTCGGAGAGGTCGAATCGAGATTCTAACTCCCTATGGTCGGGGAGGTTGAATCATCGTGCACAGTACACAACATAATAATGAAACTTCCGACAGGTCCATAACCAATACTTAGATCTAACCTTTAATAAGAGGAGGATCTAAGCCTATACACATACGATGGTATTCAAAACAAAACAAAGCTAACTCCATTGTCTCCTCAACAAATGAAGGAGACGGGTAATAACCTACTCAAGCATCTATAGTGAGATATAAAACAATATCATGCATTTCTTTATCCTTTTCGTGAGCATAAATCACAACACAATGTTAATTCAAGATCAATTCCAATATTCCATAACTTTTTTATGCTCATCACAATCCAAAACAAAATTTTATATTTTATTCATGCAAATTGCCCGTTTCAATTCAAAACATAATTTATCCAGTCCAAAACAATATTCAATAATTGTTGAAATAATATTTCACAAACTAAACCCATGCTTGCTATACTAATTTCAATAACCTTTGAAATAAATCCCATAATTGATAAACATAGTGCACAAGGAAGAATAAAATCATTTAATTACGTAAAATATTCAAAACAAATTCAATAAAAAAACTAGTTGTGCACAAACCTCTTTTGTTGACTCAATTTACTCAAACTTTCGTTTCTCCTTCGAAGATCCCTTTCCAACTGAAACACATAAATTTAAAGTGCTTCAGTATCCATTTCTAATACTTAAATTCCAACAATTTCTTTGCAGACTTATCCTACCTATTACGGTTTATAAATTTCGGGTCTCACATTTTTGTGTATGGTGGCACTATTCATGACACTATTTAAGTCAAAATATTGACTTTTCTATACTTACTAGGTTTATTAGTTCTAATTGCACCCATATACCACATTTTGGGTGTCAATTTTGTTGGCATTGATTGCCAATTCAATTCCCAAGTCTCCTAAGAGAAATTATAATTTTTCAGTTTTAGTCCCCTATTTTCTACTGTTCCATTGGTCTGGTTGCTGTGAGAATTTGGCTAAGTGTCCTTGTCCTTCATCAAATTTGTTCCTTATTGTCTTAGCTTTGATTCCCTTTTCGAATCACTCCATTTAGAGTTTTTTAGCCCAAATTATGCCTATTTTCCTAAGGATGGCCGGATTTGGTGTTACCCAGAATTCTGGGCAATTTCTGGATATTGGCAGTTTTTGGTATGTTGACTATAGGTGGTTTTTCATATAGGTTATGGTCAAAATTTGGGTTTGTTTTCTTCATAAAAGTTGTAGGGCTATGTCTTAGCTTTCCATCGGTATAAAATTCAGGTCATTTGGACTTTCCTAGACCAAGTTATGGTCATTTAAGTAACTACTGTTCATTTAGTCATTTTTGTACAGGTCAGTGTGCCCTAATCCGGATTTAGCCTAAATGTTCACTAAGTTATGGTCACTTTCTGGGCATGATTCCCGAATGAAAAATGGTCCATTTTGTGTCTAGTTTCATTCTCAATTTGTCTCACACCAATTGGGTTAGTAAAGTTTTAGTTTTGATCCCTGAAAGGGACCTAGGTCAAGGTGCCTACATATTGACCGTAACCAATCCGAATTGAAACTTATTTCTAACAATTCACACACACCACAAATGGTCACAATTGACCATTTCTCAACTCAAATAAGCTATTTATATCCATTGACTATTTTTTACAATTTTTCTCGCAAACCTTAAGTCAAGAACCCTAATTTTTCTAAGTGTTTCAATTTATGCAATTAATGTATCTAAAAATTCTCTACACACTTAATTATGCTTACATACATAATTAATTGAACTAAAATATTTCAATATCTCCTAATCCCATGGCTGCTGAAAATTCATACCTCCCATACATCCATGATTTTCATGGTTCTTTGCATAATTTCATCACATTTAAACTTAAATTCATGAATTTAATAAGAATCTAAGCTTGAAGTTGCACTTACCTCAATTTGTGAATTTCCAATGCTTCAATCTCTCAAATTTCCTTTCCTTTTTTTCACTTCAATCTTCAAATCAAAGCTCAAGGGTAATTTTTCCTTAAGGGAGTTGTGAAATTAATGGGAATTTTAGGGTTGTGAAAGCTTAATATAAACTTTCATGGTGGAAGAAGAAAATGAGAGAGATGAGAGAAAGAAGAGAGAGAGGCGGCACAATTTTGAGAAGAAGACCAAAAATGGTTTTTTTTTTCTTTTAATTTGTCATTTTTATGTCTATTTTCACTTAATTGACTTGGTCAATATTTGTAGGAAAAAACAAAATTATTTATGATGTCATAATAGTGATGTAATGTGATGTAATAAGCTTTTTCTTTTTTTTTCTTTTTCTTTTGTATTTATTTTTCCACTAGTTCTTTAATTTAAATCTATATTTCAAAATTTTCATTTCTCAAATTTTATTGGAAGTTAGGTCAGGAGTCAGCTCTAGGGGTGAATTAACCAAATCGGCCCTCACTGGTCTGATCCAGTTTGCAAATAATTCAATATTTCTTCTAGATCCTTGACCTAATTATTTGACCTACTTAAAAATTATTTTTTTATGATTTTTTTCTTTTCTACTGTGTTCGCAATAGTCCTAAGGACCACGGCGTCACATTTTTCAGTTCAGAATTCGGGTTATGACTGACCTCGCCGTCACTTCCCGGGAAGGTCACCCATCGCTGTGACTCCCAGCTCATTTAACTTTTCATGATTTGTTTTTCTTCTTTATACTTAACTATTTGGCAATTACTAATTATTTGCGTTCAGAGCTTATCTAGTTGTCTTAGATGTGATTCTAATCCCCTTAATTGTCCAGATCGATATCGATCACCGGAACAGTCAAATATACCAGGCTATACAAATAGGGGTGTTACATTGGCTAGATTAGGATTGCCCTGAACTAAACAATTCCTTTTCAGAGAATGAATAAGGACCTGAGCACCTCGAGAGAGCGTCCTAACAACTGGTCTAGAAGACCCCCCTTCTGCACTTGAAGAGACCGATGGAGGTGGAGGTTTGGCTTGTCGAGGTGGACAAGGAACGATCTCTACCTCCGAGTTTGGCTACTCTGGAGGTCGAAATAGAGAGCTCGGTACTTCTACCAAGTCTCGCCTCGGTGTCTAAGCAGCAGCAGTAGTAACTTTCATCTCTTGCACTTTCTGGGCAAACTCCCTTTTTCGCTTTCGGCTCTCCTTTGCACCCTTGCGTCCTGCCATACCTGCACAGAGAATAAGTTAGTGAGATCACCAAAGTTAAGAGACCAAAAATCTAGATTATACCGATCCTAGGGCCGAGGTCAGAGAGTTGCAGCTCATAGTCCTCACAGGTGATCACTTGCATCATCCACTATTTCAGTTCGGCCATGACCACATCCAAACATGAATATCTATGAGCGGTCGCCTGATTCTTCAACTCCTTCACTATGGCATCCTTGTTTTTATTTAGGGCGATCTTTTTTGATACTGAAGGAACTAAATATTGCCAACTATGTAGGATGCCCTCAAAGCTATTCGGATCCTTGCTCCTCAGTATAAAAAATCGATCTTTCCAGTTCTTCAACGAGGAAGGAAGATCAGTGAAGAGCCCACAGTTTGGCTTAGCTTGGAAGAACCAATATTCATCATCTTTTCGCCGAGTGAGCCTATGCAATTCAGTAAAAACCTTCACCATAGGCTCGAGCTTTTTAGCTCGGCATAAACCTCTGAAGGCCACCAGAGTCTGCCAGGAATTCGGATGCACCTGGGCTACACAGACATGATGGAACTTTAGAATGGCTCTATAGAATCCTTCAAGAGGAAAACAAAGCCTGGCTTTTAGTTGTTCTTCATACACCATGATTAGGTCGGTTTCTTCAAAGAAATGATGGGCTTGAAGATTGCCATGACATCTGATAAGTTTGAAGGAGTCAATTGGAAGGTTGTACTCTTGGTTATCGGTCTCCCCGAGGACCGATGGCAATTCATCCATAGGTAAGTTCTCTTTCTTTGAAGTCGAAGCTCATTTTGACTTGGTTGCTCGACCATGGACCGGGATGATGGCCGTAGAAGGTTCAGGTCGCTCACTCGATCTAGCCATATCACCTTCATCCGATGTCCATGAAATGTGAACAAAATGAGGATTTATAGCTCTCTTACAGTCGGTACCGCTCATTTTCAAAGATAAAGATAAAACTGATCGAAAAAAGATTAAAGTCCTTACCAGAGTGTAAATTGGTGCAGGAAAACTTTAGAAAGCAAGAGAGAATGAAAAAGTTGCTCAGAGAATTGGAAAATGGCGTAAATAGGCAAATGGCTAATAGTCCTCCCTATTTATACCTGCCCGAGCATTAAATGCTCATGAAACCCCAAGAGACGCATCAGTTAATGGGAATGGACCATTTTGATGACAACAAAAGTAAATTCCAGAAATGTGGCAGGGAGAATGGATATTTAAAGATTGGTAAGGAGAGATCGGTTAATGAGTGTGAGTTGTGAGATCAGATAGGACACAGTTATAAAAGATTGAAAAATAATGCAATAATAAAATAAAATAAACAATCAATTTTGAATAAATAAAACTTCATTTTATTTTCAAAAGGTCAGATTACATCATTTGGGTGATCTTTCAAGATCAACAATTATAAATTTCCCTTCACTACATTCTACCTATCTTGCTCCTACGGTTCGGACGACTCCCAATTTCAAGATGCCGTTCAAGAGATACGTAGAGATCGAGAGGGTAGCTTTTGTCAACTATGGCAAAGACTACGGGAATCTCGATGTCTCCGTCGATGTCATCGACCAGAACTGAGCTACGATCGGGACCCTCGATATGGTTAGGAGCCAAATGAACTTCAAGAAGCGGTCACTGATATTAAAATTGAAATTAGCAGTCCCCTTGTCAGAGATTGATCTATAAGCTATACAGGTAAGCCGATTCGAGATCGGCATGATAGTCAGTTTCGACCTTGATCTGTCAATTAGTCTAGTTCCCTCACTGTCATCAGACGATGCCCTCATAAACCTCTGATCACCGGAATTGTCCATTTTCAGGAGATGGATAAAGAAAACATTCGGAAAAAGATTAAGGTGGTTGTCGTAAGAAGAATTCTTGCTAGAAAAGTCAATGTGACACCCCTTACCCGTCTACAGTGTAGCCGAGCAAGTTATGCCACTCAGTGTGTCGGAACACCAATTCATATTTCAATTTCAATTAATCTCTTTTAATTCATTTATTTATAATTTTTGATAAATCTAAATTTTTTCGCAAATTTTATAGAAAATCCGGCAGAGTGTCGGCTATAAATTGGAAAAACAGTTCTTCTGAACCTGTTAAAAACACTCCCAATAATATCATCACCTTATTCTCAATCAACCTCCAATATATTCTCAACAATTTCTCAATTCACTTCAATATCTCAAAATTCAATTAAATTCAAACCATAGTCAACTCAATAAAAAAAATGCTCAATTTATTACTGAACATGTTTCATAGATATTTACATCAAAAGCATAATTACATGAATTTATAATATACATTACAGAAGGTTACAAAATACAAAATATCAAAATATCAAAATGGGCTAATGTCCTACCATATGCACTGCAATGTGAGGTGACTCTGAACTCTGAGTGCAGATATGAAGGCTCACCCTGTGTGAGGTCTGTTGGACTCCCCAGCTATGTCTCCAGTACCTGCGCATGGCAAAAGTGACGCGTTAAGCAATTCTGCTTAGTGGTGACAATATAAAATAGAATAAAATAAAATAAAATAAAATAAAATAAGACATGTGTGCAAAATGTATATTTACATTTTTTGGGTGGACTAAATTTCAAATATTTATTGCAATATTATTCGATTAAAGTTTGGTAAAATTTATTAATACTGCCCGAGTAACCTACACTAGTTGACTGGACTGGATAAAAGGGTAAACTGGTACTGGGTACTAAGTACCTCGGACCATCACACCATCGGTCACATTGTGTCTCCCGGTGTGCAACAGAACAGCTAATAAGCTGTGATAATTATTGGGGATTAAACCCGAGTATAATAACTCATTATCATAGCCAAAGGCTATTATGTCACAGAATGGCATGGGAAGCCATGAAATACAGAATGGCATAAAGCCATATGCAGTACTGCTAACAGAACCCTATTGGCATGCCAACCTATCCAAACCAATCACATTAGGCCTACTAGGACATTTAACACTTTTAATTTGTGTAATTCTTTGAAATTGAAATTTTTATGACCACTATTCATTTCATTAGTCAACCAAAATATTGAATTTTACATTGACAATAGGTAATTTAGTTTAAATATCATCAACATACCACATTTTGAATTTTAAACTTGTTGGTATTGGTTGCCAATACCATCTCTAAGCTTAATGTGAATTGGACAGAATTTTCAATTTTCAAGCCTTGGGTTTACTGTTCCATTAGTTACTGTTGCAGTGGGAATTTGGAAAAATGGTAAACACGAAAGTTGTTCCTCATTTTGTCTAGTTGAATTTACTTTTTTGAATCACTCCATTTGGAGTTTTGTAGCTCAAGTTATGGCCTAAAAACCATAACTGGCCGGATTGGGCAGATTCCAAAAATCTGGGCAAAACTGGTTTTGCCAGATTTGGTAACCTAAGTTTGGTTGGCAATTTGACTAAGTTATGGTCATAATTTAGGTCAAGTTTCTTCATGAAAGTTGTTGGTCTATATGTCACCTTGTTTCAGGTAAAATTTTAGGTCAATTGGACCTTGCTAGTTTGAGTTATGGCCAAATGACCAAATACTGTTCATTTGGTCATTTTGCCCAGGCAGATTGCAGGTCACCCGAATTGGAGCAAGGTTTTGGTCCACTTAGTTTGGTCTTATGGGCATGGTTTCTTCACCAAAGTTGTGACATTTTGTGTCTAGTTTCATGTCCAATTAGCCAAACATCAAATGAACCTCTAAAATTCATGTTATGGCTGTCCAAACAGGCTGGACTCACATCCAAACCTGCAGGTCACACAAGGCAGCCACTCCAACCTCAAATCCCACAACCCAATTCACTTCATTTTTGATTCAAACCAAACCAAATGGTCACTAATTGACCATTAAAACTTAATTTCACCATTACATGATCAACATCTCAATTTTGGGTCCAAACCCTAGCTCTACCATTTCAACTTTTCAAACACATAAAATCAATGGATCAATTCACACTCCTAATGATGCATATATAAGTTTAAAGAATTAATTGTCACTAACCTTTAATGGAGCTAATCTCAAGCTTGTAAGAACTCTTCCTTTTGATTTCTTTTTGCTCCCAAAAGCTTTACTAAGAGGAAAGAACAAGAATTTGTGTTGGGAACTTAGGCTTTAGTTGGGTAAAAACCAAGAAAAGCAAGCTTGGTAAAGCTTGGCTATGGTGGACAATGGGAGAGCATGGGTGACGTTTTTGAAGAGAGAAAGGGCTGCTGAAATTTTCTAGAATTCTGCCTCATTTATCCCTTTTTATTGAATTTTAATTGTCTTGCTTTAATGTGATTGGCCATAGCATTTTTAATTACTTCATGCTTACATAAGCATGAGGTAATAAATCCCATTATTGCCATTTACTTTTCTTTCATTGCTTATTCATTTTTTAAATAAATTTTCATTAATATTTGTTTATATTTTATGTCATATAATTCACTTGCATAAATGGACAAGTTGGTCAAAAATCATCTCTGAAGACGAAATGACCAAAATGGCCTCCATTTGGCTTACCGGGCCAAAATTGTCTGTACCGATTGAAAAATTTTTCTAAGCATTTCCTTGGCATTCTAATGCCATAAAAACCTCAATGACCCTTCTCTGGAGTCTCAAAAATTATTTTATAATTTTTCCCCTGGGTCTAGGGCTCCTAGTTGCGAGAATCGCAACTTCTCACTAGGTTACCCATCGCTAGGGCACCGGCTCATTTAACTTGGTTGTATTTTATTTCTAAAATTTTTCCTAAATTTTTTTGATTAATATTTGAGTTAATTATGGTTGCTCTCTTTAGTTTAAATATTTTTCCGGACGTTCTAGCTGTCCAGACCGACACTGGTCACCGGAACAGTAGAATATACGGAGTTGCTACCGGGAGGGTGTTACAGTCAAGAATGAGAAAGTAAAACATTGGAAATTCACCGGAGAAGGAAGATTGTGAATATGTGAATGGCGAAATTCTTCCTCATTTATATAGTGCCTTGGCATTTATTACGTGCAGAACTTGAAGTGGTTCATTGGTAATCGGAGGATTTATTGCTTTGACTGGTATAGGTCAGAATCAAGAAATAAGAGAGATCGGGTAAAACAAGGAACAACCTATAGAGATCGGAGGTGATGGAGGAGTTCAACCGTTTCCCATCATAACCTTTAATTTATGAGTTTAACCCCTTGCCATTAGATTGCAGGCGGTTAAAGCAGCCCAGTACATTCCAATTTACACCGTTGATCATAATTGTAAGGATGGATTTGAAGCCCTTATATTAAAAGTAAATAACTAATTCGACACCTTTTTGTTCCCAACCTTCGGATCCATCCTGTAAGGCGTGACTCCTAACTGTTGGATGAAGGGATGAAAGGACAGAAATTTGGAATGCAATCCTAACTTTTAGTTTCGATCCACTTTAATTTTGGAATGTAGGATTATGTCCTTTTGGATCCTAACCCTTCATTCTCTCTTGCTGAAATCTTGAACCTTTATCTCTGAGCACCCATCTCCCATAAACACCTGCATGCAATGCTATGGAGGTAGCAATGATTATTAAGGAAAAACCCAAGAATTTTGCTATAGCTTTATTATTTTCAATTAGAAACTCTGAAGGTTTCTAGAGACTTTAGAAACAAGTTTTCTAAAGAATCTTATTGCGGAAGCTATAGGCCCTGCAATCCATACCCTAAACAACCACGCACCATCTTGAAAACTCAATCACCTTTTGTCAATAAGATCTCATTTCAACCACTTGTGACTCCTGAAAATCACCTTACCATCTCAGTTTCAGTGGCTTTGGATTCACAAGGACATCGATACTAGCTTACTCATTATTTCAGCCTTTTCTACAGGCAAGTGCCCAACTTATCATTCTCAAATGTTCATGACATAAAGTTTTTGTTAGATTCTTCATCATAACGAATCTTCAAAATAATTTTACATCGAATTGGACTTATCTCACCTTTGTTTTTGTGACGTTCGCGAGTTTTACTTTTTGTCTTTACATTGTCCTTAATTTCTTTATGTTATTTCATATTCTGTAAGTACCGTAAGGAGTACGGATGGGAAATGATGATACAGAGATTCCCGATTAGGATAAAAATGATTAGGAATAGTGCAGACAAATTGAGAGGTTAGCTACTCAGACTGGCTTTAAAAATCAGGAATGAAGTCGGGATTCGGGTTTAAGCTCAAACAGGAAACCTCCAAAATAAGATGTCTAAAAGACTCCAAATGAGGAGTCATAATAAGCCGAGGAGAGTTCAGATAAATAAATCATGAAATCGAAAATTAAAAGCCTAGGATAATAAGAAAAGCGAGAGACGATACGTATGATGCTAATTGTACATTAAGTTTTGCATTTGAGGGTCGAGCAAAATATGATGTCTACAGCTGCCCCTCTTTAAATAATTTCTATTAAAGAGAATAAAATTCTCTTGTATATGAATCATGTAAAGATTTAGAACCATATTTTGGGCAGATGAAATTTTGAAATAAAATACTGCAAATTAGAGCGTTGGAAATTCAAATCAACTTGAATCTTGAATCCAGAGGTTGATACAAGAAATTAAAAGTAACTTGGATCTTGAATCCAGAGATTGAAGACGGGGCATTGAATGCCAAAAATTAAAATCAATTTGGATCTTAAATCCAGAGATTGAAGAAGAGAATTAAATTACTAAAAATTAAAATCAACTTAGATCTTGAACCCAGATGTTGATAACAGGAAATTAAAGTGCTGAAAATTTAAATCAACTTGGATCTTGAATCCAAAGGTTGATAACAGGAAATTAAAATCACCTTAGATCTTGAATCTAGAGGTTGATAACAAGAAATTAAAATGCTGAAAATTAAAATCAACTTGGATCTTGAACCCAGAGGTTGATGACAAGAATTAAAATGCTAAATATTAAAATCAACTTGGATCTTGAACCCAGAGGTTGATGATAAGAAATTAAAATGCTAAAAATTAAAATCAACTTGGATCTTGAACCCAGAGGTTGATGACAAGAATTAAAATGCTGAATATTAAAATCAGCTTGGATCTTAAATCTAGAGGTTGATAACAGGAAACTAAAATCACCTTGGATCTTGAATCCAGAGGTTGATAACAAGAAATTAAAATGCTGAAAATTAAAATCAACTTGGATCTTGAATCCAGAGATTGTTAACAAGAAATTAAAGTGCTAAAAATTAAAATCAACTTGGATCTTCAACCCAGAGGTTAATGACAATAATTAAAATACTGAATATTAAAATTAACTTTGATCTTGAATCCAGAGGTTGATAATAAGAAATTAAAGTGCTAAAAATTAAAATCAACTTGGATCTTGAACCTAGAGGTTGATGACAAGAATTAAAATGCTGAATATTAAAATCAACTTGGATCTTGAATCCAGAGGTTAATAATAGGAAATTAAAATCACCTTAGATCTTGAATCCAAAGGTTGACAATAAGAAATTAAAGTTTTGAGGCTTGGCCCATTGATGAGAATCAAGCTACATCCACGCCAAAGGATTTCATCCAAGGTCCAATTACTAGAGCTAGAGCTAAATCACTTTAGAATTTAATTTGTGAAATCATAAGGAGTAAGGATTATAAGTTGGAATGGCATAAAGAAAATTATAAAGGATTAAATTTGGTGAAAATTAAGCTTAGAAGTGACCAGGTGTTATGCGGGGCATTAGGTTACATGGAATAACCTGTGGACATGCATGCACCGGATCCAACCCATGTACATGCATCTGCTGGCACCTTTTTCAAGGAATATTCCTTACTGTTATAACCACTTCTCTTTTGGACTTAAATGCCCTTATTTGCTGCTGTATTAAATTTACTTTTTGTAAGGAGTTTTTAGTCTTTTCATAGATTAATTTTTGTTTGGACTTAAAGCTCCTTACAGCTGTTACTAAAGTAGGGAGATTTTTGTCTTTAGCTTTGAAGCCAAGAGGCTATAAATACAAGTGTAATGAGAGAGTGGAGAACACACTTTGAATATTAATGAAAGATTGTTTCTGCTCCTTTAGTGAGTAAATTGGCTGTTACCTTTGTTCTTGTGAAGCTCATTAACTTGCTGAGATTTCTATCTTGCAAGATTTAATGTGCATAATATTCTTGGTTTATTCATTCTCCATATGAATTAGGTCAAGAATCCCATTTCTGATATTTTCTTTGAATTACACAACAATCTGATTGTGCTGGTTCAAAGAATCAAATTCATACATCTTGATTTGGTGCTTTCCATATTGTTCATTTAATTCTTGAATGTGGGTTTTCAAGTTACCAATTACTTGAAGGTTCACATCAGTTTTGGTATCAGAGCAAAGGGACGTCCAAACAAGGTAGATTCTTTATTTGCTTCTTATTCTTTGTGTTTCTTACCTTCTTCATATTTGCTGTTTGGCTCTTGGGGTTTAGTTGGACCTGTTTGTTTAAAAATTTGTTTTGTTGGGTTTGTCTTAGGGTTTTCGGTTAATCAAGCCAAAGCCATTATTCTAGCTATCCATCTTGCTTCCTTCATTTTGATATCAAGCATGAGAGATTATTTGGGTCATTGAGTTCGACTTACCAATTTGGCACAGCTGTACCAGCATTATTTGGGTGTGTTTAAGACGTTGGGTGTAAATTTTGGGGGTTGTTTGATATCGTTTGCCTGCTGAACCAAAATTTTGCGGCAGACCTGATCAAATTATGTTCACATAGCAAATAGACCCATAAATTCCTGAAAATTTACAGGGTGTTTATACCCCACTTTGGTAGTTCCCAAATTAAATTTCAGCTTAAAATTCAACCATTTGTGTGGGGAACCAAAATTTTGCGGCAGAATCGATCAAAATAAGTTCACATAGCAAATATACCCAGAAATTTCTGAAAATTTACCAAGTGTTTATACCCCATATCAGTAGTTCCCAAATTAAATTTCAACTTAAAATTCATCCGTTTGTGTGGGGAACCAAAATTTTGCGGCAGACCCGATCAAATTAAGTTCACATAGCAAATCAGCCCGAAAATTCCTGAAAAGTTACAGGTTGTTTTTGCCACATTTGAGCTATTCTCAAATTAAATCTCAGCTCAAAATTTAACTGTTTGTGTGGGGAACAAAATTTTGTAGCAGACACGATTAAATTTGGTTTACATAGTAAACCTGCCAAGAAAAGCTTGAAATTCTAGCAGCAATTAGTTAGTATTGGGTTGCATTTGCCTACTCAATTTCAGATCAAAATACACTCGTTGGCTTGGTGATCCTAAATTTATGCAATTCTTGGTGTATTGTGTGAACTGCTGGTAATTGTGATAAGTTGGTGACAAACTTAGATATTTAAGCTTGATATCTCTTCTTTAGGCTGTCTCTTTTCCAGCTTACTACTCTTTTATTTTGGTGTCTTCTTTCTTGATTCCTTATTGCATTACATTTCCATACTTGAGCTTTTCTTTTCTTGACTTCTTGAGTCACATTATTGTTTTTTTTTTTATTACTCGTTTTGATCCGTCACGTTCAAGCATTTTATTGTGTGTTAAATTTTTGTGAGTACAGTCTTGGTTTGAGTTACTTGAGTTTGATAAGAACTTGTGGACAAAGGCAAGAGAGGTAAAAGGCACAGAGTGGTGAGTTCATAAGAGGGGAAAAGCCTTGTTGAGTTAAACACGAGTGGAGTGTCCCCTGTTGAGTGTAAACACGTAAGGGAGTGAGTGAGGTGTTTTCTTTACACTAACCATTTTCTTTCAGGTCTGAAAACATGTTTAGAAGGGGTGATGGTAGTGAGGGGGAAGGTGAAAATCCATTCTACATGCAGGCTGTCAGACAACAATTTGAAAGAATGAATGTTGTGTGCAATGGAATCATAGATAGGTTGGAAAGATTGGAGCAAAGAGATAGGCAAAATGAGAGAAGGCCAAATAGGAGGGATCTTGTACCTCCAGTAGTTGAATCTGATGAAGATGAGGTTGATAACTATGATTTTGAGGTTGAAAGACCTAGGAGGGGTAGATATGAGAGAAGAGCTGAAGATAGGAGGAACGGGGATAGGAGGATAAGAAGAGAGGAAAGAGAGAGGAATAGGGTAGATGACAATATCAAAAGTATTAAAATGAGCATCCCTTCTTTCCAAGGGAAAAATGATCCGGATGTGTATCTAGAATGGGAAAGGAAGGTAGAAGCTGTCTTTGTTTATCATCACTATTCAGAGGAGAAGAAAGTAAAGTTAGCAGCAGTAGAATTTACTGATTATGCTTTGGTATGGTGGGATCAAGTGTTGATTAGTAGAAGGAGAAATTATGAGCAATCAATTGCAACCTGGGGTGACATGAAAACTATAATGAGAAGGAGATTTGTTCCTAGTTATTACTATAGAGAGCTACATCAGAGGTTACAAAGATTGACTCAAGGTTCTAAAAGTGTTGAAGATTATCATAAAGAAATGGAAATTGCTATGATTAGAGCAAATGTAGAGGAGGATAGAGAAGCCACCATGGCCAGATTCTTGAATGGGCTAAATAAGGAGATTGCTCATATTGTTGAGTTACATCACTATGTTGAGTTGGAGGATATGGTCCACATGGCTATGAAGGTAGAAAGGCAACTTAAAAGCAAGTCAAAAATTGGAGGAAATGCAGGTACTTCTTCATCTTGGAAGTCTAACTGGAAGGAGGATAGGGAAAAGGATGTTAGCAAATATAAGAAAAATGAGGAAAAGGAAAAGAAGGTGGAGAAGAAATTTGTAGAAAGTAAAGGAAAGGAGGTTGCAACTACTACCCGAAACAGAGATGTGAAGTGTTTTAGGTGTTTGGGCAGTGGACACATAGCTTCTCAATGCCCTAACAAGAGAGTCATGGTCATGAGAGAAAATGGTGAGATAGAAATGGAGGAGGAAATTGTGAGTGATTCCACATCTTCAGGGGAGGAGGATGCAGAGGTAGAATATGCTGCTGAAGGAAGTGCTCTAGTGATTATGAGAGCATTAAATACTCAAGTAAAGGAGGATGTTGGTGATGAATTGCAAAGAGAAACAATTTTCCATACAAGGTGTCTTATCTAAGACAAAGCTTGTAGTGTCATCATTGATGGGGGAAGTTGTGCCAATATTGCTAGTACTATTTTGGTGCAGAGATTAGGGTTAAGGACTTTCAAACACCCTAGACCCTATAAATTGTAGTGGTTGAATGAATGCGGTGAGGTGAAAGTAACAAAACGAGTGCTGATTTCCTTTGTAATAGGAAAGTATCAAGATGAGATTATGTGTGACGTGGTTCCAATGTAAGCTGGCCATTTATTACTTGGCCGACCATGGAAATTTGTTAGAAAGGTGATCCACGATGGGTATAAAAATAGGTATTCTTTTGAAATGAATGGAAAGGAAAATCATTTTGGCACCTATGACACCAAAATAGATTTATGAAGACCAAACAAGGCTTAAGCAAGCAATGGGTGAGGTAAAATCAAGAGTGGCCGAAAAGAGAGCAGAGAAGAAAAGAAAGAGTGAAAAGAAATTGACTGAAAATGTTGTGAGTGAGCAAGACAAGGGTGGTTGTGAGGAAAGAAAAGAGAGTAAAGAAAACATTCCAAGAGTGCTTGAAAAAGGTGAAACTTCGGCGCAAAAGGAGAGCTGTGCGGAAAGAGGGGAGAGAAAATTAAGCTTGTATGCTAAAGGAAGAGATGTGAGGAATGCCATGTTTGCCAACAAGCAAATGTTATTAATTGTGTTTAAGGACTCTTGTTTATCCACATCTGACCTTGACCCCAATTTGCCTAGTGTTGTTGTCTCCCTTTTGCAGGAATATGAGGATGTGCTACCTGAGGAGATGCTAGCTGGACTACCACCTATTCGAGGGATTGAGCACCAGATTGATTTTGTACCTGGAGTAGTTATTCCCAACCGTCCAGCCTATAGAACTAATCCTGAAGAAACCAAAGAATTACAAAGGCAAGTTGAGGAATTGCTAGCTAAAGGTTACGTGAGAGAAAGTATGAACCCTTGTGCTGTACCCATCCTTTTGGTACCAAAGAAAGATGGCACATGGCGCATGTGTGTGGATTGCAGGGCGATCAACAAAATCACTGTAAAGTATCGCCACCCTATACCTAGATTGGATGATATGTTGGATGAACTTTGTGGTGCTTGTGTGTTTACCAAAATTGACTTGAAAAGCGGATATCATCAAATTCGTATGAAAGTAGGTGATGAATGGAAGACTGCATTTAAAACAAAGCATGGACTATATGAGTGGTTAGTGATGCCTTTTGGGCTAACTAATGCTCCTAGCACTTTTATGAGATTGATGAATCATGTGTTGCATGCTTTTATTGGAAAATTTATTGTTGCTTATTTTGATGATATATTGGTTTACAGTAGAGGCATGAACATATGCATCATTTAAGAGCTGTATTCAGTGTGTTGAGAAAAGAAAAATTATATGCTAACTTGAAGAAATGTTCATTTTGCATGGAAAATGTTGTCTTTTTAGGATTTGTCATTAGTGCTAATGGTGTTAAAGTCGATGATGAAAAAATTAGAGCTATTAGAGACTGGCCCACTCCAAAGTCTGCATCTGAAGTGTGTAATTTCCATGGACTAGCTAGTTTCTATAGAAGATTTATTAAGAATTTCAGTACCATTGCAGCGCCATTGAATGATCTAGTAAAAAAGAATGTTAATTTTGTTTGGGAACAGAAACAAGATGATGCTTTTCACAAAATTAAAGACATGTTATGTTCCGCTCCTGTGTTGGCTTTACCTGATTTTTCTAAGACTTTTGAGATTGAGTGTGACGCATCAGGTATAGGTATTGGAGCCGTTTTAATGCAGGATAAGAGACCAATAGCATACTTTAGTGAGAAGCTTAATGGAGCAGCTTTAAACTATTCTACATATGACAAGGAGTTGTATGCATTGGTACGTGCCTTGGAAACATGGCAACATTACCTTTGGCCAAAGCAATTTGTCATCCACACAGATCATGAGTCATTGAAGCATATCAAAGGGAAAAATAAGTTGAGTAGGCATCATGCAAAATGGGTTGAGTTCCTTGAGACCTTCCCATATGTGATACAATACAAACATGGGAAAGAAAATGTGGTGGCTGATGCCTTATCTCAAAGGTATAACCTTCTTGCCCTTCTTGATGCAAAGTTATTAGGATTCGAATATGTGAAAGAATTATATCCTAAAGATGATGACTTTGCTAGAGTGTATGCAGCTTGTGAAAAGAATGCTTTTGAGAAGTTTTATAGGCACGATGGATATTTGTTTAGAGAAAATAGATTGTGTGTGCCTAAGAGTTCCATGCGTGAATTACTTGTGAATGAGTCTCATGCTGGTGGATTAATGGGTCATTTTGGTGTTGCCAAAACTTTAGATGTGTTAAAGGAACATTTTTATTGGCCGAATATGAAAAGAGATGTTGAAAGAGTATGTGTTAGGTGCGTTGTGTGTACTAAGGCTAAATCTAGAGTTTTGCCACAAGGTTTGTATACACCTTTACCTACCCCTAGTGATCCTTGGGTTCATTTGTCTACGGATTTTGTGTTGGGATTACCTAGGTCTAAACAAGGCCATGATTCAATTTTTGTTCTTGTTGATAGGTTTTCAAAAATGGCACAGTTTATTCCATGCCATAAAACTGATGATGCTACAAATGTTGCAAATTTATTCTTTAGAGATATTGTTAGGTTGCATGGCATACCTAAGAGTTTAGTTAGTGATAGGGATGTTAAATTCCTTAGTCACTTTTGGAAGGTTTTGTGGGGAAAATTGGGCACCAAGTTATTATTTTCCACCACTTGTCACCCACAAACCGATGGTCAAACTGAAGTAGTAAATAGGACACTAACTACTCTTTTGCGTGTTGTGGTTAAGCAAAATTTGAAGTCATGGGAAGATTGCATTCCACTTGTTGAATTTGCATACAATAGAAATGTGCATTCTTCTACTGGCTATTCTCCATTTGAAATTGTGTATGGTTTCAATCCTTCAACTCCTTTGGATCTTTTACCTTTGCCTGTGAACGAGCTTGCTAGTTTAGATGGAAAAAGAAAAGCAGGATTGGTGAAGAAAATCCATGAACAAGCCAAGCTTTAAATTGAAAAGAAAAATGAAAAATATGCTAGTCAAGCCAACAAAGGAAGGAAGAAAGTCACATTTCAACCTGGAGATTGGGTATGGGTTCACTTGCGCAAAGAAAGGTTTCCCTCTCGAAGGAAATCAAAATTACAACCAAGATGTGATGGACCTTTCCAAGTGCTGGCCAAAATTAATGATAATGCCTATAAAATAAACCTGCCCGGTAAGTATAATGTCAATGCCACCTTCAATGTTGCTAATTTATCTCCTTATGTTGATGTAGGAACAGATTCGAGGACGAATCCTTTTGAAGCGGAGGGGAATGATGAGAATCAAGCTACATCCACGCCAAAGGATTTCATCCAAGGTCCAATTACTAGAGCTAGAGCTAAATCACTTCAGAATTTAATTTGTGAAATCATAAGGAGCAAGGATTATAAGCTGGAATGGCATGAAGAAAATTATAAAGGATTAAATTTGGTGAAAATTAAGCTTAGAAGTGACCAGGTGTCATGTGGAGCATTAGGTTACATGGAATAACTTGTGGACATGCATGCACCAGATCCAACCCATGTACATGCATCTGCTGGCACCTTTTTCAAGGAATATTCTTTGCTGTTATAACCACCTCTCTTTTGGACTTAAATTCCCTTATTTGTTGCTGTATTAAATTTACTTTTTTGTAAGGAGTTTTTAGTCTTTTGATAGATTAATTTTTGATTGGACTTAAAGCTCCTTACAGCTATTACTAAAGTGGGGAGATTTTTGTCTTTAGCTTTGAAGCCAAGAGACTATAAATACAAGTGTAATGAGAGAGTGGAGAACACACTTTGAATATTAATGAAAGATTGTTTCTGCTCCTTTAGTGAGTAAATTGGCTGTTGCCTTTGTTCTTGTGAAGCTCATTAACTTGCTGAGATTTCTATCTTGCAAGGTTTAATGTGCATAATATTCTTGGTTTATTTATTCTCCATATGAATTAGGTCAAGAATCCCATTTCTGATATTTTCTTTGAATTACACAACAATCTGATTGTGCTGTTTCAAAGAATCAAATTCATACATCTTGATTTGATGCTTTCCATATTGTTCATTTAATTCTTGAATGTGGGTTTTCAAGTTACCAATTACTTGAAGGTTCACATCACCGATGATTTTTTAGCACCCTTTTGGCTCCTTTCTTACTTCTTCACCGTTTCTGACTAAAAGTTCCCTTTCAGGTTTTCACTCCTAGTTTTTTTTTTTTTTTTTGGATCTCTTTCAGAGGCATCCTTTCGAATTTTCACCTTTCCCTCAATTTGCAGAAAGTATCCTTATGGGTTTTTGCCTCTTTTCCCTCATTTTGCTAGGAGCGCGCTTTTTAGGTTTTCACTCCCATTTTTTTTTTTCTGTTGTCCTTCTAGATTTTTACCCTTTTCTCATTTTGCAGGAAGCGTCCTTGTGGGTTTTTGCTCTTAGATACACCAGTTGCTTGACAATTGTTTCACCCTCCTGCAAATCTCGAATAAAGTATATGAAGTTACCTGTATTTAGATTCTCATCTTATAAGAAAGCTTTCAATAAATTAATAGCGCATAAACCAAGGTAGACGAGATATGTGAAAATTTATTCATGGTGTAAGAAGATAATCATATTATGATTTTATGATTGAAAGAATAAAGATACAATTTTTAAGAAAAAAAAAGATACAAGGACAAATCTCACAAATGCCCTTAGTTAACTTTAAAGTCTCTCAATTGCTAGCATACCAAGTGACCTTCTGAAAAACATTTTGTGTAATTTATTATCCCTTGATCTTAAAACCTTCCTTGCTTCTCTACTGGCTTCGACTAGAAGTGCCCTTTTTGGTTTTCACTCCTAGTTTTTTTTTTTTAATTCACTTTTTCGGGGTGTCCTTTCAGATTTTCACCCTTCGCTCATTTTGCAGGTAGTGCCCTTTCGGGTTTTTGCCTTTTTTCCCTCATTTTGCTAGGAGCGCCCTTTTAGGTTTTCACTCCTACCTTTTTTTTTTAGGCATAATATCTTCTTACAACATCTTCATTCACTGGCCTTGGCAATTCTTCCCCATCCATGTGAGTTAAGATGAGTGCACCGCCAAAAAATGCCTTTTTAACCACATAAGGCCCTTCATAAGTTGGTGACCACTTGCCCCAGGGAACGCTTTAATTTGGGAGGATCTTCTTTAAAACTAAATCTCTTGATTGAAATTCGCGCGGGCGCACATTTTTATCAAATGCTCTCGCTATTCTTCTTTGGTACAATTGCCTATGGCATACTGCGATTAGCCTTTTCTCATCTATCAAATTCAACTGGTCTAACCTCGATTGAACCCATTCCATCTCATCTAGTTTTGCCTCCTTCAAAATCCATGAGGAAGAAATTTCCACCTCTATTGGCAAAACAGCTTCCATCCCTTAGACCAACGAATATGGAGTTGCCCCAGTCGATGTCCTTACCGTGGTCCGATAGGCATGAAGGGCAAAGGGAAGCATATCGTGCCAATCTTTATAAGTGACTATCATATTCCCAATTATTCACTTGAGATTTTTATTGGTGGCCTCTACAGCTCCATTCATCTAGGGTCAGTATGGTGATGAATTGAGATGCCGTATCTTGTACTGATCACACAACTTCTGAATCTTCGAACCATTTAGATTCTTGGCATTATCAGTGACAATCTCCCCAGGAAGACTATACTGGCAAATAATATTATTCCTAAGAATTTCAGAAAGATGTTTTAAGTGATGTGAGCATATGAGGTGGCTTCAACCCATTTACAAAAGTAATCGATGGCCACCAAAATGAACCTGTGTCCATTAGATGCTTTTGGATTAATCGGACCGATTACGTCGATACCCCACATTGCAAAAAGCCATGGTGAGATGAGATTGCAGAGCTGATAAGGTAGGACATTTATCTGATTAGTATAAATTTGGCATTTGTGACACTTCCGGAAGTACTCAATGCAGTCCTTTTCCAAAGTGGTCCAGAAGTAACCCCACCTTAAGATCTATTTTACCATCATATACCCATTGCTATGAGTAGCACATTTCCTTTCATGGGTTTCAAATAGAATTCTCCTTGCTTCTTTGGCATTTACGCATCTCAACAACTCACCATTGGAGCTTCTCTTGTACAAGATTTCCCCACTGGGGAAGTATCCCATTGCTAATCTTCTGATCATTCTTCTTTCATTTCTACTTGCCCCAGGAGAATACTCCCTATTTTTTATGTATACCTAGACATCATGATACCAGGGTTTGCTGTCTGTTTCTTCTTCGATCATAAAGCAGTACACTGGCTCACTCCTTGCTTTGATTTGCAATAACTGCATTATCTGCCCTTCCTCCATCTGAGTCATCACAGCTAAAGTAGCTAATGTGTTAGCAAATTGGTTCTTTTCTCGGTGTCGACACCATATTTTGGTCGATCCCTAGAATCAATAAAAATTCTTCTTTGAACAGCTAATCACGTTTCCGGTCCCTCCTTGATAGGCGGTCACATTTCCGATCTCTCCTCACAAAGATTTGAATCAATGCTAAGTCCTAGCATCCCTTAAAACTCAGCCGATCTCTCAAATCATTTACCGATCCCTCAAACAATTTCCGACGTATATTGATCTCTGTTGATGAATAAAATGAACGGGCACTAGATCTTTTCCTACCGCTTTATTGCCGACCTCCTTTCCGAAAGTTTAAGAGCTAAAGTTTTGGTTCGATTCCGATCTTAAGTGTTCGAGTTAAATTTTCAAGTATTTCTTCCCTACCGATCTCATGTTCAAAGTGCTTTCCGATCTCTCATACTTAGATTAATAATCACATTTAGTTTTTGTTTCTTTGTGCTCATACAATCAAATACTAAGACAAACAATGGTTTAAAATTTTCCGATAACAATCATTCATTGAACAAAAGGCATTTCATTTCATGTCATAATTTGTAAAAGATAAACCTCTGGGGGATCACCCCCAGCCTGATCTACATATGGATCACTCACTCTCTCCCTCTCACCCCATCCTCACTGTCTTCATCATTGTCCTCGGGAGCCACATCGGCCATCCAAGAAAAGTCTTCGGAGTGCGGCCATGAGTTCCTTGTGAGCCTTCAAATAGGCCTCGGCTATTCCCGTAACCATCTCCTCATCCATATCCTTAAGCTAATTTTCTTTCTCATTAAGCTCCTTATCCTTCGGATCAAGTTCCTCTATAAGTTGAGCGATTGGCGTGAAGCACTGGACTTCCTTAAGAGCACGGTCCCTCTCATCCAAAGCACGGCCAACCGGTCTTCATGGAGCTTTGCGTCCCTCGACTTGAGATATATAATCCCGCGGATGAGAGTTGGGATCGGAGGGAATCCACCTCCGATTCTTCTTCCCGATCTCCTTACGAATCCTTTCCGGATCATGGTCCGGTTCACCGGACACTCCACGCTTAAGCTCATGGTCCGAGTCAATATGTCGTCGAGACCATTCAGGATCCGATCCTCGGAAAGAAGATGGTAGACCCGGGACTTTGGCGAAATCGAGTTCTCATTATTCCTCAATGATCAATCGACTTGAGCGCCCGAGAAGAGGTCCTCCTAAGCTTGAGTAGGCCCCCTTCCTGCTTGGAACAACTGGAGGCTGCTCCTCCGATCTAGGAGGAGATCGGGTAGCTGGTCATGGACCGAAGGTTGGGGAGGATCACTTTGTATCTCCCGAGCGTTTGGAGTCGTTCAACGCTTTATCTCCTTTATCTTCCGGAGATCTCTCTCTCCTTCTTCCGCTTCCTTGAACCCTCACCACCCGCCATACCGCACAAAGAAAAGGTTAGTGAGATCACTAAGGTCGTAAGAATTGAGATATAGAAAATACCGATGCCGAGGTTAGAGAGCGGAAGTTGAATCCAAACAAGAATACTTTTAGTGGCGACCTCACTCTGATCCATCACTATCAAACTTTCCTCTGTAATATGGTTGGAAGCAAGGGTCCGTACCACCGGGAAGTCCTCAAGCGGCTCGGATCTTTGCTCCTCACAATGAAGAAACGATTCTTCCAGTTCTTAAGAGACGAGGCGGATCGGAAAAGAGCCCGCAGAAAGAACCGATGGTCATCGTCCTTTCGGTGAGTTAGTGCGGCTTGGCGAACACTTTGATTCCCTTAGCTCGGCATAGACCTCGGAAAGCTACCAAGATCCGCCACGAGTTGGGGTGAATTTGAACAATGGATGCTCGGTGAAGTTTTAGGACTTCCTTATAGAAATCGTCTAGAGGGAACCTCGCCTTTAATCGCTCCTCATACACCATAACCGTTCTCTTCAAAGAAGTGATCGACACGAAGTCGCCATGGCACTTGATTAGCTCGAACGAATCGGGACAAATATTGTATTCTTGAACAAACGATCGCAGAGCGGATTCTCAAGAACGGAAGCTCGTCTATGGGAAGGGTCTCTCCTTGAAGAAGGCGCGTGCGCCTTAATGGTACGACCGAGGACCCTAAGGGGTCCAGTTGCGGCTTGCCTCTTCTTCATCGACGATGACCAAGAGAACTCAATGGAAGGAGGGCTCGCTCTCGACCTTCACCGCTCATTTTCAAAAGAAACAAAGAACTTAAACAAAAAGAAGATCAAAGTCCTTGCAGTCTAATCGGAGAAAATGAGAGAACTGAAAATGGAATGAGAGAACAAGCTAACCCTCCCTATTTATACTAGTCCGAGCATTTAATGCTCGCGAGGTTCTAGGCGGCGCATCGATTGGTGAGACTCGACACTTCTCTCAAATATCCGAATGTTCGAGATCGTTTAATTGGAGATCGGCATAATAAGTTAAATATTTTGAATAAAGGATCGATTAAGTGTCATTTAAAGAACCGATCGGATGAACAAGAGATCAAAAATAATCAATGCAAAAATAAGATGATAACCGACAAAATAAAGTCTTTATTCTCAAAAGATCGGATTACATCATTTGGGCGATCTCTAGGGATCGGATTACAATAAAGGACTAACTACATCATTTTGGTGATCTCTAGAGATCGGATTACACTAACATTGGATCACATCATTTCTGCGATCTCTAGAGACCGGTGAAAAATCCTATCTGAAGAGGCTGATCTAAGGATCAGTTTATAACTTATCCCAAGGATACTCCCAGGAGATCCATGGATCAGTTTATAACTAATTCCAAGGATACTCGTGATCTAAGGATCGGTTTATAAGCGATCCCAAGGATAAAGCTTAATCCGGAACACCCAATGTGGATCGATTTCGGAACACTCAATGTGATGAGAAGCGAATGAACTCGTTGAGCAACTCGAGATCGGCACCAAAGCCCCCAATACGGATCGGTCAAATCCAGTTCTCTCACCATCCGATTAGGACCATCCAATCAAGGATCATAAATTTTCATGAGGAATAGGAATTCCATCGGAAGAGGATCAAAACCAAACTTTCCCTAGAACCAAGAAACAAGGAGAAAGAGAAAAATCGAATGAAGGAAATGCCACTATCAACAGGTATATATAGGAGAAAATGGGCATTTAATGAAAATCGAGATGTAATTAATGCTTGGACCGAATCGATCAAGGGATAAAAGAGATCGGAGATAGGAGATCGGCATGAGAGATCGGAATAGGAGCTAGGGGAGGATCGGAAGACAAAAAGAATAAGACAAATTCCAAGAGGTAGTTAAAGCGCGAGATCTCCACCGCACACCTAAAAATCGGGTATGTCATGACATCCCAATCTCCACCGTTGATCTCACTTGTAAGGATGAATCGGAACCCTTGGATCAAAAGAGAAGATGACAATACTTTTTCACTCGAGATCGTTCGGACAAGAGGATTCAAGACCGTCGGATTAAAAGAGGAAAAGGACAAATACTTTGAGAAGCGATCTCACCATTCGTTTTGATTCTCTTTAATTCTGAACATCCGATCATGTACTTCAAAATCGACCCTCCATCTCCTCAAAATGAATCGACCCTTCATGAGGAGCACCGATTCCTATAAATACTGCATGAAAAACTGCTCAAGCTCAAGGGAAAAAATATAGGCAAGAGGCTATTATCGTGGAGGAACTCAAACTTCATTTTTGTTACTTTTGTAGTAATTAAAAATACTTTTGAAACTAGTTTTCAGGAGTGTTTTCTTGAAAAGATTTTGAATATTGGAACTCTACATTTCGGTTTGTTCATTATCCGGTCATACTCTCATCATCTCTGCTTTCCTTTCCTCTGCTCAAGCTCAACTTCCTTTCACGTTCTTACTTACCTTTTAGCTAAAGCATCTCTCGGTTTCAGACATCAACTCTCGATCAATCCGCCATCACTTTACCACTTCACGCTTATTTCAATATATTTGGCTCCTCACGTAAGAGTTCACAACGTTTGTTTCTGCACTTCCTTTGTTCTTCATACATGCAACTTTCTTCAAGGGTATTTTGTACAAGAAAACCCAAGAGAAAATATTGTTATAAGAGTTCATGTTCTTGTTTTATTAAGCGCCTACGTTTATTTCGCATTTTCCTTATTCTTCTTACATCTAGACCATTTCGCACAAGCAATCCCAAAGAAAGTCACTCTCAAATCATTTTTAGTGATCGTTCATTTTATTGATCTCGTCATTTAAAACCAGTTTTCTAACTCTTTGTAGTATGTAAATGGTTGGGTAAACGTAGGTAGCTGCAACTTAGAGGTCTCCTTTTAAAAGAGGACTGAATAACACGAAGATAGCCGAACTATTAGAATTCGACAAAGATGTCATGAAATGGAATAAGACCAAAGTAAACGAAAGCAGTGGATCGGTCATTAATAGATATTGGTAAAATGACTACATGAAAAGGTCGATGAATCAAGTCTAGTGTTCCTCGTTCAGCCACAGAGCCACAGATATCCATAAACCTTATCCGGCATTTTTGAAGGTCGAATTCTTAGTTTTAGGTTCTTAAGACGGTTAAATTTTTAAAGGTCGGAAAAGTCTTTGTCCGAGTCTCATCAAAATAGAAGGGGCTCAAGAGTCCTTATCCTATCCTTGCCTAAAAGTTTTAAGTCAACTCTTAAAGGAGATCGGAGGAGGGTTCTTATCCGGTCTCCTTCAAAATTTTGATAAACATTAAGTAGGGATCGGAAGAGAGTTCTTATCCGGTCTCAACTCAAAACATTAACGAATAACTCTAAAGAAGATCGGAGGAGGGTTCTTATCCGGTCTCCTCTCAAAATTTTAATAAATAACTTAAAAGAGATCGGAGGAGGATTCTTATCCGGTCTCCCTTCAAAATTTTAATAAACATTAAATAGGGATCGGAGGAGAGTTCTTATCCGGTCTCAACCTCAAATTTTAATAAACATCTGAAAGAGATCGGAGGAGAGTTCTTATCCGGTCTCATCCTCAAAACTTCAAATAAATAACTTAAAAGAGATCGGAGGAGAGTTCTTATCCGGTCTCATCCTCAAAACTTCAAATAAATAACTTAAAAGAGATCGGAGGAGAGTTCTTATCCGGTCTCATCCTCAAAACTTCAAATAAATAACTTAAAAGAGACCGGAGGAGGGTTCTTATCGGTCTCCCCTCAAAATTTTAATGAACAACTTAAAAAGATCGGAGGAGAGTTCTTATCCGATTCTCACACCTGCTCACTAAGGTTGTCTCATTTACTTATGTATCTGGGTGATCCAAATTTAGTGAAAAATCAAACATTCCTTCTACCAAAAGGATTAACATTGCCGCCTAAGCCCTTCTAACTAATTTGTAAAGGACGCAGAATTAAATCTACTTACCCTTATTAAGGGACGAGGTGGGGTGCCTAACACCTTCCGAACTTAGAATCTCTGTTTTGAAGTGGTTTCATTTTTAATTTAACTTCTCAAATGGTTTTCTTTAGTTTCCTCAAAACTAAGGTGGCGACTCCTCACTCTTTCCCACTTGGTGAGTGATCGAAAATCCCATGGGAAGTATCCCAACAGAGGCCCAAAAGTAGGCTTAATTTTTGTCCGATCAAATTATATTTAGAGGGCTCACTCGATGTCTCATATGCTAATTATTATTGCTACTAACTATTTTGTTTTGCTGTTCTATCTCGCTCTTCATTTCAGAGAAAAGGAAAAGAAAAAATGGAAAAATAAAATCGCCCTGAATTGGGAAGAGGTAAAGGTGTCCCTTCACACACTGAACACCCACACGATATCCTCACACACTATGGTCCTAACCCGGGCTTTCTTACCCTTTTAGGAAAGTAGGAGGGAGTCATGGTGGGTTTTACCCGTATATGTGTGAGGGGCTCGCTCAAATTGAAACTCGTTCTATTTACCGTGATACCCGTGGAATTTTCACAATATCATGGGGGTAGAATGGGGCTCAGGGGCAATTTGGGAACGTGGCTATTAGAAAAATTAGATCGAGCTAAACCGTCACGATGCCTCATAAGATAGAACTATCCGGATAGGTAGCGCTTGTTAGGAGTCTCCTACTATAGGACAAAGGGGCATACTTACTCTTACCCTATTCTCGCTTTAATTTCCTTTTGTTTATTTCTTTTGGTAATTTTGAATCCTACTAAACGCCTACACATTTTCCTACTTTGATAAATGTATGATTCAAAATTACCCTAATTCGCCTTACTAACAAATTCTCGGATAGGCATCATTTTTATCATGGCATCCTCGAGTAAAAGGCAATGCTAAACTTTGGTCGAATCGGTTCATAGTCCGGTACCCTCGCAAAATGATGCTTCCGAGGCACTGTTAGCTCGCTACCTTCGCTAGATCCGACAAAATAGAGGTCAAAATGAACAACCTCGAGGGTATGTCTAATAGATGGAGGTTGCTTTTTGAAGAGAAAGGATTGCAACCTTAATGCAAGTTAAGGTCCAAATCGCATTAAAAGCCATGTTGACGGTTTGGAATCCAGTGTTCTCTTTCAATGACATTGATATAGAGGAATATCGGGCATGATCCCATACTCATTGCTGGATCTACTTACACCTCGAGCATAAACGGTTGGCACACATGTTGGGTTTTCCAAGAAGTGAAGTCCAGAGAAACCAAAAGGAACACGCATGGATGGTATTGAGAAGCGGTTAGATCATTACCTCCAAGAGAAATGGGATCAAGCTTCCATGGCACTCGCCTTGGGAATCTATGGTCCGATCGGGCCATTGAGGATCATCACTTGGGAGGTATTTTGAGAAAGACAGGATCAATGCAATTCTTGCCGAAACCTTGTTAACCCTAACTGAAAGGGTCCATTAAGTGTTGCTCTCGGTTATTATACCGACTATCGGTCACATGTGTCTGTGGAGACAAAAGGATTGACTTGGTACCTTGACCCCTCCCATTGAGAAGATGACCGGTTAGTGATCAGCCCAAGAATGAAAAAGTTTCAATAGCCATGATGTTGGAGGAAGTGGATGTCAAGCCAACCCGTCTTGATTGGTACAGAGGTATTATCCCTAATTGGAATAACCGGTATACAAGTTACACTCGTAATGAGGCGGTTTGGCTCAACCCATGTTCAACATTAAAGAATACCACCAAGGTCACTTCTACCATGAGCTCAAGGAAGAAGAAGGGTTGAAAATGGCTCGCAAGTCCCGGAAAACATCACTCTAATGGAGAGATCACCCAAAGGCAGAGTGCCTCGGACGATTACCTTAAATGGAGGCGATAGGGACCAAGAACGCTCTACCATAGAATTCAGGGCGACAACCCTATTAGAGGAAGCTAATAATCGCTGGTTGACTCGCTACAAAAGGCAAATGACGAAAACTCATGCAAGAACGAATGACACAATTGGAGGACCAACAGAAACTTAAGAGAAGGGTAAGAAAGCTCAAGGAAGAGGCAAGGGCCGAAAGGATAGGGTTCAAGAGCAAGAGTGGGAAAAAGAAAGAAACTCTCTGAGGTCAAAGAAGTGAAAGAATAGTAAGCTTCAGAAAGGATGAAGTACCAAGAGGTACTCGTTGAAGAGTATAAACAGGAAAACAAGAAGAAGAAGCTTGAATTAACTCCTCATCAACGACATCTTGAAAGAATGTGCTAAAGAAAGGAAAGAGAAAGAGAAACAAGCCCTCTATCAAGGTGAAAGAAAATGTGGACTTGGAGAAGATGATAGCACAGGAAAAAGGAACTATTACGAATCCGAGTATGCTCGAAAGTGTTCGACCGCCAAGCAAGAAGAAAGGTTATATGATTATCTCAGAAAATGTCACATTATTATAAAGAATCTTCAAGAGCCTAGGCCAATGTAAAAAAATAAGATGTGCAAATTACTCAGTTAATGAAGTGATTTTTGAACCATTGTTTAGCAAAATTTGTGAATGAATAGTATGACTCCCGTAGGAACTTCCTCGCTAGGGTTATGTGAAAAATTGAAATGCGCTATATGAACAGGTATCATAAATGCGCATTCAATCCCGTCATTCACAGTCAGACTATCAAACGATGCCATGATAAAGTTGAGGCGATTATCCTTGCTCTCAAACGCTATCCTTCGTCCGGACAAGGGCTTTTAGTTTCTTTGCAAAACTCAAATTCATTTAAATTTTTTATTCCTTACAGGAAATCAATATTGATTCATACAAGGCAAGTCTGACCAAACACATGGTTCAACCCAAGCGAGTGTACTTAACAAGATCTCGAACATGGAAGATAATGGAAAATCGTCTCCGAGTTGAAAGATCAGCTTTCTGAAATTATGAGACTAATGAAGGAAATGTCTCAGAACAAACCTACCTCAGAACCTAGCCCACCATTACCTCCTCCGCCCCCTACAACAAATGATCCTCAACAAGCTTCAACCTCTTTTACCTTTCGTCTCCCATTCGACAATCATCGACAATCCGGTGACCATAAATAATGACCCACCTTTTTCCTATTACTCAAATGCCGAGCCTCACCATTCAATCCCGATCCTCGATTTACTCCACCCTTGGAGGAGCATATCATACAAGAGAAGGAGAACATAGGGCGAGAGATAACGAGAAACTATCTGCCTAGAAGAAAGATCGAGAGCAATAGAGGCTGAACATGTATGGTTCATCGATGTGTGAGATTGGTGCGATGTGGTGGTACCACCCAAATTCAAGGATCGGATTTCGACAAGTACGGAAATTCGGATCGCATCCACCGCAACCTACATTGCCAAAATGAAGGCGATAGACTTCTCATTCACTTCTTTCACGAGAGCCTCCGAGATGGTGCATACAATTGACAGAGCAAGCTACACTCGGAAGGATTTAGCCGATACCTTAAGCAATATAAATTCAATTGTGATGCGGCACCCACAAGGAGGGACCTCTAGAAGGAAAGTTTCAAGCAAGCCTAACGATGGAGGGAGAAGGTATATCCTCGACAATGAACTTTGCTCCTATTCATCGAAACATTGAAGGCTCCCTACTTCAACTTTGATGATTGGCAATACCTCCAATAGCTTCTCGGATATCATCCAAGCGGTGAGAGAATTGAAGCTAACTCGAGAATAGGAAGACTACAGAGTTGGTGAAAACCCCGTGAAGAAGCCCGCCAATTTTGGCAAAAGAAGGAAGGTGATGTACACTGGTCACCCGTCCAAATAATTACCCCCAATTTCCCCAAAATAACTACCGGCCATATTCCCCCTCTCATGGCCAAACCATCGCCAACATTCCACCTCCTTTCCCTAATTATCCACAACCACGCCCACAATACGCCCCACCCACAAATTTCCAACCAAGACCACCTCCTCCACCAACTCAACCATGACCACCACAAAATAACCCGAGACCTCCAAGGAATCCTGATCCACCCCTTCCCCTCCCTCTCAGTGAAATATACCGATACCTTGTCGGTATAAACCAAATCGCAGTCCCTTTAGACCCAATCCACCGCCATATCCTGGTGGTATGATGCCACACCGCTGTGAGTACCATGGAGGGGCACAAGGGCATTCAGGGCACTCGGAGGAGAGTGCACGCTTTAATCCAGAACGGGTGGTTGAAGATTGAGGGGAATGGTTCCCTCCCCAATGTCACCTCAAACCCACTGCCCAACCACAATGCGGGCAGTGGTGTAAATATGATAGAGTCTAAAGGAGAGGGATCAACACCGGAAGTGGATGAGCTGGTTCCATACTTGGAGGAGATTTTTGCTATAGCAATGAGGGAAGGTTACCTTTCCCCTCAGGTAGCGGGAGCTGAGGAGGATACGGGGTGTCCTTATCACGGAGGCGGTGACCACGAGCGAGATTGTGAGGGTTCTGCAAGAGGTCGGAACTTATTGTCTTTTAAGGTTTTGAGATGTCGAAGAGGTCAAAAGCGGAAGGGAAGTGAACACCACAAGATTACCAAACCGCTTCTACCTCCAAGCCTAATCACCTTCTCACCCAGCCTCACCACTTATTCGGACTCCACAACGTCCTGTCACCAATACTCCCGCTGTCCCTGGGAATTATAAGTTCCAAGTTTTTACTCAGGGAGCGTCAAGCAGCACATCCGCTCCTAGCCTTGCCTCACCTCCGGCACCACCAAAGCCATGTTTCGCTCCTCACGAGCACTTCAGGATGACTTATGATGGACCTGCCAGCAGCATTACTCCCCAAACAAGTCAGTGGGAAAAAGTCGCCACCTTAGTTTCCTCAAAACTAAGGTGGCGACTCCTCACTTTCGTGAGTGATCAAAATCCCACTCGGCTTTGGTGAGTGAAAGAAATCTCTTTAAATTCCTTAATTAGTTCAAGGAGATATTTTTGATACGGGATCAGTTTCAAATCTTTAGTTTGCCATTCCCCTTTGACTTGGTAAATGATTGGAGCTAAATCCCCATACACCTCTAATTTCTTTATCTTCATTTCAATGGCAGCTTGTAAGCCACTCATGAAGGCTTCATACTCTGCTACATTATTAGTGCAGCCGAACCTCAACTTAACAGCTATTGGGAAATGTTTCCCATCTGGGGCAACCAGCACTGCTTCGATCCCATTACCGACTAAATTGACCGCTCCATCAAAATACATTTCCCACACATCATCTGGACCCTTAGCATCATCGCCTGCTGCATTAATATATTCGTCTAGGAATTCAAAATCTAGGGCCTCATAATCATCGATTGGGTTTTTAGCCAGAAAATCAGCTATCACACTTCCTTTTACTGCCTTTCTTGTCATATTGAGAAAGTATGACTTGCCATTTCGCTATCTTTCGAGTATGAACGGGCTTTCAAATACATATTTGATTGGATCCATTCTGGAGATGAGCCATGTTTTATGATTCAACATATAATGTTTGAGTCGGTTCACTGTCCATGCCAACGCACAATAGGTTTTTTCCAGGAATGAATATCTCGACTCGCATTCATTGAATTTCTTGCTTAAATAGTAAATGGCTCTTTCTTTCCTCCCAGTGTCATCATGTTGTCCCAGAACCCAACCCATTGAGCTTTGCTGAATTGCCATGTACAGGATTAATGGCCTATACATTACCGAAGGAACCAATATTAGAGGATTTGACAAGTACTGCTTAATCTTTTCAAAAGCTTCTTGACAGGGTTGATCCCACTTGGTAGTATTATTCTTCTTGAGTAGCTTGAAAATGGGTTCAGCCTTACCAGTGAGATTAAAGATGAATCTTGAAATGTAGTTCAATTTTTCTAAGAAACTACACACATCCCTTTCCTTCTTTGGGGAAGGCATCTCTTGAATGGCTCGAACTTTGTCTGGATCCACTTCTATTCCTTTCTCACTTACTATAAATCCCAACAACTTTCCTGATCTCACCCCAAACACACATTTAGCAGTGCTCAGCTTCAGCTGATATTTCCTGAGCCTTTCGAATACTTTTCTTAATATTCGTACACGGCTTTCGGTCCCTCTGGATTTAATGATCATGTCATCCGCATAAACTTTCACTTCCTTGTAATACTCCTATTTGCATAACCTGGTATATTTCACTATTCTGATGACCGGTGTCAGTCCGGACAATTAAGGGGATTAGAACCACACTTAAGACAACTAGATAAGCCATAAACACAAATAATTAGTAATTGTCAATTAGTTAAGTATAAATAAGAAAAACAGAACATAAGAAGTTAAACGAGCCGAGAGTCACAGCGATGGGTAACCTTCTCGGGAATGACTGCGAAGTCAATTTAAACTCAAATTTTGAACCATAAAATGTGACGTTACGGTCCTTAGGACCCTTACAAACACAGTGGAAAAGAGAAAATCATGAAAAAGAACTGTTAAGCCAGTCAAATAATTAGGTCAGGGAGCTGGAAGAAATATTGAATTATTTGCAAACCGGGTTAAACCGGTGAGGAGCAATTTGGTCAATTGACCTCGAAAGCTGACTTCTGACCTAACTGTCAAATAAAATCGGAGAAAAGAAAATTTTGGAGTCGGGAATTAAATTAAAGAACTAATAGATAAATGAAAAAAGAAAAGAAAAGAAAAGAAAAGAAAAAGCTAATTACATCACTTTATGACATCAAAATGATGTCAAAATTGATTTTTAATTTCCTATCAAATTTGACTAAGTTAAATATCTATTAAGTAAGACAAAAATAAAACAAAGAAAAAAAAAAGCTACTCTCATCTTCTCTCCCAACCAAGCCGGCCGAAACCCTCCCTCACCTCTCCATGAATGTCCTCCATTAAAGCTTGCACTCAAGCTTGAATTTCTTCACTCAACCTTAATAGGTTCTGTAAAAACCTCATTAGAGCTTGTTACCTCAACCTAAGAAGAAGATTGAAAGAAGAAAGGAAGAAGTTTGAAGGAAAGAAATTCTACACTAAGGTTAGTAAATTAAATTTGATTTTTTAGTTGAATTAGTTGTGTTTATAGCTTAGTTAACTTAGAAATATGCCTAAAATGAAATAAAAACATTGTTGAGGGACCAAACTAAATTTCGGCCAGCTAGGGTTAGTATATATATGTTTGAGTTTTGATTGAATTTAATATGGTAGGCAAGCTTGTATGGATGTGCTAATGAGATTGGTATGCTTAGATGTGGTTAAATGCAACAATTTAATAAGTTAGGGTTTTGGGACACTTAGGGTTAGAGACAAAAATGTAAAAAAATTAGTAAAAGATGTCTTGGACCTAGTTTGAAGTGGGAAATGGTCAATGGTGACTAAATGAAGTGTGTTGAAAGTGTTGGAGTTGAACCCAAATTCGCATTCAATGTGGTCATGCTGCCAAAGTCCCTTTGAGGGACCAAAAATGAAAATTTACAAGTCCAATTGGTATGAGACCAATTGAGAATGAAAATAGACACTAAATGACACAATTTTCATTCAGGAAGCATGCCCAAAAAGTGACCAAAACCTAGTGAACAAATTGACCAAACTTGGAAAATCTCAGTCTGCCCTGTACAAACTGACCAAATGAACAGTGTTTGTTCATTTGGTCATAACTTGAGCTAGGCAGGTCTAAATGACCTGAACTTTTACCAGTGGATAGTTTAGATATAGAACTAAAACTTTCATGAAGAACCCAAGCCAAAATTATGCCATTAACCTAGTCATTTGGCCACCCAAAATTGGTGACCTAAAATTGCCAGAACCAAAATTGCCCAGAAAACTGGGTTGAGTCCAATCTGGCAGCCATGGTTCAAATGGCTATAACTTGAGCTAAAAAACTCCAATTGGAGTGATTCAAAAAGGAGAATAAACTTAAGACAATAGGGAACATTTTTTATGAAGAAAGTTTTGCCAAATTCCAATAGTAAAATGACCAATGGAATAGTGCAACCTTAGACACCAAAACTGAAAATTTATCAAATTTTCCTAAAAGACTTAGAATTTGAGTAAACAGCCAAAACCAACAAATTTAGTGACCAAAATGTGGTACGTGGGTGAAGTTGGAATTCCCATACCTATTAAGCCTTAGAAAGTCAACAAATTGACTTGCATAGTATAGTGAATTGTAACCCCGAAACACAAAAATTAAAGAACGTCAAGTTTAGCACGTTAGAGCTAGGTAAAAGTGAAGTTAAATTTATTTTTGGATTTATGTTAAGTTATGGTACTGAAACACTGTAAAATTGTGTGTTTTAGTTGAAAAGAACACAAGGAAAGAACCCGAGGAATCGAGTCAAGGCCAAGAGGCGACTCGCTTGAGGTTTGTGCACAATGCATTATTTCTGTAAATTATTTTTTGCATATTGTTTTGAATAATTTGAAATAGTGAATTGTGACATTATTTATGATGCTTTGATTTGAATTGTTGAAAGTTATTATGTATATTTGAAATGGCAATGTTTAGCAAATTGTTAAGATAAGTTTTGAAACCACAGTGTCATGGCCATATATTTGAACACCTCACTAGCATGACTAGTGGGGATAATCAGTTTCGAATTTTGATTCCTTCTCTGGTTGAAGTGTTGAGGTGTGCCAGTAGAAGAGGAATTTGAATGGATATCCATATATTTGAGCTAGCTAGCCTTGTGATGTGACTTCTCCTTAGCCTCTGGCTATTGATATTATATTTGTTTCGAATGACATGATCTAACTGTGGGTTTTGTGAAATGTGTTTTGATTCTTGAAATGAAATTGTTTAGATCAAAATCTCATAATTCATGTTTTATACTTAATTCTTATGTTTAGTTCAATTTTGGAATAAATGTGATTTAAATTCTACATAAAGATTATTTTAGTATATTGTGCACCACTGAGTCCTAATACTCAGCGATGGCTGTTATTGCTGTCGCAGATTTAGAGACTAGAGGAGCAGCGGACTGAGCTGCTGAGGATTGAGGACCTACTTGCTTGAAGTTATATTGGGTATAATTTATACCCTGAATGTAAATATTTATTTTGTTGTATGTATTGCACATAATTGTATGGACATGTAATTGGTCTTGAGCAGTTTGTACAAAGTTTGTATTAAGTTGTAATAAAATTTAGTTTGAATTTCCTAATGTAGATTTTAGTATGTTGTATATATAGATTGTTTGTCTTTAATGAAATAATGAATGGAAATGTTTTATTTTAATTTGAATGAAATTGATAGATATTATTCTAATGATTATTGAATTTTGGAAATTGAGAAATGTTGACTATTGAATTTTGAGATTTGAGAAATTGGTTGAGATTGATTGTGGAGTTGTTGAGATTGAATGTGAAATTGAAGTAATTGTTGAGAAAAATTATTGGAAGTGCCTTTTTTTAAGGTATTTGAAGAACTATTTTCTCAAAATACAGACGGAACTCTGCCAAAATTTTTATAAAATTTGCAAAAAAATAAAGTGGGCAAAAATTTCAACTAGCTTTCAATTTTAATTAAATGTTTTGATACCAATTAGAAAATGCTCACCACTTATCAAAAATAAGAAAATTGTTTTAAAATCCCTTGTAGGGTACTTAATGAGTTATCGGTAGGTGAAGTTCGGTAGTTCATTAGGTATTCTACGGGATCATGTTATGCCTTACAGAGGGGTAAGGTGTGACATTCCTTATGCGTCATGTCATGGAATAATGTGACCATGGCATGTTGGTAGGTAGCTCCTGCATTCTTTAGCCCAAAGGGCATCACCCAGTAGCGAAAGACTCCCCATTGGGTGATAAAGGCAGTCTTTTCTTTGTCATCATTGTCCATCAAAATCTGGTTATACCCTGAGGCTCCGTCAATACATGACCATCTCCCTAATCCTGTAACATTGTCCACCAGTACATTTATATGTGGGAGAGGGAAATCATCTTTCAAACTTGCCTTATTGAGATCCCTGTAGTCAACACATACCCTTACCCTGCCATCTTTCTTCATTATGGTGATGACATTAGCTGCCCATTCTGGGTATTTTACCACTTCTAGGAATCCAGCATTGTATTGCTTTTTAACTTCATCCCTGACCTTAAGCAGTGTGTCAGGGTTCATTCTCGTCAATTTTTGTTTAACTGGGACTGTTCCAGGAATCAAATAAATCTTATGCATGACTATTTGAGGGTCCAGTCCTGGCATATCATCATAACCCCAAGCGAATATGTCAATGAGATCCTTTAGCAATTGAATTATGTCTTCTAATTCTTCATTATTCATGATTTTGAGTTTCCTTTTATTTTCCTCTATCCCCAAATTTAAGGTACTCATTTCATCTCCACAGGGTACCAGGGTGTGTTCATCTACTTCCCCCTGTTCTTTCACAGGCTCTTTTTCAGGATCACTTGTGTCGATGGCGATTGTGGGACTCTCAAAGTTAACATAAGGGATTTCAGGGTTGATTGGATTATTATGGCTGGATTGGTCAATGGTCCTAAAGAAATGAAAATGGATTATATTAAAGATTGGATTTTAACAATGAACTTTTAAAAGAAAATATTGGACACAAAACTTAGAAAAATGCGCTATTAATTTGTTAATTGTTTAATCATAAGAAGAGGTCCATTTACAGAATCACACTTGACACCATGGACGAAATAATCAAGTGTTAGTAACAAAATATACTTTACTCAAAATAAAGCATAGGGATATCCTCAGCTTCCTAATTGTCAAGCTCTTGCCCCTCAGTGGTTGGTGAGATTAGTACTCGGGCATGGGATCTAGGTGCAGGACATTGATAGATGACTCTGAGGGAGATTCTCCATCCTCTTCTTCTAAGTTTTTGATGATTGGCCTGGTAAAAACAATTGCAATTTTCGGAATGTTTTTCCTCATTTCAAGTGATTTGTCAAATCTCGGATCCCTGAGTATGTTCCTCATCTAGAACCTTCCATCAGTTAAAGCATCTTCATCATATACCAACCCTGAGTGACCATTTCTCTGAGTAGCTGACACGGGTTCGACAATTCCTTGCAGGTGGCACCTAATCCCTTGCCTTCTTCATAGCCATTTTTTAGCATCACTTTTGCAACCATAGTTGTAGCTCCTCCATCCCCCAAGGCAGTTCCTTGCAACTCTAATGCTTGAAATGAACTTTCTAGTGATCATTCAGTTGCTTCCACATAAGGGAATGACTGTGGCTTAGTGACTAGCATAGCTTCTTCCCCTCTCACTGTGATAATTTTGCCATTCATGACATATTTGATCCTCTGCTGCAGAGTTGAGGGTACCACATTTGCTGAATGGATCCAGGGCTTTCCTACCAGCATAGTGTATGCTGGTTCAATATCCATTACCTAGAATGTAACATTGAAAGTACATGCCTCAATTTGAAGTGGCAAGTCAATATCTCCTAATACGTCTCCCTTCATGCCATCAAATGCCCTCACAATCATGGCACTTTGACGTACTCCAGATAGGTATACTGGGAGTCTTGCTATGGTGGCATTGGGCAAGACATTGAGCGCTGAGCCATTGTCAATCAAAACTTTAGCAACCATACAACCTTTACACTTAACTGTCACATGCAGAGCTTTGATATGCTTCAAGCTAGTTGGGTCTATCCGGTCTTCTAAGAAAGTGTTGAAATTGGATGCTTGAATTTGCCCAACTATCTTTTCAAATTGCCCTGGTGTGATGTCAGGGGTTACAAAGGCCTGGTCCAGAACCCTCTGCAAGGCATGACAATGCACTTTCGAGCTCAATATTAATGACAGTAAGGAGATTCGAACATGTGTCTTCTTTAATTATTCAATCACATCATACTCACTTTGCTCATGATTTGCAATGACAGTTCATCTTCCTTTTTCCTTTCACTGGATTCTCCTTTCTGTACTACTTTTTCCACCTTTTCTCCATTCTCGGGTGACTCCCTTGCCTCTGCTTTCCCTTTACTTTTCTTTTCATTAGTGCTGTAACACCTTCCACTTCTAGTAATAAATTCTACTTCTTAATCTGGGATGGGTGAGTCATCTGTTAGAGCATGTTTTGATGTGAATTGGAGAGCAGAGTCATTGGAGGGTCCCGTATAGGTCATTTTGAGGTGAGCATGAGGGGTGAAGCATGGTTTAGGAGTGGTGATGGGTTAAGTGTAGGTATTGTTGAGGGTAAGAGTGGAAGTACTGCTAGATACACTTTGTGTAAAAACTTGAAAATTATAATTCCAAGGTACAGCATGGGTACTGGTAACTGGCAGCTGTGGTGGGGTACGTATGACTGTCAGGGGTGGTGCTGGTGGTGTTAATGTGGTGGGAATAGAAAAAACTATTTTTGGAGTAGATCTTGAGATGTCTTCGCCATATATGGCGGTGTTTACTTCCTCTTCTTCTTTTGACTTTAGTTGACACCTCAAGATTTTAAGTGATATCATTCTTCAGATTTCCTCCTTGAATTCATCACAATTCTACAACTCATGATTGGCTACTTTATTATGATAATGGCATCCTGAGCCTGATCGATCATTTTCAGAGTTAAGCCCACGTGGATGTATGTATCCTTCTAATACTGCCATTGTGAGAATCTCATCAAAGTACGGGATTAACTGATCCACTTCCGTAATTAAGTTCTCATCTTGGGATTCTATCACACTCACACCGTTCCCTTTTCCCGTATCATGATGATGTAATTGGTTTGAAGTGACACTAGGAGCAGAGCCATTCCCTTCAATCTTTAACCACCCATTCCTAATCAGGGATTGTATCCTTCCTTAAAGTGCTTCATAGTTATCTGTTGAATGTCCCACAGTCCCGCTATGATATTCACATATGGCACTAGGATCATACCACCTGGGATATGGCGGCTGGATGGGATCTAGTGGGATGGGCACTATCTGATTGATGCCAATAAGTAATGGTAGATTTCACTGAGTGGGAGTGTAACGGTGGATCAGAATTCCTTGATGGTCTTTGACCAGGTTGAGGAGCAGGTGGTCAGAAAGAAGCAGTTTGGTTAAGTGGTCTAGGATTGTAAATAGCTTGGGGAGTCACCTAGCTGTCGCAAGGGTTTTGCTGTCACCGAACGATTTTAACCGAAGTGAAAAAAGTGAGGATTTGCCACTTTAATTTTAAAGGAAATTAAAGGAAACCATTACTAAGAAAAAAAACCACTTCTAAAAGCAGAGATTCTAAGTTTAGAGTTTATTCACGGGTGGAGAAGGTATTAGGCACACCACCTCGTCCCTCAACGAGGGTTGGCAAATTTAACGATGTGCTCTTTGTTACTTAAGATTGATAATTTTGGGGGGTTGGAGTTATGATGTTAGTCCTTGTTATTAACAAAAGGAGCATTTAATATCTCACCAATTTGGGTTTTCTAAGAATGCAGGTATATGGGATGACCCTACAGTGAATTGATGTTATGTTTATTTAATTTGTTAAATATTTTATCTAATTTCTCCCTCTTCGAATTAGGACTCTAATTCTAAAGAGGTGTTATTTGGCCCCTAAGGATTCATAATGAAAGAGGACTTGAGGCTCACATATTATGCACCTCAGTATTTAGATGTTAGTAATGTTAGAATTTTAATCGAAAAGAATTCAGGAAAGGACTCTCTCCTGATCTCTTAAAATATTCTTATTAGAATTTTAGCTTAAAGAATTCGAGTAAGTACTCTCTCCCAATCTCTTAAAATATTCTGATTAGAATTTTAGCTTAGAGAATTCGGGTAAGGACTCTCTCCCGATCTCTTAAAATATTCTTATTAGAATTTTAGCTTAGAGAATTTGGATAAGGACTCTCTTCCTATCTTTTAAAATATTTTAGAACTTTCGTTGAGAGGATTCAGGAAAGGAATCTCTCCTAGTCCCCTCCTAATTCATCAAAAGTGAATTTTAAAAGGTTTCGGTAGTGAGACCGAACTCTTTTGACCCTATTAGAATGAGAGCGTCGTAAATATCGTCTCTCGCTTTTCATATTATCCCAGGCTTTTAATTTTCGATCTCATGATTTATTTATCCAAACTCTCCTCGGCTTATTACGACTCCTCATTTGGAGTCTTTTAGACATCTTATTTCGGAGGTTTCCTGTTCGAGCTTTGTAACACCCCTATTTGTATAGCCTGGTATATTTCACTATTCCGGTGACCGGTGTTGGTTCGAACAATTAAGGGGATTAGAACCATATTTAAGACAATTAGAGAAACCATAAACACAAATAATTAGTAATGTTCAATTAGTTAAGTATAAAGAAGAAAAACAGAACATAAGAAGTTAAACAAGCCAAGAGTCACAGCGATGGTGACCTCTGAACGCATCACGAAGTCATTTTAAACTCAAATTTCGAACCGTAAAATGTGACGCTGCAGTCCTTAGGACCCTTATGAACACAGTGGAAAAGAGAAAATCGCGAAAAAGAACTGTTAAGCCAGTCAAATAATTAGGTCAGGGAGTCGGAAGAAATATGGAATTATTTGCAAACAGGGATGAACCGGCGAGGGGCAATTTGGTCAATTGACCCCGAGAGCTGACTCCTGACCTAACTGTCAAATAAAATCGGAGAAAAGAAAATTTTGGAATCGAGAATTAAATTAAAGAACTAATAGAAAAATAAAAAAGAAAAAAAAAGGGAAAATGAAAAAGTAAAGGTGATGACATCATGCATGATGCCATAAGTGTATAATTAATAAATTAATTAATTAGATTTTTTTTATGGTCCTCCATAAGCCAAAATAGATAAAAGAAAAGAAAAAAAAAAAAAATCAAATAGTCATCTTCGTTCTCCCTTTTGCCGTCTCACTCTCTCCCTAATTCCTCCATGAAAGTTTCTTCATTTAAGCTTATACTCAAGCTTAAATTTCTTCACTCAACCTTCATAACTCCCCTAAAAACCTTACCAGAGCTTGTAATCTCAACTTAAGAAGAAGATTGAAAGAAGATAGAAGAACAAAAGATAGAGATTTTAAGTTTTAAGAAATGTTAGTATGCTAACTTTCATTTTTTTTTTCTTTAAATGCATAATTAGTTACTTAGATGAACTTAGAAATTAATGAAATGAAATAAAAATATGTGGGGAGGACCAAACTGAAATTTTTGCCAGCCATGGATGTATGAGGGTATGATGTGTTTTGAATGAATTAAATGTGTTAGTAAACTTGTATGAGAATGATAGTAAGATTGAAATGCTTAAATGTGATTAAATGCAACAATTTAGTGTGATTAGGGTTTGGAGGCCTAGGGTTTTGAGGAAAAAATTTAGAGAAATGAGTAAATGATGTGTTTGACCCATTGTGAAGTGAAAAAGGGTCAATTGTGACCAAATGAGTTGTGTGGGAATGGTTGGAAATTAAGTTAAATTCGGAGGGTGTATGGCAGCATGACCAAGTCAACTTTAAAGGACCAAAAATGAAATTTTACAAGTCCAATTGATATGGAACCAATTGAGGATGAAAATAGACAGAAAATGACATGATTTTCATTTAGGAACCATGCCCAAAAAGTGACCAAAACCTAGTGAACAAATTGACCAAAGTTGGATAAGTGCAGTCTGCCACTGTACAAACTGACCAAATGAATCTGTTCATTTGGTCATAACTCGAGCTAGGCAGGTCAAAATGACCTGAAATTTTACCATTGGTTAGATGAGATATAGATCTAAAACTTTCATGAAGAACACAAGTCCAAATTCTGCCAGCAACCAAGCCATTTGGCCACCCCAAGTTGGTAACCCAAAACTGCCAGCACTAAAATTTGCCCAGAAAATCTGGGTTGTGTCTAAGCCGGCAGCCCTGGTTCAAATGGCCATAAATTGAGCTACAAAACTCCAATTTGGGTGATCCAAAAATGAGAATAAACTTAAGATAATAAGGAACATTTTCTATGAAGGAAGTTTTGTCAAATTCTAACAGTAGAATGACTAATGGAACAGTGCAATTAGGGACACCAAAACTGAAAATTTGACAATTTTGCCAAAAGGACTTAAGCTTTGAGAAAATGACCAAAACCAACAAATTTAATGACCAAAATGTGGTATGTGGGTGAAGTTGGAGTTCCCATACCTATTAAGCCTTAAAAAGTCAACAATTTGACTTGAATAGTGTAGTGAATAGTAACCCAAAACACAAAAACTTCGAGAACGTCGAAATTAGCACATTAAAGCTAGGTAAAAATGAAGTGAAATTTATTTTTGGATTTATGCTAAGTTATGGTACTGAAACACTGTGAAATTGTGTGTTTCAGCTGAAAAACACTTGGAAGCTCTAAGAGACTGAGTCAAGGCCTAGAGGCGACTCACGTTAGGTCTGTGCACAGTAATTTTTGTTTAAATATATGATTCTTGAAAATTTGATTTTTCTTGAGTTAATTACGAATTGTGTTGCCACTTATGATTGTGAATATGACTTTGGAAATTTACCAGATTTCCAATAAATTATTTGAATAAATTATTTTGAATTGATTTTATGTTCACACATAGCATGACAGTATCACATTATTCCTCCTCCATTTATGGGGTTGAGATCGTTTATTTTCCTCCCTCTCTGGCTTGCCAGTTGAGGTTGAGATCGGATGAGTACTCACTAGCTAGCTAGCCACCTCCCTCATTGATTTCGATTAATGGGGTTGTAGATTGCTTTGTCGTGGTGTACAACACGGCATTGATCAGAAATTTTGTGTCATGGCTTAAGTGTATAAGATTTTGGCAACACTGTGTATAATAAATTATTTGACTAAATGGTGTTATTTTGAGCTTTGATATTTGTGAAATGTGATTGAGAAGTATTCAAATTGTGTTTCATTAATGAACGATTTATGTATTTCATTTTAAATTTTATTGTGCATCACTGAGTATTTTATACTCAGCGATAGCTTATTTTGCTGTCGCAAATAAGAGCATGGAGAAAGCAGCAGAGTGAGCTGCTATTGAATTGAGGCCTCCACTGATCTTTTTGTACTGGTATTATTTTATACCCTTGTAGTTAATTTTGATGCAGATATAGTAATGTTGTATGTATCAATGTAAGTTGAGCAGTTGTAAATAAATTGTAATCATATTATTTTTGGATTTCCTTCTGTAAATTAATAACTGTACATGTGAATTTCATATATTATGCCTAGTGAATGGAGTTGTTAAATATTTTTAGATGATAAATTTTGATTTGGATTGTTGAATTACTTTGAAGTGATTTGAATTGAGTTGATTTGAGATTTATTGGAGGATGGGAGTTGTGGAAAATTTTTGGAAGTGTTTTTTTTTTAGGCATTTGAAGAATGGTTTTCTCCAAATACAAACGGAACTCTGTCAAAATTTTTATAAAATTTGAGGCAAAATTAAAATAGACAAAAAATTTTACTAGTATTTAAACTTTGAATAAAGGGTTTTTAATTCTCACTAAAATGCTCACCATTTCCAAAATGTAAGAAAATTGTTTTAAAATCCCTTGTAGGGTACTTAATGAGTTATCAGTAGGTGAAGTTCGGTAGTTTATTAAGTATTCTACGGGATCATGTTATGCCTTACAGAGGGGTAAGGTGTGACATGTTTTAGTGGTATCAGAGCATGGATTTTCAATAAATTTTGACTATGAGTATGAATATTTTATTGATAAGTACAACTGCTCAAGTGTCTTTAATTGATACATATGACGTATTTATATCATGAATATGTACTAACGGAGGTCAACCTCCTTGTGTTTGATCTCAGGAAGTAGAAAATTTGGGAAAATGGAATGGAAGGAGGAGATCATTCCGAAGAACAATCTATTGAGGCTGAGGTTCAAGGGGAAGCCCCAGCACTCCAGAACGTGAGTGGGTCAGCCACTCCAGCTCCTGCTCCAGCACCGCAGTTCCCTGCTCAATATGTACAGCAGATGGCTACATTTTTCTAGCAAATGGCGGGTAATGTGCCACCCCAAGCTCAAGTGCAAGCACCTGTAGCACAACCACAGCCCTCAGCTCGGCAATATGAAAAATTGATGAAATTTGGGGCCACCGAGTTTAAAGGCACTGTGGATCCACTGGAAGCAGAACAGTGGTTGGAAAGAATGGAACGGGTTTTTAGAAAGCTGCAGTGTACAGAAGAGCTGAAGTTCGAGTATTCAGTATCTCTTCTCCAAGGGGATGCATATGAATGGTGGAAGACCATCCCGCACAGCCTGGTTGAGCCACCTGTGCTGACATGGACAGACTTCCTGAGGGAATTCAGGCAGAAATGGGTTCCTAATGCGTATGTGGATATGAAATTACAAGAATTCTTGAGTTTGAAACAAGGGGACCGAACCATAGCAAAGTATGAGAGAGACTTCTCAAGGCTAAGCCACTTTGCTGGAAGCTTAGTCTCCACCCCCAGAGATAGATGTAAGAGATTTGAGTCTGGATTAAGGCCGAATTTGAGAATGCAAGTCATGGGTTTTCGACATCAAAATTTTGCTGAATTGATCTCACAGGCCCTGGAACTGGAAAGGATAGAATCAGAAGGGGCAGTGAGGAAGGGTACACAAGAAAAAGAGAAGACTGAAAAGACTATGGGACAAGCATCTGAGAGTGGTTCTGGAAAGAGGAAACAGTTTGGGGGATCCAGCTCCCGTAGATCTAGCAGAGGCAGATTTTCTGGCCAAAGACCACCTCGGTCTGGTCAGCAGACCCAGCAAGCACTCCGAGGAGCTCTATCAGTACGGCAGTGTGAAACTTGTGGTAGAACTCATGGTGGGGTTTGTTTCAAGGCCACCGGTGCATTTTTTAACTGTGGAGGGAGCGAACATTTCGCTAAAGATTGTACTAGTCCGCGCCGGTCTGGACCTTCTGCTACATCTGAAGGATCAGCCCAAGTCTCTGCACCTAGAGGATCACAGTCAGCTGCTAGAGGTAGAGGCAGAGGTAGGGGTCCTGGTACCACTCCTGGAAGTCAAAGCACTGTTAACCAGCCAGTACCCAGTGGCGCACCAGTCAGAGTGTATACCATGCGTCAGAGGGAGGAAGCTGAAACATTAGATGTTGTAGCTGGTAATTTTTCCATCCTTGACCAAGATGTACATGCGTTATTTGATCCTGGCTCCACACATTCGTATGTTAGTGCTAGTGTGATGTGTTCTACTGCTATTCAGTGTGTACCAATGGACTATGATGTGCTAGTAACTAGTCCATTAGGCCAGGAGGTCAGGGTAAATAGGCTATATAGGCATTGTGCTTTAGTGATCCAAGGACATACTTTTCCGTCTGATTTAATTGAAATGCCCTTCAGAGATTATGACATTATCTTGGGCATGGATTGGTTAGCCAGGCATCACGCCATGATTGATCAGAGATCAAGATAGTCACTTTTGGTCTTCCTCAGTATGGTGATGTAGTAATTCATGGGGAGAGGCAGTTATTGCCTTCAAACATCATTTCAGCTGCACTGGCCAGAAAAATGATTAGAAAAGGGTATGAGGCGTACTTGGCACATGTGATAGACACCCAAATGGGGAGTCCAGCACTGGAGGACATTCCTACTGTATGTGACTTTTCGGATGTATTTCCTGATGAATTGCCAGGATTACCTCCAGAAAGAGAAGTGCAGTTTGAAATTGATGTTATGCCTGGTGTGGAACCAATCTCCATAACACTATACAGAATGGCACCTGCAGAATTGAAGGAGTTGAAAGTGCAGTTGCAAGAGTTGCTTGATAAGGGCTTTATCTGCCCTAGTGTGTCACCTTGGGGAGCGCCAGTATTGTTTGTTAAGAAGAAGGATGGCACTCTCCGGTTATGCATTGACTATCGGCAGTTGAATAAGGTGACAATAAAGAACAGATACCCATTGCCCCGCATTGATGACTTATTTGATCAGTTGAGAGGTGCAGCTGTATTCTCCAAAATTGACCTGAGATCAGGCTATTATCAGCTGAAAGTACAAGAGCAGAGTATACCTAAAACTGCCTTCAGAACCCGCTATGGCCATTATGAGTTCTTGGTCATGCCATTCGGGTTAACTAATGCTCTGACTGCTTTTATGGATCTGATGAACACTATCTTTAGACCATACCTTGACCAGTTTGTTGTGGTATTTATCGAAGATATATTGGTCTATTCGAGGAATGCAGAAGAGCATGATAGACATTTGCGGATTGTACTGCAGACTTTGAGGGAGAAACAGCTATACGCTAAATTGTCGAAATGTGAATTTTGGCTAAAGGAGATATCCTTTTTGGGGCACATAGTATCAGCAGAGGGTATTAAGGTAGATCCTAGCATGATTGAAGCCGTCCTTAATTGGAAGCCACCCAGAAATGTCACAGAGATTCGCAGTTTTCTGGGGTTAGCTGGATACTACCGTCGATTTGTGAAGGGATTCTCCATGTTGGCATCTCCATTGACTAAGCTACTTAGAAAGGATGTAAAATTTCAGTGGACGGACAAATGCCAGCAAAGTTTTGATGAATTAAAGAGATGTTTGACAGAGGCTCCAGTCCTGACTTTACCTACATCGGTTAAAGAATATATAGTTTACAGCGATGCTTCTCATAATGGGTTAGGCTGTGTATTGATGTAAGATCTAAATGTCATTGCCTATGCATCACGCCAGCTAAAACCGCATGAGAGAAATTATCTGACACATGACTTGGAGCTTGCAGCTATTGTGTTTGCTCTTAAGATCTGGAGACATTATTTGTATGGGGAGAAGTGCTACATCTACACAGATCATAAGAGTTTGAAGTATTTAGGCACCCAGAAAGAGTTGAATTTGAGACAGAGGAGATGGTTAGAGTTGATAAAAGACTATGATTGTCTAATAGACTATCAGCCAGGGAAAGCTAATGTTGTGGCTGATGCCCTAAGTCGCAAGACTATGACAAGTCTGCAGGTTACTCCTTTGTCTTTGGTACATGAGTTGAGATCATTACATGCCAGTTTAGAGATTAATGATGAGAGGCAAACAGCAGTTGCATGGCATGTACAACCGATGTTGATTGATCAGATCAGAATGGCTGCTCAGAATGATGAAAGGTATCAGAAGCTGTTGGAAAAAGTCTGGCAGGGCAAGAAACCAAAATTGTCAATCAGAGATGATGGCTTACTGCTACACCAGGGCAGAATGTGTGTTCCTAATGATGTTGATTTGAGGCAGATTATTTTGAAGGAAGCACATGAGTCTCCTTTTGCCATGCACCCTGGTGGTACAAAAATGTATAGAGGGCTAAAGGAGCATTACTGGTGGATGGGTATAAAAAGAGATGTGGCAGAGTTTGTATCCAAATGCCTGACTTGTCAGCAAGTAAAGGCAATGCATCAAGTACCAACTGGATTGTTACATCCACTACCAGTGCCAGAATGGAAATGGGAGAGAATAACAATGGATTTTGTAATGGGACTTCCAAAGACACAGAAGAGTCATGATACAGTATGGGCCATTGTCGATAGACTGACTAAGTCTGCTCATTTTCTGCCAATTCAAATGGACTACAGTTTGGACATATTGGCCAAGTTGTACATTGATGAGATTGTGAGACTTCATGGAGTGCCAGTATCCATTGTATCAGACAGAGATCCTAGGTTCACTTCTAGATTCTGGGGTAGTCTTCAGAGAGCCCTAGGAACTAGATTGAACTTCAAGATCGCATTCCACCCACGCATGCATGGCCACCGAGAGGGTAATTCAGATCTTGGAGGACATACTACGAGCTTGTGTGATTGAGTTTGAGGGTAGTTGGGATACACACTTGCCTTTGATTGAGTTTGCTTACAACAACAGCTACCAATCAAGCATTGGGATGCCTCCATATGAAGCTTTGTATGGCAGAAAATATAGAACCCCATTGTGTTGGGATGACGTGGGTGAAAGAAAAATGATTGGACCCGAAATTGTTCAACAGACTGAAGAGAAAATCAGGGTGATCAAAGATCGACTTAAAGCTGCATTAGACCGTCAAAAGTCCTATATTGATTTAAAAAGAAGGGATATTGAGTATTCAGTGGGTGAGAAAGTTTTCCTCAAGGTTTCTCCTTGGAAGAGGATTATGAGATTCGGCAGAAAGGGGAAACTAAGTCCTCGTTTTATCGGACCATATGAGGTATTGGAAAGAGTGGGTCCTTTGGCTTATCGTTTGGCACTACCTCCAGAGTTGGAGAAGATACATAACGTCTTCCATGTGTCTATGTTGAGGAGGTATCGATCAGACCCATCTCATGTACTACCAGTAGAAGAAATTGAAGTGAATCCAGACCTCACATATGAGGAAGAACCTATAAAGATTCTGGCTTATGAGGTGAAGTAGTTACGAAACAAGCAGATACCATTAGTAAAAGTTTTGTGGAACCATCATTCGGGCCAAGAAGCTACTTGGGAACGAGAGGAGGACATGAGGAGACAACACCCACAGCTGTTCAGAGATTGATACCAGGTAAAATTTCGAGACGAAATTTATTTAAGGGGGGGAGAATTGTAACACCCCTATTTGTATAGCCTGGTATATTTCACCGTTCTTGATCGTGTCGGTCCGGACAATTAAGGGGATTAGAACCATACTTAAGACAACTAGAGAAACCATAAACACAAATAATTAGTAATGTTCAATTAGTCAAGTATAAATAAGAAAAACAGAACATAAGAAGTTAAACGAGCCGAGAGTCACAGCGATGGGTGACCTCCTCGGGAACGACTGCGAAGTCATTTTAAACTCAAATTTTGAATCGTAAAATGTTATGCTGCGGTCCTTAGGACCCTTATGAACACAGTGGAAAAGAGAAAATCACGAAAAAGAATTGTTAAGCCAGTCAAATAATTAGGTCAGGGAGCCAGAAGAAATATGAAATTATTTGCAAACCGGGATGAACCGGGGAGGGGCAATTTGGTCAGTTGACCCTAGAGTCGACTCGACCTAATCAGAAATAAAATCGGAGAAAAGAAAATTTCAAAATCGAGAATTAAATTAAAGAACTAATAGAAAAATAGAAAAAAAAAAGAGAAAAATGAAAAAGTAAAAAGATGATGACATCATGCATGACAGATTGGCCAAGTTGTACATTGATGAGATTGTGAGACTTCATGGAGTGCCAGTATCCATTGTATCAGACAAAGATCCTAGGTTCACTTCTAGATTCTGGGGTAGTCTTCAGAGAGCCCTAGGAACTAGATTGAACTTCAGTACTGCATTCCACCCACAGACAGATGGCCAGTATGAGAGGGTAATTCAGATTTTGGAGGACATACTACGAGCTTGTGTGATTGAGTTTGAGGGTAGTTGGGATACGCACTTGCCTTTGATTGAGTTTGCTTACAACAATAGCTACCAATCAAGCATTGGGATGCCTTCATATGAAGCTTTGTATGGCAGAAAATGTAGAAACCCGTTGTGTTGGGATGACGTGGGTGAAAGAAAAATGATTGGACCCGAAATTGTTCAACAGACTGAAGAGAAAATTAGGGTGATCAAAGATCGACTTAAAGCTGCATCAGACCGTCAGAAGTCCTATATTGATTTGAAAAGAAGGGATATTGAGTATGCAGTGGGTGAGAAAGTTTTCCTCAAGGTTTCTCCTTGGAAGAGGATTATGAGATTCGGCAGGAAGGGGAAACTAAGTCCTCGTTTTATCGGGCCATATGAGGTATTGGAAAGAGTGGGTCCTTTGGCTTATCGTTTGGCACTACCTCCAGAGTTGGAGAAGATACATAACGTCTTCCATGTGTCTATGTTGAGGAGGTATCGATCAGACCCATCTCATGTACTACCAGTAGAAGAAATTGAAGTGAATCCAAACCTCACATATGAAGAAGAACCCATAAAGATTCTGGCTTATGAGGTGAAGCAGCTACGGAACAAGCAGATACCATTGGTAAAAGTGCTGTGGAACCATCATTCGGGCCAGGAGGCTACTTGGGAACGAGAGGAGGACATGAGGAGACAACACCCACAGCTGTTCAGAGATTGATACCAGGTAAAATTTCGAGACGAAATTTATTTAAGGGGGGGAGAATTGTAACACCCCTATTTGTATAGCCTGGTATATTTCACTGTTTCGGTGACCGGTGTCGGTCCGGACAATTAAGGGGATTAGAACCATATTTAGGACAACTAGAGAAACCATAAACACAAATAATTAGTAATGTTCAATTAGTTAAGTATAAATAAGAAAAACATAACATAAGAAGTTAAACGAGCCGAGAGTCACAGCGATGGGTGGCCTCCTCGGGAACGACTGCGAAGTCATTTTAAACTCAAATTTCGAACTGTAAAATGTGACGCTACGGTCCTTAGGACCCTTATGAACACAGTGGAAAAGAGAAAATCATGAAAAAGAACTGTTAAGCCAGTCAAATAATTAGGTCAGAGAGCCGGAAGAAATATGAAATTATTTGCAAACAGGGATGAACCGGTGAGGGGCAATTTGGTCAATTGACCCCGAGAGCTGACTCCTGACCTAACTGTCAAATAAAATAGGAGAAAAGAAAATTTCAAAATCGAGAATTAAATTAAAGAACTAATAGAAAAATAAAAAAGAAAAAAAGGGAAAATAAAAAAGTAAAGGTGATGACATCATGCATGACATCATGCATGATGCCATAAGTGTATAATTAATAAATTAATTAATTAGATTTTTTTTATGGTCTTCCATAAGCCAAAATAGATAAAAGAAAAGAAAAGAAAAAAAAAATAAAATAGTCATCTTCTTTCTCCCTTTTGCCGTCTCACTCTCTCCCTAATTCCTCCATGAAAGTTTCTTCATTTAAGCTTATACTCAAGCTTAAATTTCTTCACTCAACCTTCATAACTCCCCTAAAAACCTTACTAGAGCTTGTAATCTCAACTTAAGAAGAAGATTGAAAGAAGATAGAAGAACAAAAGATAGAGATTTGAAGTTTTAAGAAATGTTAGTATGCTAACTTTCATTTTTTTTCTTTAAATGCATAATTAGTTACTTAGATGAACTTAGAAATTAATGAAATGAAATAAAAATATGTGGGGAGGAACAAACTAAAATTTTGGCCAGCCATGGATGTATGAGGGTATGATGTGTTTTGAATGAATTAAATGTGTTAGCAAACTTGTATGAGAATGGTAGTAAGATTGAAATGCTTAAATGTGATTAAATGCAACAATTTACTGTGATTAGGGTTTGGAGGCCTAGGGTTTTGAGGCAAAAATTTGGAGAAATGAGTAAATGATGTGTTTGACCCATTGTGAAGTGAAAAAGGGTCAATTGTGATCAAATGAGTTGTGTGGGAATGGTTGGAAATTAAGTTAAATTCAGAGGGTGTATGGTACTACTGCTGGTAGCATGACCAAGTCAACTTTGAAGGACCAAAAATAAAATTTTACAAGTCTAATTGATATGGCACCAATTGGGGATGAAAATAGACAGAAAATGACACAATTTTCATTCAGGAACCATGCCCAAAAAGTGACCAAAACCTAGTGAACAAATTGACCAAAGTTGGATAAGTGCAGTCTGCCACTGTACAAACTGACCAAATGAACAGTATTTGTTCATTTCGTCATAACTCGAGCTAGGTAGGTCCAAATGACCTGAAATTTTACCAGTGGTTAGATGAGATATAGATCTAAAACTTTCATGAAGAACACAAGTCCAAATTCTGCCAGAAACCAAGCCATTTGGCCACCCCAAGTTGGTGACCCAAAACTGCCAGCACCAAAATCTGCCCAGAAAATCTGGGTTGTGTCTAACCCGGCAGCCCTGGTTCAAATGGCCATAACTTGAGCTAAAAAACTCCAATTGGGGTGATCCAAAAATGAGAATAAAATTAAGACAATAAGGAACATTTTCTATGAAGGAAGTTTTGTCAAATTCTAACAGTAGATTGACCAATGGAACAGTGCAATTAGGGACACCAAAACTGAAAATTTGACAATTTTTCCAAAAGGACTTAAGCTTTGAGAAAATGACCAAAACCAACAAATTTAATGACCAAAATGTGGTATGTGGGTGAAGTTAGAGTTCCCATACCTATTAAGCCTTAAAAAGTCAACAATTTGACTTAAATAGTGTAGTGAATAGTAACCCAAAACACAAAAACTTCGAGAACGTCAAAATTAGCACATTAAAGCTAGGTAAAAATGAAGTGAAATTTATTTTTGGATTTATGCTAAGTTATGGTACTGAAACACTGTGAAATTGTGTGTTTCAGTTGAAAAAGACTTGGAAGCTCTGAGAGACTGAGTCAAGGCCTAGAGGCGACTCACGTCAGGTCTGTGCACAGTAATTGTTGTTTAAATATATGATTTTTGAAAATTTGATTTTTCTTGAGTTAATTACGAATTGTGTTGCCACTTATGATTGTGAATATGACTTTGAAAATTTACCAAATTTCCAATAAATTATTTGAATAAATTGTTTTGAATTGATTTTATGTTCACACATAGCATGGCAGTATCACATTATTCCTCCTCCATTTATGGGGTTGAGATCGTTTATTTTCCTCCCTCTCTGGCTTGTCAGTTGAGGTTGAGATCGGATGAGTGCTCATTAGCTAGCTAGCCACGTCCCTCATTGATTTCGATTAATGGGGTTGTAGATTGCTTTGTCGTGGTGTACAACATGGCATTGATTAGAAATTTTGTGTCATAGCTTAAGTGTATAAGATTTTGGCAACACTGTGTTTAATAAATTAATTGACTAAATGGTGTTATTATGAACTTTGATATTTGTGAAATGTGATTGAGAAGTATTCAAATTGTGTTTCATCAATGAACGATTTATGTATTGCATTTTAAATTTTATTGTGCACCACTGAGTATTTTATACTCAGCGATAGCTTATTTTGCTGTCGCAGATAAGAGCAAGGAGAAAGCAGCAGAGTGAGCTGCTATTGAATTGAGGCCTCCACTGATCTTTTTGTACGGGTATTATTTTATACCCTTGTAGTTAATTTTGATGCAAATATAGTAATGTTGTATGTATCAATGTAAGTTGAGCAGTTGTAAATAAATTGTAATCATATTATTTTTGGATTTCCTTTTGTAAATTAATAACTGTACATGTGAATTTCATATATTATGCCTTGTGAATGGAGTTGTTAAATATTTTGAGATGATAAATTTTGATTTGGATTGTGGAATTACTTTGAAGTGATTTGAATTGAGTTGATTTGAGATTTATTGGAGGATGGGAGTTGTGGAAAATTTTTGGAAGTATTTTTTTTTAGGTATTTGAAGAACGGTTTTCTCCAAATACAAATGGAACTCTGTCAAAATTTTTATAAAATTTGCGGCAAAATTAAAATGGACAAAAATTTTTACTAGTATTTAAACTTTGAATAAATGGTTTTTAATTCTCACTAAAATGCTCACCACTTCCAAAATGTAAGAAAATTGTTTTAAAATCCCTTGTAGGGTACTTAATGAGTTATCGGTAGGTGAAGTTTGGTAGTTCATTAAGTATTCTACGGGATCATATTTTGCCTTACAGAGGGGTAAGGTGTGACAAGCTTAACCCCAAATCCCTACTTCATTCCTAATGTTTAGAGCCTGTCTGAGTAGCTAACCTCTCAATTTGTTCGCACTGTTCCTAATCTTTTTTATCCTAATCGAGAATCTCCATATCGTTATTTCCCATTCGTACTCCTTATGGTACTTACAGAATACAAAATAACAAAAAGAAATTAAGGACAACGTAAAGACAAAAAGTAAAACTTGCGAATGTAACAAAAACAAAGGTGAGTTATGTCCAATTCGATGTAAACTTATTCTGAAGATTCGTTATGATGAAGAATCTAACAAAAACTCTATGTCATGAACATTTAAGAATGATAAGTTGGGCACTTACCTGTAGAAAAGGCTGAAATAATGAGTAAGCTAGTACCGATGTCCTTGTGAATCTGGAGCCACTAAAACTGAGATGGTAAGGTGATTTTGAGGAGTCACAAGGGGTTGAAATGAGATCTTCTTGACAGGCGGTGATTGAGTTTTCAAGATGGTGCGTGGTTGTTCAGAGTATGGATTGCAAGGCCTATAGCTTCCGCAATAAGATTCTTTAGAAAACTTGTTTTTAAAGTTTCTAGAAACCTTCAGAGTTTCTGATTGAAAATAATAAAGCTATAGCAAAATTCCCGAGTTTTTCTTTAATAATCACTGCTACCTTTGTCACAGCTTACCTCTCTGTAAGGCATAACATGATCCCGTAGAATACCTAATGAACTACCAAACTTCACCTACAGATAACTCATTAAGTGCCCTCTAAGGGATTTTAAAACAATTTTCTTACTTTTGTAAGTGGTGAGCATTTTCTAATAGGTATTAAAACATTTAATTAAAATTGAAAACTAGTTAAAATTTTTAGCCCATTTTATTTTTTCGCAAATTTTATAAAAATTTCGGCAGAGTGCTGTCTGTAATTTGAGAAAATAGTTCTTCAAATACCTGTAAAAAGCACTACTAATTATTTATCTCAACCACTTCTTCAAATTCACAATCATCCCAATCAATTTCAACATCATTTATCAACTTCCAAAAATTCAAATCCACAATTTCCAATTCAAATATCATCCAAAAAATTACTAATTACTTTCATTCAAATTAAAATAAAATACATCCATTCATATGTAATTAATTGTAAAACAACTTACGTACATCATACTAAAAATTTACATTAGGAAAAAAAAATAAAACTAAAATTTATTACAAACTTTATACAAACTGCTCAAGACCAGTTTTACATGTCCATACCTTTACATACATTATATACATCAAAATAATATTTTTTACAGTTAGGGTATAAAATATACCCGATAACTTCAAGCAGGTAGCTCCTCAATCCTCGTGACTCGATCTGCTTCCTCTAGTTCTCTAAATCTGACAAAGATTAATACCATCACGAGTACTAGGACTCAGTGGTGAACAACATATTAAAATAATCTTTATGCATAATTTAAATCATATTTATTCAAAAATTGGACTGAACATGAGAATTAAATACAAAACATGAATTATGAGATTTTAATCCAAATAATTTCATTTCGAAGTATCAAAACCAATTTCATAAAACCCACAGTTATATCATGCCATTCGAAACAAATATAATCTCAATAGCCAGAGGCTAAGGAGAAGTCACATCACAAGGCTAGCTAGCTCAAATATATGGATATCCATTCAATTTCTTCTTCTACTGGCACACACCTCAACACTTCAGCCAGAGAAGGAATCAAAATTTGAAACTGATTACCCCCACTAGTCATGCTAGTGAGGTGTTCAAATATATGGTCATGACACTGTGGTTTCAAAACTCATCTTAACAATTTACTAAACATTGCCAATTCAAATATACATAAATAAACTTTCAACAATTCAAAGCAAAAGAAAAATACATATTTCATTCACTTTGTAAATGAATTTTAAAGCATGTTGATGTTGTGCACAAACCTTAAGCGAGTCGCCTCTTGGCCTTGACTCGATTCCTCGAGTTTTTTTCCAGTGTTCCTTTCCACTAAAATACACAGTTTCATAGTGTTTCAGTATCATAACTTATCAGAAATCCAAAAATAAATTCAAATTCAATTTTATATAGCTTATATATGCTAAACTTGATGTTCTTTAAAATTTGTGTTTCGAGGTTACTATTCACGATACTATTCAAGTCAATTTGTTGACTTTCTAATGCTTAATAGGTATGGGAATTCCAAATTCACCCACATACCACATTTTGGTTACTAAATTTTTTTGTTTTGGTTGTTTTCTCAAATTCTAAGTCTTTTAGGCAAATTTGCAAATTTTCAGTTTTGGTGTCTCATGTTGCACTGTTCCATTAGTCATTTTTCTGTTAGAATTTGACAAAACTTTCTTCATAGAAAATGTTCCCTATTGTCTTAAATTTATTCTTCTTTTTAAATCACTCCATTTGGAGTTTTGTAGCTCAAGTTATAGCCATTTGAATCTTGGCTGCCAGATTGGACTTAACCCAGATTTTTGGGCACCAAACTGGTTCTGGCAGTTTTAGGTCACCACATTTGGGTGGCTAAATGACTTGGTTAAGGGCATAATTTGGGTTTGTGTTCTACATGAAAGTTTTAGGTCTATATCTCATCTGTTCACTGGTAAAATTTCAGGTCATTTAGACTTATCTAGCCCAAGTTATGGCCAAATGAACAAATACTATTCATTTGGTCATTTTTGTACAGGTCAGACTGCATAAGTCTGGATTTGGTCAATTTGTTTACTAAGTTTTGGTCACTTTTTGGGCATGATTCCTAAATGAAAATTGTGTCATTTTGTGTCTATTTTCATTCCCAATTGGCCTCACACCAATTGGACTTGTAAATTTTTAGCTTTGATCCCTCAAAGGGACCTTGGTCCTGCTGCCTGCAGCATGACCCTAAGCAACCCGAATTTGCATTTGGTTCCAACACTTTTAACATACTCCAATTGGTCACAAATGACCATTTCTCACTTCAAACAAAGTCCAACACACCATTTAACACATTTTCACATTTTTGTCTCCAAAACCCTAGATGCCAAAACCCTAGTTCATGCCATTTGTTGCATTTAACTAATTAAACACCTATACACATGCTTGCTTAACTCATTCAAGCTTACCTACTCTACTAATTCAATCAAAACACATATATACACCCATCAAACCCTAGCTGACTGAAATTCAACTTTGTCCCCTAACACTTGTTTTCATTTCATTTTAAGTTTATTTCCAAGTTCATGCAATCATAAACACTAGAATCAAACTAAAAAAACTCAAGTTGGGTCACTAACCTTAGTGCAGAATTTTCTTCCTCTTCAACTCCTTCCTTTCTTCTTTCTTTCTCCTTAACACTTGTTTTCTAGTTGCCCAAAAAAACTTTATTTATGGAACTTGCAATTTCTATGGCTGAAATCTTATTTCTTCAAGCTCACAAAAGAGCTCTAAAGGAGGAAAGTGAGGGTGAGGGAGAGAGGGATATGGGGCAACAAAGGAAGAAGATGAGTCTCTTTTTTTTTTTTCTTTTTCTTTTCCTTTTTGTTTTTAGTCTTATGGAAGACCATAAAATCAAATTAATTAAATTTATTAATTATATATTTATTGCATCATGCATGAGGTCATGCATGATGTCATCACTTTTTACGTTTCTTTTTTTTTCTCTTTTTTTTTTTAATTTTTCCATTAGTTCTTTAATTTAATTCCCGATTCTAAAATTTTCTTTTCTTTGATTTTATTTGACAGTTAGGTCAGTAGTCAGCTCTCAGGGTCAATTGAGCAAATTGCCCCTCGCTGGTTCGACTCGGTTTGCAAATAATTTAATATTTTTTTTGGCTCCCTGACCTAATTATTTGACTGGCTTAACAACTCTTTTTTTTTATTTTCTCTTTTCCACTATGTTCGCAATAGTCCTAAGGACCACAGCGTCACATTTTACGGTTCGAAATTTGAGTTTAAATCGACCTCGCAGTCCTTATCGAGAAGGTCACCCATCGCTGTGACTCTCGGCTCATTTAACTTCTTATGTTCTGTTTTTCTTATTTATACTTAACTAATTGGCAATTACTAATTGTTTGTATTTATGGCTTATCTAATTGTCTTAAGTGTGGTTCTAATCCCTTTAATTGTCCGGACCGACATCGGTCACCGGAATAGTGAAATATAACAGGCTATGCAAATAGGGATGTTACAATTCTCCTCCCCTTAAAATAAATTTCATCTCAAAATTTTACCTGGTATCAGTTTCTGAACAGCTGTAGGTGCTGTCTTCTCATGTCCTCCTCTCATTCCCAATTAGCCTCCTGGCCCGAATGATGGCTCCACAGCACTTTCACTAATGGTATTTGCTTGTTCCGTAGCTACTTCACCTCATAAGCTAGAATCTCTATGGGTTCTTCCTCATATGTGAGGTCTGGATTCACTTCAATTTCTTCTACTAGTAGTACATGAGATGGGTCTAATTTGTACCTCCTCAACATGGACACATGGAAGACATTATGTATCTTCTCTAACTCTAGAGATAGTGCTAAACGATATGCCAAAGGACCCACTCTTTCCAGAACCTCATATGGCCCAATGAAATGAGAACTCAGTTTTCCCTTTCTGCCAAATCTCATAATTCTCTTCCAAGGAGAGACCTTGAGGAATACTTTCTCACCCACTGCATACTCAATATCTCTTCTCTTCAGATCAACATAGGACTTCTGACGGTCTGATGTAGTCTTAAGTCGATCTCTGATCAATATGATTTTCTCTTCAGTTTGCTGAACAATTTCTAGCCCAATCATTTTTCTTTCACGTACTTCATCCCAACACACAGGAGTTCTGCATTTTCTGCCATACAAAGCTTCATATGGAGGCATCCCAATGCTTGATTGGTAGTTATTGTTGTAAGCAAACTCAATCAAAGGCAAGTGTGTATCCTAACTGCCCTTGTCACACCCTACCCCTCTGTAAGGCATAATATGATCCCGTAGTATACCTAATGAATTACCAACTCCGTCTACTGATAACCCATTAAATACACTACAAGGGATTTTCAAAACTTTTCTTACTTCTTTTACAGTGGTGAGCACTATTTACAGGTGTTAAAACCTTTTTGAACTGAAGTGATAGAATTGACACATTTGAATTATTTGGAATTTCTGTAAAAATTTTGGCAGAGTGCCCTCTGTATTTTGGATAAAACAGTTCTTCAGAAAACCTGTAAAAAGCACTTCAATATGTATTTGCAAATCTCAACTCCAACATATTTCTCAACACAACATTTTTCTCAACTCAAATCCGCAATGATTTTTCAAAGACTGAGATACAAGAAATATAATACAAAACTATTCAAGTAAATGAAATCTCAAATTTACATTTACAATAATTTACATTTAATTACATACCAAAATATTTTACAAGAGTTTCTATACAACTGCTCAAATAATTTACATACATATTATTACATGCATACATCAAAACCTATGTACATGGGTATACCTATGATATACCCGAGGTGATCTGAATATATCTTCAAGGAAATTTACTTACTGCTCTATGCTCTTCTTACCTGCGACAGCATACAAAGCTATCGCTGAGTGGTGAACTCAGTGGTGCACAACTATAATTTAAAACATAGTACAATATACATTGACAAAATTTACAGCAAATAATTTGGGAATCTGAATACTCATCAAATTCCAAAACTCAAAATATTCATTGCCAATAATGTAAATCATTTGTATAAATGACATTGATCACAAAATTCAATTTATCAAATCATGACTAACCATTTAAATAATTCTAACGAAATCAATTATACATAAACCATAATGGAAATCAAAATTCTTTACCATTCAAAAGCCATTCTGTATCTCAAAAATCATTATGTATTTCAAAAATCATACTGTATCTCAAAAATTATACTGTATCTCAAAACTCATTCTTTATCTCAAAAATCATTCTTTATCTCAAAAATCATTCTTTATCTCAAAAATCATTCTTTATCTCAAAAATCATTCTTTATCTCACTAACTATGCAAGACTAATCCGAAAGGGCCATATTCGATGTGATTCTAACTCCCTATGGTCGGGGAGGTCGAATCATCGTGCACAGTACCATCACAATAATGAATCTTCCGCAAGGGCCATAACGATAAAATAAACTTAGATCTAACCTCAAATCAGAGGAAAATCTAAGCCTGTGCACGTACCATGGTAATCAAAACACAACTAACTCCATTGTCTTCTCAACAAATGAGAGAGACGGGTAATAACCTAGTCAAGCATCTATAGTGAGATATAAAACAATATCACAATCCATTTAGTGAGCATAAATCACAATACAATTCGATTCAAAGTCAATTTCAATATCCAATAAAGTTTTATGCTCATCACAATTCAAATCATACAATTGCATTTTTCCATGAAAATTGCCATCACAATTCAAAACATGTTCTATCAAAATTTTCTAAAACATAATTTATTCAATCCATAACAATGCTTAATACTTGTGGAAATACCATTTCACAAAGCTGAATTCATACATACTATAACAATTTTCAATAATCATTGAATTAAATCCAATGCTTGTTAAACATAATACATAAGAAAAATATGTCATTTAATCATATGAAATATTCAAAACAAAATCAGTTAAAAACTAGTTGTGCACAAACACAACTTAAAACAATAACATACAATTAATCATATGAAATATTATTCAGAGCAAAATCAGTTGAAAACTAGTTGTGCACAAACCTCTGATGACTGTCTCCCTGATTTGGACTCAGTGTTTCCTTCCCTTTTGCTGAGTCCTTGTTAACTGAGAAACACAATTTGAAGTGTTTCAGTGCTAAATTAAACTGTCTCTATCGATGGTGTTTGGTAAATAATGCACTGAACTCAATTATTCACTTAATCACCTAATATACCAACCCTCATTGCGTTTTAGGTAAATTAGGTCTTAGTGTCGTTAATATGTCACACTCGATAGGGTTTTAGGTTTGGTACGTTTTACCAAAGTCATTTCCTTGTTTAGTGCATTTTAATGCAACTTGCTGGATTTCGGGATACTGGTTTGACCTAGCCGGACGGTCTAGTTCTCTCGGTTTTCGGGCTTCGGTCAAAACTACAAACTTGTAGATCTAGGTCTTATTGCACGCGGTGCAAAATTTCAGGTCAATCCGAGTTAAGTAGACCAAGTTATGGTCATTATACTACTGCTGGTCAAATGGCATCAATTAGGTCATTTTTTTGGTCAATTTGGTCAACTCTGGTTCGGCCATTTTTTGGACCCGAACTTATGCAAGCTTTTTGACTTGCTTCTGGTCATTTCTGGGTTTTGGTGTCTTCATAAGACTTGTAGGTATGGGTCTTAACTATTCATGGTTAAAATTTCAGGTCAATTGGACCTGGTTTGAGTGAGTTATGGCCTAAATACTCACTGCTGCCCAATTGGTCATTTTTCAGGTCCTAATTGCACCTAATCCGAATTGGTCAAATTTTTAGGTCACCTTGCAAGCAGAATTTTGGCATGGTTTCTCAATGAAAGTTGGCACATTTTGTGCCTAGTTTCACCCCAAATTGGTCTCATACCAATTGAGGTTACACATTCAAGGTTATAGGCTAAAATATACACTGCCCTCAATATGCATTTCACACCCCAACTTCAAACACATACTCACCTTGCAAGGTTTACTTCCATACCCTACCAAACTGTTTTGGCACATTACCAAAAACATTTTCTACATTACATTAGCATTATTTTGGGCAGATTCCAATCACCCTCAACACACCAAATATCATTCACAATTACAATTTCTAAATACCATTACAACCACACCTAAACATTACAAACTTTACATACACTTTACAACATTCATTCACATACATATCATCAATCCTTCTAGGTCAATATTCTGCCCACTCTTCCTTCAATATACACCATTTCTCAAGTGTCCACAAGCTGCCACAAATCATTCATCAACATCACATTGCCATACCATATGCCAATTCCCATCAAAGTGCATAATTCACCATATAAACATGCAATAACTCACTAAGTTACTAAATCACCATTATTAACATTCTTTCCCATCAATTATATGCACAAATACCTCATCATAAACGTGACCCATGGCTGTCCAAAATGAAAATAACAATAACCTTTCAAACTCAAAATTTTCCTTCACCAAACTAATACCCATAACATGCACAAAAACTTTAACAAAGGATTTCTCAAAAATGCAAACTTACCTTTATTTGTAACTTGCTAAACCTTCACCAAACTTCCCAAAATTGGTATTAATATCTTCCTTGTGGTGTGTAGACCATTTTTCATGAAAGAACCTAAGTGAATGGAGTTGAAATGGAGAGAGGAAATCAAGCTCAAAGAAAACGTCAATGGAGGTTTTCAAGGGTTCTTCGATTCGGCCATTTGAGAGGATTTGAGGAAGATGGGATTTCAGATGGTTAGTGGACCACTTCAGCCATATTTCATGTTTAATTAATCCTATAGTGGTCCACTAACTAAAATTAAAACATATTATAAGTTAACTTTCAATTAATCCACATTTAACCCATTATTTCCACTATTTATTTTAGGTACCACCAAATTAATTTTTCATTTCATTTTCTAAGTGTAATACTATTTATTTTTAATGGACATTTAGGTCAAAAGACAATTCGGGATGTCAAATGACCATCATGCCCCTGTTCGGGTGGCTTTCCCGATTTTTCGGTAACACCGTATTTTGTCTGTTTTTCGATTTCTCACTTTTCTTTGTACTAATTATTTAATTTTTCTTTAATCTTTCTAATGAGATTTATACTTCAATAAGGGTCTATTTATGTCCAAAAAATGTTTTCCAGGGTTCCCATGATCGAGGTTAGTCAACGGTCCACGCCGTGACTTCCAGTCTGATTACCATCGCTAGGTTTCTACCACTTACTCGGTTACATTTCTTTACTATGATTTTTCCTTTGTTTTTCTTTTCTTGTATTTCATTATTTTATGTCTCCTCACTCATATTGAGGTACGGTTCTAGGCATCCTAGCTGTCCGGACAACACTGGTCACCGGAGCAGCAAAACGCACTACCGAACTTTGGGGTGTTATAGCCCTCAAATTCAATCACACAAGCCCATAGCATGTCCTCTAAGATCTAAATTACTCTCTCAGACTGGCCATCTGTCTGTGGGTGGAATGCAGTACTGAAGTTCAATCTAGTTCCTAGGGCTCTCTGAAAACTACCCCAGAATCTAGGATCTCTGTCAGATACGATGGATACTGGTACTCCATGCAGTCTTACTATCTCATCAATTTACAACTTGGCCAATCTTTCTAAACTGTAGTCCATCCGAACTGGCAGAAAATGAGCAGACTTGGTTAGTCTGTCAATAATGACCCATACTGCATCATGACTCTTTTGTGTTCTCGGAAGTCCCATCACAAAATCCATAGTTATTCTCTCCCATTTCCATTCCGGTACTGGTAGTGGATTTAACAACCCAGCACGTACTTGATGCTCTGCCTTCACTTGCTGACAAGTTAGACATTTAGAAACAAACTCTGCCACATCTCTTTTCATACCCATCCACCAGTAATGCTCCTTTAGCCCCCTATACATTTTTGTGCCACCAGGGTGTATGGCAAAAGGAGACTCATGTGCTTCCTTCAAAATGATCTTCCTCAAATCAACATCATTAGGAACACACATTCTACCCTAGTGTAGCAGTAGACCATCATCTCTAATTGAGAATTCTGGTTTCTTGCCCTGCCAGACTTCTTCCAATAGTTTTTGATACTTCTGATCATTCTGAGCAGCCATTCTGATCTGATCACTCAATACTGGCTGTACATGCCATACAACTATTGTCTGCCCCTCATCATCAATCTCTAAGCTGGCATGTAATGATCTCAAATCATGTACCAAAGACAAAGGAGTAACCTGTAGACTTGCCATAGTCTTGTGACTTAAGGCATCAGCCACAACATTAGCTTTCCCTAGCTAATAGTCTATCAAACAATCATAGTCTTTTATCAACTCTAACCATCTCCTCTGTCTCAAATTCAACTCTTTCTAAGTGCCCAGATACTTCAAACTCTTATAATCTGTGTAGATGTAATACTTTTCTCCATACAAATAGTGTCTCCAGATCTTAAGAGCAAACACAATAGCTGCAAGCTCTAAGTCATGTGTCGGATAATTCCTCTCATGGGGTTTCAGCTGGCGTGATGCATAGGCAATGACATTTTGATCTTGCATCAATACACAGCCTAACCCATTGTGAGAAGCATCATTATAAACTGTATATTCTTTACCCGGTGCAGGTAAAGTCAGGACTGGAGCCTCAGTCACACACCTCTTCAATTCATCAAAACTCTGCTGGCATTTATCCGTCCATTGGAATTTCACATCTTTTCGAAGTAACTTTGTCAAAGGAGATGCCAACATGGAGAATCCCTTCACAAATCGAAAGTAGTATCCAGCTAAACCCAAAAAACTGCGAATCTCCGTGATATTTCTGGGTGGCCTCCAATTAAGGACAGGTTCAATCTTACTTGGATCTACCTTGATGCCCTCTACTGATACTACATGCCCCAAGAAGGATATTTCTTTCAGCCAAAACTCACACTTCGACAATTTAGCGTATAGTTGTTTCTCCCTCAAAGTCTACAGTACAATCCACAGATGTCTATCATGCTCTTCTGCACTCCTCGAATAGACCAATATATCATCAATGAATACCACAATAAATTGGTCGAGGTATGGTCTGAAGATAGTGTTCATCAGATCCATAAAAGTAGCGAGAGCATTAGTTAACCCAAATGGTATGATCAAGAACTCATAATGGCCATAGCGAGTTCTGAAGGCAGTTTTAGGAATACTCTGCTCTTGTACTTTCAGTTGATAATAACCTGATCTCAGGTCAATTTTGGAGAACACAGCTGCACCCCTTAACTGATCAAACAAGTCATCAATGCGGGGTAATGGATATCTATTCTTTATTGTCACCTTATTCAACTGCTGATAGTCAATACATAAGCGGAGAGTGCCATCTTTCTTCTTTACAAACAACACTGTCGCTCCCCAAGGTGACACACCAGGGTGGATAAAGCCCTTGTTAAGTAGCTCTTGCAACTGCACTTTCAACTCTTTTAGTTTTGCTTAAGCCATTCTATATGGTGTTATGGAGATTGGGTCCACACCAGGCATAACATCAATCTCAAACTGCACTTCTCTTTCTGGAGGTAATTCTGGCAATTCATCAGGAAACACATCTGGAAAATCACATACAGTAGGAATGTCCCTTAGTGTTGGACTCCCCACTTGGGTGTCTATCACATGTGCCAAATATGCTTCACACCCCTTTCTAATCATCCTTCTGGCTAATGTAGCCGAAATGATGTTTGATGGCAGTAAATGCCTCTCCCCATGTATTACTACATTACCTTACAGAGGGAAACCAAAAGTGACTGTCTTCAATCTATAGTCAATCATGGCATGATGCTTGGCTAACCAATTCATGCCCAAGATAATATCATAATCTCTGAAGGGCATTTTAATCAAATCTGACAGAAAAACATGTCCTTGGATCACCAAAGGACAGTCTCTATAGATTCTATTGACCCGAACCTCTTATCTTAACGGACTAGTTACTAGCACTTTAAAACCCATTTGGACACATGGAACAGCAAGTGAACTGACTATGCTATTACTAACATATGAGTGGTTTCAACCCAGATCAAACAACACAAATACTTCTTGATCAGAGATAGAGAATGTACCAGCTACAACATCAGAAGTCTCAGCCTCTTCTTTCTGTCTCATTATATAAACCCTGGCTCAAGCACTTCCTTGTGCTGATTGACCAACAGTACCCTGACTGCCTGAAGCAGTGCCTCTACCTTTGCCTCTTCCTCTGCCAACTGGTTGTGACCCTCTGAGAGTAGGACTCTGAATGGATCCTTCTGCAGTAGTAGGAGCTGGACCGAATCTAGGAGCACTAGTGCAGTCTTTAGCTAAATGGCCCTTGTCTGCACAGTTAAAGCAGGCTCCTGTTGCCCAATAGCATTCTCCCCCATGAATCTTGCCATAAGTCTCACAGGGGCGGGCATGATATGAACCCCTGCTTGACTGCTGACCAGACCTAGGGGGTCTCTGTCCAGAGAATCTGCCCCTTCCAAATCTTCCACCTCGACCTTTACTAGGTCCACCAAATTTCTTCTTCTTTCCAGAGGTGCCACCAGAACTTGGCTCTACTGACTTTTCACCTTTATCTTTCTCTATTTTCTCAGTCTTCTCTGATTTTTCTTTTACAGGTGTCGCTTCTGATTCAATCCTTTCTAGCTTAAGTGCTTGAGAAATGAGTTCTGAAAAATTACTATGTCTGAATCCCACTACTTGCATCCTCAAACTGGGCTTCAAACCATACTTAAATCTCTTGCACCTTGCCTTGCTGGTAGAAAGGAGACTCCCAGTATAGTGACTTAAACAGGAGAACTCCCTCTCATACTCTGCCACTGATCTGTTCCCTTGTTTCAAACTCAGAAATTCTTGTAACTTTTGATGCACATATGCGTTTGGGACGTATTTCTGTTTGAACTCTCTGATGAAGTCATCCCAAGTCAGTACTGGTGGTTCAGCCAAACTGTGAGGGATGGTCTTCTACCAATCATATGTATCCCCTTGCAGTAGAGACTTAGAGTATTCAAATTTCAACTCATCAGGGTAGTGCAGCTTCTTGAACACTCTGTCCATTCTTTCTAGCCATTGCTCTGCCTCTAAAGGGTCTACTGTACCCTTGAATTTCGTGGTCCCATACTTCAACAGCTTGTCATACTGTCTGGCTGGAGGCTATGGTTGTATCACAGGTGTCTGGGGTGGAGCTTAAATAGGCATACCCCCAGCCATTTGTTGGAACATTGCCACTATTTGCAGTGCGAACTGTGCAGGAAATTGCGGCATTTATGGGGCTGGTGCCACTAATCCACTGACGTTTTATAGAGCTGGGGCCTCCCCTTGTGCCTCAGCTTCAACAAATTGCTCGACTGAGCGATCCCTTTCTTGCATTTTAGTCTGAAGTTAGGGTATCTTCTGAACAAATAACACAAGGAGATTTCCTCCGTTAGTTCACATTTTATGATGTAATGCACTGTATGTAACAAATAAGGACATTGAGCAGTTATACTCAACAAAAAAAAGACACAAATTCATAAGTTAAAACGTACTTCAAAAATTTTGCTCTGATACCACTAAAACATGTCACACCTTACCCCTCTGTAAGGCATAACATGATCCTGTAGAATACCTAATGAACTACCGAACTTCACCTACCGATAACTCATTAAGTACCCTACAAGGGATTTTAAAACAATTTTCTTACTTTTATAAGTAGTGAGCATTTTCTAATAGGTATTAAAACATTTAATTAAAATTGAAAACTAGTTAAAATTTTTGGCACATTCTATTTTTTCGCAAATTTTATAAAAATTTCGGCAGAGTGACGTCTGTATTTTGAGAAAAAAGTTCTTCAAATATCTGTAAAAAGCACTTCCAATTATTTATCTCAACCACTTCTTCAAATTCACAATCATCCCAATCAATTTCAACATCATTTATCAACTTCAAAAAATTCAAATCCACAATTTTCAATTCAAATATCATCCAAAATATTACTAATTACTTTCATTCAAATTAAAATAAAATACATCCATTCATATGTAATTAAATGTAAAACAACTTATGTACATCATACTAAAAATTTACATTAGGAAAAAAAATCCAACTAAAATTTATTACAAACTTTATACAAACTGCTCAAGATCAGTTTTACATGTCCATACCTTTACATACATTACATACATCAAAATAATTATTTTTACAGTCAGGGTATAAAATATACCCGATAACTTCAGGCAGGTAGCTCCTCAATCCTCAGCAGCTCAGTCTGCTGCTCCTCTAGTCTCTAAATTTGTGACAGCATTGACAGCCATCGCTGAGTACTAGGACTCAGTGGTGCACAACATACTAAAATAATCTTTATGCAGAATTTAAATCATATTTATTCAAAAAATGGACTGAACATGAGAATTAAATACAAAACATGAATTATGAGATTTTAATCCAAAAAATTTCATTTCGAAGTATCAAAACCAATTTCATAAAAGCCACAGTTATATCATGCCATTCGAAATAAATATAATCTTAATAGCCAGAGGCTAAGGAGAAGTCACATCACAAGGCTAACTAGCTCAAATATATGGATATCCATTCAATTTCTTCTTCTACTGGCACACACCTCAACACTTCAGCCAGAGAAGGAATTAAAATTCGAAACTGATTACCCCCACTAGTCATGCTAGTGAGGTGTTCAAATATATGGTCATGACACTGCGGTTTCAAAACTTATCTTAACAATTTACTAAACATTGCCAATTCAAATATACACAAATAAACTTTCAACAATTCAAAGCAAAAGTAAAATACACATTTCATTCACTTTGTAAATGAATTTTAAAGCATGTTGATGTTGTGCACAAACCTTAAGCGAGTCACCTTTTGGCCTTGACTCGATTCCTCGGATTCTTTCTCGGTGTTCCTTTCCACTGAAACACACAGTTTCACAGTGTTTCAGTATCATAACTTATCAGAAATCCAAAAATAAATTCAAATTCACTTTTATCTAGCTTATATATGCTAAACTTGACGTTCTTTAAAATTTGTGTTTCGAGGTTACTATTCATGACACTATTCAAGTCAATTTGTTGACTTTCTAATGCTTAATAGGTATGGGAATTCCAACTTCACCCACATACCACATTTTGGTTACTAAATTTATTGGTTTTGGTTGTTTTCTCAAATTCAAAGTCTTTTAGGCAAATTTGCAAATTTTCAGTTTTGGTGTCTTATGTTGTACTGTTCCATTGGTCATTTTTCTGTTAGAATTTGGCAAAACTTTCTTCATGGAAAATGTTTCCTATTGTCTTAACTTTATTCTCCTTTTTGAATCACTCTATTTGGAGTTTTGTAGCTCAAGTTATAGCCATTTGAATCATGGCTGCTGGATAGGACTTAACCCAGATTTTTGGGCACCAAACTGGTTCTGACAGTTTTAGGTCACCAAGTTTGGGTGGCCAAATGACTTGGTTAAGAGCATAATTTGGGTTTGTGTTCTTCATGAAAGTTTTAGGTCTATACCTCAGCTATTCACTGGTAAAATTTCAGGTCATTTAGACCTACCTAGCCCAAGTTATGTCCAAATGAACAAATACTGTTCATTTGGTCATTTTTGTACAGGTCAGACTGCATAAGTCCGGATTTGGTCAATTTGTTCACTAGGTTTTGGTCACTTTTTGGGCATGATTCCTAAATGAAAATTGTGTCATTTTGTGTCTATTTTCATTCCCAATTGGCCTCACACCAATTGGACTTATAAATTTTCAGTTTTGGTCCCTCAAAGTGACCTTGGTCCTGCTGCCTGTAGCACGATCCTAAGCAACCTGAATTTGCATTTGGTTCCAACACTTCTAACATACTCCAATTGGTCACAAATGACCATTTCTTACTTCAAACCAAGTCCAACACACCATTTAACATATTTTCACCTTTTTGTCTCCAAAACCCTAGATGCCAAAACCCTAGTTCATGCCATTTGTTACATTTAACTAATTAAACACCTATACACATGCTTGCTTAACTCATTCAAGCTTACCTACTCTACTAATTCAATCAAAACACATATATACACCCATCAAACCCTAGCTGACCAAAATTCAACTTTGTGCCCTAACACTTGTTTTCATTGCATTTTAAGTTTATTTCCAAGTTCATGCAATTATAAACACTAGAATCAAACCAAAAATATTCAAGTTGGGTCACTAACCTTAGTGCAGAATTTTCTTCCTCTTCAACTCCTTCCTTTCTTCTTTCTTTCTCCTTAACTCTTGTTTTCTAGTTTCCCAAACAAACTTTAATTATGGAACTTGCAATTTCTATGGCTGAAATCTTATTTCTTCAAGCTCACAAAAGAGCTCTAATTGAGGAAAGTGAGGGTGAGGGAGAGAGGGATATGGGGCGGCAAAGGAAGAAGATAAGTCTCTTTTTTTTTTTTTTTTCCTTTTTCTTTTCCTTTTTGTTTTTAGTCTTATGGAAGGCCATAAAATCAAATTAATTAAATTTATTAATTATATATTTATTGCATCATGCATGAGGTCATGCATGATGTCATCACTTTTTACTTTTCTTTTTTTTCTCTTTTTTTTTTTATTTTTTCATTAGTTCTTTAATTTAATTCCCGATTCTAAAATTTTCTTTTCTTTGATTTTATTTGACAGTTAGGTCAGGAGTCAGCTCTCGTGGTCAATTGACCAAATTGCCCCTCTCCAGTTCGATCCGATTTGCAAATAATTCAATATTTTTTTTCGACTCCCTTACCTAATTATTTGACTGGCTTAACAATTCTTTTTTGTGATTTTCTCTTTTCCACTGTGTTCGCAATAGTCCTAAGGACAATAGCGTCACATTTTATAGTTCGAAATTTGAGTTTAAATCGACTTCGCAGTCCTTTCTAAGAAAGTCACCCATCACTGTGACTCTCGGCTCATTTATCTTCTTATGTTCTGTTTTTCTTATTTATACTTAACTAATTGGCAATTAATAATTATTTGTTTTTATGGCTTTTCTAATTGTCTTAAGTGTGGTTCTAATCCCCTTAATTGTCCGGACCGACACCGGTCACTGGAATAATGAAATATACCAGGCTATGCAAATAGGGGTGTTACAACCTCCATAGCATTGCATGCAGGTATTTATAGGAGACGGGTGCTCAGAGATAGAGTGTCAAGATTTCAGCAGGAAGGAATGAAGGTTTAGGATCCAAAAGGACATAATCCTACATTCCAGAATTAAAGAGGATCAAAACTGAAAGTTAGGATTGCATTCCAAATTTCTGCCCTTTTATCCCTTCATCCAACGGTTAGGAGTCACGCCTTACAGGATGGATCCAAAGGTTGGGAACAAAAGGTGCTGAATTAGTTATTTACTTTTGATCTAAGGGCTTTAAATCCGTCCTCATAATTATGATCAATGGTGTAAATTGAAATGTACTGGGCTGCTTTAACCACCTACAATCCAACGGCAAGGGGTTAAACTCATAAATTAAAGGTTATGATGGGAAACAGTTGGACTCCTCCATCACCTCTGATCCCTATAGGTTGTTCCTTGTTTTACCCATTCTCTCTTATTTCTTGATTCTGACCTATACCAGTCAAAGCAATAAATCCTCTTATTACCGATGAACCGCTTCGAGTTCTGCACATAATAAATGCAAAGGCACTATATAAATGACGCATAATTTCGCCATTCACATACTCTCAATCTTCCTTCTCCGGTGAATTTCAAAGTTTTACTTTCTCCTTCTTGACTTTTCTGACAAGAATTCTTCTCACGACAACCACCTTAATCTTTTTCCAAATGTTTTCTTTGTCCATCTCCTAAAAATGAACAATGCCGGTGATCAGAGGTTTATGAGGGCATCGTCTGATGATAGTGAGGGAACTGGACTAATTGACTAATCAAGATCGAAACTGACTACTGTGCTGATCTCTGATCGACTTACTGGTATGGCTTGCAGATCGATCTCTAATAAGGGGACCGTTAATTTCAATCTTAATATCGGTGACCGCCTCTTGAAGTTAATGTAGCTCCTAACCATATCGAGGGTCCCAATCGTAGCTCGGTTCTGGTCAATAACATCAATGAAGACACCTAGCTTCCCGTAGTCTTTGCCATAGTTGATGAGAGCTACCCTCCTGATCTCCACGTATCTCTTGAATGGCATCTTGAAATCAAGAGCGGTCCAAACCATAGGAGCAAGATAGGTAGAATGTAGTGAAGGGAAATTTATAATTGTTGATCTTGAAAGATCGCCCAAGCAATGTATTATGACCTTTTGGAAATGAAATGAAGTTTTTATTTATTCAAAATTGATTGTTTATTTTATTTTATTATTGCATTATTTTCTTATCTCTTATAACAGTGTCTGATCTGATCTCACAACTCACACTCATCAACTGATCTCTCCTGACCAATCTTTAAATATTTGATCTCCCTGCCACTTTTCTGGAATTTACTTTTGATGTCATCAAAACGGTCCAATCCCATTAACCGATGCGTCTCTTGGGGTTTTGCGAGCATTTAATGCTCAGGTAGGTATAAATAGGGAGGAGTATTGGCCATTTGCCTATTTACGCCATTTTCCGATTCTCTGAGCAACTTCTTCTGTCCTCTCTTGCTTTATAAATTTTTTTGGCACCGATGTACACTCTGATAAGGACTTTAATCTTTTTTCGATCAGTTTTATCTTTATCTTTGAAAATGAGCGGTATCGACGGTCAGAGAGCTGCAAGTCCTCCTTTTGTTCACATTTCATGGACATTGGATGAAGGTGATGTGGCTAGACCGAGTGAGCGACCTGAACCTTCTATGGCCATCATCCCGGTCCATGGTCGAGCGACCAAGTTAAAACAAGCGTCTTCTTGAAGGAAAGAACTCACCTGTGGATGAGTTGCCATCGGTCCTCAAGGAGATCGATCTCCAGTCTATTGGCCAAGAGTATAACCTTTCGATTTGTGATGCCCCTTACCCGTCTACAGTGTAGCCGAGCGAGGAGTGCCACATTAGGTACCAGAGCACCTTATCTTATGCTGTCGTATTCATTGTTAATTTTAAACTTATAGAAAATATGTGGTAAATATATTTTTTTTCTTTTTTTATCATAATTTATTTCTGTGGATACCCGGGCAGAGCCTCCTCTGTTTAATTGGCATATGGCAGGTTTCACTAGTTACCTGTTAAAAATAATTTCATATCTCTACATGTCGTATCATGTCATTTATGCTCATACAATTTCAAGTTCATTCATTCATTCATATAGAAATTCATATGCAGAAATTCATAACTTTATTTACAACCCAAAATATATATTTACAATTTTTATTTACATCATGATTATATACAATGAACTAAAATACTAGTATATACATGGGCCCTATCAAAATATAAAAGACTAGTGAGGTGACTCTGGACGGTGGCAGATCTTGTCGGAGCTCTGTCCGAACACTACTGTGGCGGCTGCTGCTGTGGCGACTACTGATCTCCAGTACCTACGCAATGGAAAATCCAACGCGCTAAGCAAATTGCTTAGTAGTGCATAATCTTAAAGCAGAATAACTAAATGATTTAAAATGACAATAATATGTGTAAATTCATAATTCTAGGTCAATTGTATATTTTATAACACCTTGGAATCAATATATTTATCAAGATCTTATCTATGCATATATTTCATTTTTAGTCTCCTTAAACTCATATCAATGAAATTGTCATCAATTCTAAGACATTTATAAATTTCCTACACTTTGGGAATAGTTAAATTTAACAGTATCTTTTCTATTCATTTCTTATATAGTCTAAGTCATTTATGACTTTTCTGTACTTTGGAAATAAATTAATTATCAGTATCTATTTATTTGTGTCATTCTCAGTCTTTTAGAATCATACCAATGCCTAAGCAACCTATAACAAACTATAAGACTGGATACATGGGAGTATACTGATTAGACATTCGTATGTCTATCCAGTATACATCTATCATATCAGGCACAAGGCCAGCGGGTAGGCTTTTAAAGTCAGATATAAAATAAGGCATAATAGCCAACAGGTAGGCATATAGCCTACAGATCAATCATACCAGACATATGTTCTCGATGAATGATTATCCATGTAGGCAGTACTGCTATCTGTAGTCCCTAATTGGTATACCAATCAATCCAAGTATATAAACATGAGCCTAGGTTTACTGTGGGCAATTATGCATTAATAATTATTTAACAGAATTTTCATGTTCATTTATAGTGGGGAAAATGTGTCCTACATACCTATTTCCTGTAATTTAGCATGTAGTGACTTAGTAGGGATAAGTCACAAATGTTTTCTAAGAACCTTTCTTTAGGTTCAGCTTTACTGTCTTATTTTTGCATATCCAATTGAGCAATTTGTGGCTACTGTTTGGCCACACTTCCTTAATAGAAGTTGTTCTTCTATGTCTTATCTTTATTTTCCTTTTTGAATCATATCATTTGGATTTGTATAACTCAAGTTATGGTCAAATAACTATAACTATGTCAAATCTGAATTTTTGGTGCCCTTACTAGGCAGTTTTGATATTATACTTTGCCAATTTTATTTGAGTAGGTTGCTGCCATATTTAGGTCTACTATTCTTCATAGGATATGTTGCCCTATGTATTATGGCCACTCATAATTTTTGGTTGTAATTTTTCAAGCCTTGTAGAGTTACTTATAGTCAAGTTATTGGACTAGACTCAAATGTCTTATAGTAGTAGGATTTAAATTAGGGCAGTAGCTTTGACACAATATTTGAGCTTCTTACATTTATAAGGTGAGGAAGATGTCTAAAACAAAATTGAAGGTCTATTTCTTAGCTTTCTAGAATGGTATGGCTCATTTTAATTGAAGACTTCTAATGGGAGATATGCTTAACACACTATTCTGGAGTTAGTGGTCATTTATACCATTTCCAGATTTGGTTTGCCAAATTAATCAAGTTAATTGACCTAGTTCTCTTATTGTTTGGGTTTTGGTCAAAATACTAGTATTTTAGGCCTATGTCTTATTGAAATTTTGGCACTAGTTTTAGGGAATTTGGAGTTCTATGGACCAAGTTATGGCTTCTTTTCCAAAACTGGTCAAGTGGTCTTTATTTAGCAATTCTGGGCAGTTTTAATTCAGGACAGATTTGGTGTCCCTACTTAGGCAAGCAAATTGACTTGGTTAATGGCATTTCTGGGCTTTGGTGTCTTCATAAGAATTTTAGCCCTATGTCTAAGCTTTATAATGGTATAAATTTCAGGTCATTTGGACTTGTCCATAGAGAGATATGACCAAATGAGTGAACACTATTCATTTGCTCATTTCTGGGTTCACTAAAAGGCAATCCGGATTAGGGCAAGCTTTTGGTCACTTTTTAGGCAGATTTTGGAATAATTTCTACATGGAAAATGGAGCGTTTTAGGTCATTTTTCACCTCCAATTGGCCTCATACCAATTGGTGTCACACAAGGTCAATTCTAACTCAATTTACACACTATTTTCAACAATTCCACAACCTACACAAAAGAACACTACCAATATTCATTTCTCCATCTCCCAAACTTCAAATTTGCATTCATGGCACTTCTAATATCATTAATTCATCTCAATTCAATAAATTCAAGCAGTATACACAAGCCTATAATAGTCAATGCAAGACCCTAATTCAATTGGTCAAGTCAACAACAATATGCACATGAAAAAAAAAATTGGCTAGCACATGAAATATCAACTATCAATGCCTAATTTACTTTCCACATATCCATGGACACCACAATTCACCATTTAATTTATAAAATTACCTATCTCCTAAACTCCTCAAGGCTGCCAAATTTGGGTAGTATCACTAGTCACTCATAATTGGTTCAGCCCTAATTTAGAGTGTCAAAATCAACAATATACATGCAATAAAATTCTTATACTCTTAGTCACCTTAATCAACATTATAATTCACCAATTATATGTATAAATTCATCAATAACCATGCTTATCAAGGCTTCCAATTGAATAGTTTCAAGCCTCAAACAAAATCCACAAAATTCATGGTTACAAACCCTAATTCATAATCAAACCTCAAACACCCACATATAAATTTTATCCTAATTCATGTAATTACCTTAATTAACATTACTAATCACCATTTTCATGTAAAAATAAATCAAATCCCAAAACTTCCCATGGCTGCCTAATTGAGCGTTCTCAATTACCCATCATTTTCCATCAATTTCCTCATCATACAATCTCATTTCAATGTTTAACTAGAGAAGAAGAAGGAATTATGCACTAACCTTTAATGGCAGCTTATCAATCTCATAAAAACTTTAAAATTTCCCAAATTCTTGGCAACCAATAGACTGCCCAAGGTGTAGTGACTAATTTTTGTGAAGAAACTTATGAGGTTTATGGTGAGGATGAGAGGGATTTAGAGCTTGCATGAGGAGCATTCATGGAGGGCAATGGAGTTGCAGTTTCGGCCATGTGAAAGAGGAAGTGAGGAAAAAGAGTTTTAGTGGAAAACTTTGCCACATTTTGAGCCTTTTATACCCCCCCACTAACCTTTGTTTATTATTATAATATTCAAGGGTTTTAAAAATTTTAATTAACCCCACTTATCTTTCTTTAATTACACTACATGTAATTTCATATTTTCATGAGATTTTTATGGGGTTTTCTAAATTTTAATATCACTCATTTTTTTAATGGACTTTTTGGTCAAAAGTCAACTTTAAGTGTCAAATGACCAAAATACCTCTCTTCTGGTTAAAGTCCCGCTTTTTCGGAAATACCGATCAAATTCCCGATCCGACGGTCCCCTTTAATTTTTATACTGCCTATTTTATTTTTATTTTTACTTTTACCAATTAATTAAGTCTTCTTTGACATTTTTAATGTCATTTATACCTTGGTAAATTTTTAATTAAACCCCGAAAATTATTTCGTAGGGTTCCTCGCGGGTTCAGGACACAGCTCTTTTAACCTAATTACATTTCATGTCTTTTATTTTTCCTAAATTTTTCTTGCATTTTCTTATCATGTATTTCATCATTTTATGTCTCCTCACCATCGTTTAAATGTAGTTGCCGACATTCTGACTGTCTGAATAGATATTAGACATCAGAATAGTAGAACGTATAGACTACCTACGGTGAGGTTGTTACAATTCTTCCCCTCTAAATAAAATTTTATCCTCAAAATTTATCCAATTTAAGTAATTGAGGGACCGCTATCTCTTTGTTTTTTCACTTTTTCGTGTTATAATACTTCACTTTCTCTTTAGTCTGTCTTACTAGTCCTAGCTTTACATTCTTATCCTTGTCTCGATTTACTATCGAAAATATGTAGCTCTACACAATAGTCCCAAATCGGTACTGTAATCTGTAGCTTATAGCACAAATATCAAGAACATTGCATAGTTACCATGGTATATCCCAATAGATCATATTTTTCCTATACTTATCCTTAATCAATTCTGCACTCATCTTCTTTCATCTCATATACAGTCTCTTTCTTATTTCCATCCATTATCTTTAGTACGATCCTTTTCAGTTGCTAATCTACCATCATCTTATGGCCTAAAGGGTTAGTGACAAATATATCATCTTCTAACCCATCTATCGGTATTCTCTTTCAACAGGAGGTACAATGCATATATTAGGAATGACTATAATTAGGGTCTATCAATACATATGTAATGGTATTATAAATAGAAAGTGTACCTCTGATAACTTCTATCGGATCTAGCTCCTCCTGAGCCATAGCGTACACTCGGAGAGCTACTCCAGCCTCTGGCCATTCTATAGTCTCAGAAGCCTTATGTGATGTACCAATAGTCTCAGGTCTCACAGATCTTCTACCCCTCTGCATTGTCGGGGCAGACCTCTCAGTCGATGGTAGAGCAGTGGGAGCACTCCTCTGTGGACAACCTTGTATGAAATGATCCGTAGATCCATATCTGAAACATCCCCCAGTCAATAATCGACACTCTCTTCTGTGTCTCTTACCATAGTGTGTACATTTTGACACTGGAATTGATTCCCTTATTACTGTACCTGGGGAACTAGCTATAGATACTCCAGACTGGCCCCTCTAGCCTTGTGTTTGGCTCTGTGAACCCTTATGCTTCTTACTACTAGTAGCTGGTGCACTAAACTGGCCCTGTCCAGGACCTCTCTTACGCTGTCTGTCCCTTCTAGACTGCTCCTCATTTCTGACTCTCTCCACATCCAGGGCTGATGTTACTAACAAAGAGAAATCTGTGAAGTGGTGAGATGTAACTATTAGTCAGATGTTGTCATTCAGTCCATCCTTAAATCTTTTGTACTTGTCAACCTTTGTAGGCATTATTTCCAATGCTTATCCACTAAGTCTCATGAATTCCCGCTCATATTTGGAGACTATAAGCTGCCTCTATCTCAATGCCAGAAATTCTCTCCTTCTGGCCTCCAAGTATACATGGCTGATATATTTCTTTCTGAATTCAGCCAGAAAGAACTCCCAGGTGATCTGTGTAGGCTGTACCACTCTTGATACTGTCACCCACCATCTATAGTAGTGACAGAGCACACTCTAACTGCTACTCTTGGGTGCAGTGCAGCTGCTGTAATATCCTCTATGTCCTCTCTAGCTAATACTCTACTGCGGTTAGATCATCATCCTTCTTACCCTTGAAGTTAACTACCCCATACTTCTGCAGTCTCTTTAATGGGGATCTGTGTATGGGTTGCAGCTATAGGGGTGGTGGTGGCTATACAGGTGGTGGTGGTGGTGGCTGTGGCTATGGAGGTGGAGGTGGCTGTGGCTGAGGAATGGCTCCGGTGACCTGATGGAGTAGTTGAGTCATCTGTTCCAGGAAGGCCTGCTGTGCTCTCCCCATAGTACCTTATGATGACTCTGCTCTGCTGCTTTGATCCCTACTAGGAGCAGGTGTAGGTGCGTAACTCTCTACCTCCTCTTTTATCAGTCCAAAAGGTCCATGCTCTGAAGGATCAGATGCCATCGATCCTATAAAATAGATAAAAAATAGATCTGCATTAATGTCACCTCGACTCTATTTTAAAGGCCCATGCATGTGATGCACTCTATCTATTACTATCTATCTAGGTATAGAATCGCCTATACTTTTGCTCTGACTTAATCACATTAAGCCAAGTGTTAAAGCTAGACTTAATCTTGACTTTGATCAACTTGCATGATAGGAAGACAAATGACAAACTACGATGCCATGTGTCACCATCTCATTGTGCCACATGTCACTATGTGAAATGACCAAATTACCCTTGTGTTGTAATTTTGAGTTCTCAACCCAAAATCATTATTTCTCCTCTTCAAATCAATTTATATCAAATATTAATTAATTAATTAATCTCTATTAATTAATTTCTCATAATTAAATTCATATTTAAACACTTTAAATATAAATTTAACTTATACTATACATCCAATAAGCTAGATTTGGTTTCAAGTCATGCTAAGGACTTTGCAATCTTATTGCAAACCAAACATATTTAACTAATCAATTAAACTCTTTAATTAATTAATTAAATCAAATTTTACTTGGTGATTATCTTGTGTATGTGTGTGACTCACTAGGCTCATCACTAATTAGTAATGAGATATGATATTAACTCTTAATATCATCATAACTCTTTCTTACCATAAATAATTTCTCTAAATCATTTTAGGCATCTCATAGACCATGGTTGACACCTAGTATAGCGTGCCATGGCCACCTAATCAATAACAAGGAATACCTTAAATGAACCTTTAATCATATGTTACCATGCACTAGAATCTCTCTGTTATAAAATCCCAATTCGAGCTGGAGTAATGGTTTATGTCAAACCCCATTTGCTATGAATATTATGTTCTCTTTTAATTCCAGTTCTTGATTAACTATAGTTTTTTGTCAAAAAATCTTTTCTGACTAAATATGTCTGTCCTGGCCAGGAACTTGAAACATTAAGAACAATTAAATGAACATAGGAATTTATCCCTATTTACTTAGGGTAACAGATTCCATCTTAATCAACACCTACCTCCATATATAACTAAGAGTCAACACATGCCCATATACCCATGCACAGTACAAGTATGAAAGCAGTATCAAACTCAAACCACCTATATACAAGATAACTGTGTTATCTCAGGTCTAAAGATTATATGCACTGATATGATATATGACAATGCATTGACAAGAGTAAACTCCATGTGCTTGTCATATGCGTCACTTGTTTGGCCTACTTATCATGCATAAGTGCCTATCATGTTTGTTATATGGCATGAGACTCACCATTCTATCTTATTTATATCTCATATAAATAACTTGAGAACAAACATGATTATAATCTTTCTGGATAAGTCATGTCCTTATTGTGAAGTATCCTCGATTGTGAACCAATTTATGATACTTTGTGCTAGAAATACTATCACTCATATTCTTAACAACTTAAGAATAGAGTTTCTAACAAAATATCAATGGACCTTTTCTATTACATATAAATACATTTTGTAGACGAAAAAGTAAAATTACCTTTTATTAATAAAATATGTACAAGATACATACTAAATGATATACTCTAGGGTATACTACTAACAATCTCCCACTAGCACTAGAGCCATTCATTATAATATCTTATACCCATCTTTTCAAGATGTCGGTCTAACTGAGCTTGTGACATAGGCTTAGTGAATGGATTAGCTGGATTTTTAGCTGATGCTATTTTCTGCATGGCTACATCGCCTTGCCCAACTGTCTTTCTGATAATGTGGTAGCGCCTTTCTATGTGTTTGGATTTTTTGTGAGATCGGGGTTCCTTATCCAAATAGCCTCTTTTGCAGCATTTGATGCAGCAATGTACTCGGCCTCTGTAGTGGAATCAGCTATCGTACTCTGTTTGGAACTCTTCCAACTAACTGCACGTCCATTACAAATGAACACAAACCCAGAGGTAGACTTTTTATTATCGATATCTGATTGAAAATCAAAATTAGTATAACCATCTAATTGCAAGTCACCACCTCCATAAATTAAGAATAAATCCTTAGTTCTTCTCAAGTACTTAAGGATGTTCTTGACAGCTATCCAGTGTTCCAAACCTGGATTGGATTGAAACCTTCTAGTTAAACTAACAGCATGTGCGATATCCGACCTAGTACACATCATTGCATACATCAAACTTCCAATAGCTGAAGCATATGGAATCCTAGCCATTTTATCTCTTTCTTCAGGTGTCTTTGGAGACATCTCTTTAGAAAGGTGGATGCCATGTCTTACTAGTAACAATCCTCTCTTGGAATCAAGCATGTTAAACCTCTTTAACACCTTTTCCAAGTATAGACTTTGGGATAAACCAATTATTCTTTTCGCTCTATCTCTATAAATGTGAATTCCAAGAATATAGATTGCCTCCCCTAAGTCTTTCATGGAGAATGTATTTGACAATCATACCTTTACAGCTGTCAACATAGCTATGTCATTACCTATCAAGAGAATATCATTCACATATAAAACAAGGAAAGTGATAGCACTATCACTAACATTCTTATATACACATGACTCATCCACTTTTTTTATAAAACCAAATGACTTAATGGCTTCATCAAAATAGATGTTCCAACTCTTCGAAGCTTGTTTCAACCCATAAATGGATCGCTTTAGCTTGCATACCTTAGAACCATCTTGGGATTCAAAACCCCTAGGTTGTTCCATGAAAATGTTTTCTTCAATGTATCCATTGAGAAAAGCTATTTTAACATCCATCTGCCAAATCTCATAATCATAGTATGCAGCTATTACTAATAAAATCTTAATTGATTTAAGCATGGCGAGAAAGTCTCCTCATAGTCGATTCCTTACCTTTAGCGAAACCCTTTCACTACTAGCCCTGCTTTATAGGTCTCTATCTTTCCATCAGAACCAATTTTCTTCTTAAAAACCCATTTATTCCCTATAGGTACAATACCGTCAGGTGGGTCAACAAGATCCCAAACTTGATTCTTATACATGGAATCAATTTTGGATTTCATAGCTTCAATCCATTTTGAAGAGTCTATATCTGATATAGCTTCTTCATAGGTAAGTGGATCATCTCCATGATCTACTTCTTCATGAGTAAACAACTCTTGTTCATCTTCATGAAGAAAACCATATCTCACTGGAGGGTGAGATATCCTAGTCTATCTGAGAGGAATTATTGTAGATGTTTCATCAATAGGTGTAGGTTGACTAGATGGATCTATATCCATTTGATCTGTTGGTTGGTCAGAATTCTCCAATTCTAACTCTATTTGCCTTCCTTTGCCACCTTCTTCAATGAACTGTTTGTTCAAGAAATATGACATCTCTGCTTACCACAACCTTTTGTGATGTGGGCAAATAAAAATAATATCAAAAACTTTCATTTGGATATTCAATAAATAAACCTTTTTCTGATCTGGTTTCCAATTTATTAGTGTTCAGTTTTTTTATATAAGCTGGACAACCCCAAATCTTAATATGCTTAAGACTTGGTTTTCTTCCATGCCATATCTTATAAGGTGTGGAAGAAACTGATTTTGATGGGGTCCTATTCAGAATATGCAAAGCTAATTCTAATGCAAATCCCTAAAAAGAGATTGGCATATTAGTATAGCTCATAATACTATGTACCATATCTAATAGGGTACGATTTCACATTTCAGATACACCATTCAGTTGTGGTGTTCTTGGAGGAGTCAGCTGAGAAACAATGCCATGCTCTTTAAAGTATTCATCAAATTAAGTACTTAAGTATTCACCTTCACGATCTGATCGAAGAGTTTTAATACTTTTTCCTGTTTGATTTTCTACTTCAGATTTAAATTCTTTAAACTTTTCATAGGATTCATGTTTGTATTTCATCAAATACAAATACCCAAACCTTGATTTATCATCGGTAAAGGTAATAAAGTAATGAAAACCGCCTTTAGCCATTTCCTTAAATGGACCACATACATCACTGTGTATTAGCTCCAAAATATTTTCAGCTCTTAGTCCTTATCTAACAAAGGGTAATCTAGTCATTTTGCCTTGAATGCAGGATTCACAAGTTGGAGTAGGTTCAGAACTCAATAAGGATAAAATCCCCATTTTCTCTAGTTTTGCAATCCTATCTTCTGCAACATGACCTAATCTTAAGTGCCAAATATATTTTGAACTTGAGTTGATTTTCATCATGGCATTGCATTCATTTAGATTGCTATACTCTGGGCAATTCCTCTTCCAGTGCCCATCCTTTCGATAGTGGAAACACTTTCCCTTGCTTTTGTCAGCTTTGGTTTTTGTTTTCTGTTTGGCTATCTTCTTGGAAGATCCTGGAACTTGAGGTTTCTTTTTCTTATTGCCCTTCTTCTTGTTGGACTTTCTAGTAGAAGAAGATGCAATCAAAGCTACCTCTTTTCCTTTATTGCTTGACATATTCTTTTGGGCAATAACCAGTATGTTAAGTAAACCAGCCAAGGTGTATTCCTGCTTAGTCATATGGAAATTTGTCACAAAATTTCCAAATGACTCAGGTAGGAACTGAAGGATCAAATCTGTCTGCAGTTGGAAATCCATGTTAAAGTTAAGATGTTCCAGCTGCTCTATAAGCCAAATCATCTTGTGGACATGATCCCCAACATTCTGTCCCTTAAACATCCTCATTTGAAATAACTGCCTAGATATCTCATACCTAGCATTCCTGCTATGCTCACCATACAACTCTTATAGGTGAAGGAGGATCTTACTTGCACTCTGCATGTTCTCATGCTGCTTTTGTAACTCGTTACCCATAGAAGCAAGCATATAACACTTGGCTCTCATATCATGCTCCTTCCACTTGTCCAAAGTGTCATGTTCCTCTTGAGTGGCCTCTGGAGGTGAAGGATCAGGAACATTTGAGTCTAGAACCTATTCAATACATTCTAGGTTCAGGACAAGTTTTAAATTTCTTAGCCAATCAGAAAGATTAGGTCCTGTCAACCTATTGTGATCAAGTATGCTCGCAAGTATATTGGATGGTGGTGGTTGTTGTGTGCTCATTATTATTAGAAGAATAACTACAGAAAATAATTAGATTAATTAGTAAATGTATCATGTAATTAACCAAAATGATTATGGTCTTTTAATCAAATTGGTCCTCCCACTAACTTAGCGAATCCTACACTTCCAAAGTAGTAAATGGAAATCCTAGTTGGATGGATTTCTAGTAGGTGATTGAATTCTTATAGTCTTATTGATCATCCTCAGGCACATCCGTTATTGGAATTATAATAAACTATAAGTGATCAATTCCTTGCCCATCACATCTCATGTGAGGTTCAATCATTTACCTAGTCCTTAATGCTCAAAATCTCAGGCACATCCATTATTGACTTATCTTGCATTAGTTAAGTTGATCCCATTGAGCCAGTAAACATGCAAATAATTTTAATGTCCTCAGGCACATCCATTATTGGCCACCAAACCATTTACATATTTATAACATCTCATGTTTAACAATTATTCTTAAGAAAATCTCTTAAATTAATTGCATCATATGCAAGTATTTAAAATTTTTTAAAATAATTGCCTCAATGGAAGGCCTATGATATAATTACCTTAATTATACCATTTCCAACTTAATCATTTATTTGGAAGATTTAATGGTCAACTTAATTACTATTATGGCCTCACTTTGCATATTATCCAATTAGCATGCATATATCATATACTTGCATACATTCCCATACATCTCATGCATACATGGATAAACAATAAATATGGTACGATCATGGACTTTTTAAGGGATTCAATTCTGAGCCACCAAGAATTGAATCAGGGCATTCCTAGGTGTATTTCATTCATTCATTTTACAAGAGTTGCTGAAGGAGTACATAATCAACACTTGATCTTGATTTCCTCCTACTGGTCCCACCAATGCTCTTGACCTCCTTGATCTTCTTGCAATCCAATTACATTGTAATCCTTGGCATACCAAGGTGAATTTATAAGAATATGGACTTTAAAGTCCTCAAATAAATGAAATAACAACCCAAATTATTACAACACTTATAATACATGCTACCAAAAATAAAATTAATTATTTTACAACCCAAAGAAAAATAAAAGAAATAAATCCAATCATATTGGTCTTTTATTGTCCATGATCATCCATCATGTATATTACTATTTAACAATTAAATAAAACATACATACTAAAATTAAATTGAATATCTCATATTCAACTAAAAAATTCTGATTTGAATCTCATTTAAACAAATTTAAAAATTCAGATTTGAATCTCATTCAAACAAATTTAAAAATTCAAATTTGAATCTCATTCAAACAATTGAATCAAAATTTAATTGTGTGATTAAAATTCTTAATTAAACAATTTAATTAAGTATGGGCCTAATTATGGGCCTTAGATCATACAACAATTGCACAATGAAACCCATAACCATGCGCACACTTGGAAGGGCCCAATGTTAGTAGTATGCCCTAGAGCATATCATTTAGTATGTATTTTGTACATGTTTTATTAATAAAAAGGCATTTTCACTTTTTCGTTTACATAACATATTTATGTGTAATAGAAAAGGTCCATTGACATTTGTTAGAAATTCTATTCTTAAGTTGTTAAGAATATAAGTGACAGTATTTCTAACACAAAGTATCATAAATTGGTTCATAATCGAGGATACTTCACAATAAGGATATGACTTATCCAGAAAGATTGTAATCATGTTTGTTTCCAAGTTATTTATATGAGATGTAAAAAAGATGGAATGGTGAATCTCATGCCATATAACAAACATGATAAGCACTTATGCATGATAAGTAGGCCAAACCAGTGACACTTATGACAAGCACGTAGAGTTTACTCTTGTCAATGTATTGTCATAAATCATATCAATGCATATAATCTTTAGACCTGAAATAGCACTATTATCTTGTATATATGTGGTTTGAGTTTGATACTGCTTTCATACTTGTACTGTGTATGGGTATATGGGCATGTGTTGGCTCCTACTAGTTATATATGGATGTAGGTGTTAATCAAGATGGAATTTGTTACCCTAAGTAAATAGGGATAAAATCATATGTTCATTTAATTATTCTTGATGTTTCAAGTTCCTGGCCAGGACAGACAGATTTAGTCAGAAAAGAGTTTCTGACAAGAAAATATTTTTAATCAAGAATTGAAATTAAAAGAGAATATAATATCCATAGCAAATGGAGTTTGACATTAACCATGGCTCCAGCTAGAATTGGGATTTTGTAACAGAGAGATTCTAGTGCATGGTAACATATGATTATAGGTTCATTTAAAGGTATTCCTTGTTACTGATTGGGTGGCCATGGCATGCTATGCTAGGTGTCAACCATTGTCTATGAGATGTCTAAAATGATTTAGAGAAATCATTTATGGTGAGAAAGAGGTCTAATGATATTAAGAGTTAATATCATATCTCATTGCCAATTAGTGATGAGCCTAGTAAGTCACACACATAAACAAAATAATCACCAAGTTAAATGTGATTTAATTGATTAATTAAAGAGTTTAATTGATTAATTAAATAGGTTTGGTTTGCAATAAGAATGCAAAGTCCCTAGCATAGCTTGAAACCAAATCTAGATTATTGGATATATAGTATAAGTTAAATGAAACACCCCTCGCCCGTCTACAGTGTAGCCGAGTAAGGCGTGCTACACGGCGTGCCGGAGCACCTAGTCTGTAATCAACTCATTTCCTAAACTCAATATGATTTTTAAGAAGTCTTTTATGTAATATTCATATCATGCTGATACTATTTTCATACTTTAATAAAATTAGTGTTTCAAAAATGGTAATAAAAATCCGGCATGGTGTCGTCTGTATTTCAGACAAAATGTACTTCTAAACCTGTTAAAAATAGTTCAATATGATAATCTCAACCATCAAACTAATTTTTCAGTCTCACAATTTCATAATTTCAAAATACAGTCCATCATATTTTACATTCATCAAAACACTATCCATAGGAGTTTAATATATATAAATTATTACAAACTTTAAAGTTTTATGATATCTATACATATTACATAACAAAATACCAAAATACAACTGATAGTCATTACACAAGATCCTCAGTCCTACCATGTATGCAGTGTAATGCAGATAACTCTGGACTCCTATGCAGATCTGATGTCTCACCCGGTCGTAGGTCTGCTAGGCTCCCCAGCTGTGTCTCCAATACTTACGTGTTGCAAAAGCAACACGCTAAGCAATTTTTCTTAGTGGTGCCAAATATAAAGAAATATACATTAAAATACAGTAAATGAATTGTTTATGAATTTATGACATCGATATTCTTTACAGTTGTTGATTCTACTTTTATTTGCTAACCTTTCATTTTTGCTAATTTTGGTGGTGCTGTATGTCAATAAACTGAATTTAGCTATTTGAATTTAATAATGCTTAAATTAAATGCCCGTGTAGCCTATATACTGGCCAGAATGGATAAATGGATATACTGGCACTGGGTACCTAGTACCTTAGGCCATCACACCATCGGTCACAAAGTGTCTCCCGGTGTGCAAACAGTGTGGCTAAAAAGCCATATAATCAATTTGGCAATAAGCAAGTATAATAACACAATACATATAACCGTAGGCTATTAAAGTCACAGTGCGGCATAATATGCTGTAAAAAGACAATATGGCGTAAAAGCCATTTACAGAATAGCTGTCAGAATCCTATTGGCATGCCAACCTATCCAAACTAGTCAACTAGGCAAACTAGGGCACATTATAAATTAATTGTTTAATTCCTCTTTTTTTTTTAGTTTGCTAATTATCATGTAATTCATAAGTCAATGTAAATGTTGACCTTTTTAAGTAATATGGATAAGTTGATTCTAGCATCAACATGTGACAATTTGTAATTCAATATGCTGCCAATATAGTGCAATTTACCATTTTTAGAAGTTGGCATTCATTGCCAAATTACTTCAAGCATCATTGTATGTAAATGTCAAATTTTTAGTTTTAGTGTGCATCGTCTAGCTTAATATCCTATTTCTCTTAGTTTTTAGCTTCTGGTCAAAGAAGAAAATTGTAGCTCTATGTCTTATTGAACTTTTGGCAAAATTTCAGGTCATTCTGAGTTGTATAGACCAAGATATGGTCAATTTACTAAAGCTGGACAGATTGCACCTTTAGTGCAAAATTTGGTCAATTTTAGGTCACATTTAGTTCTGGCAATTTTGGTACCCGAACTTGTGCAAGCAATTTGACTTGGTTTTGGCCATTTCTGGGCTTTGGTGTCTTCATAAGAATTGTAGCTCTATATCTACTCTATCCATGGTTAAAATTTCAGATCATTTGGACCTGTTGTGAGTGAGTTATGGTCATCTTAATGACTACTATTCATATGGTTAAAAATCTGGGTTTGCAAGGTTGCAATTCCGGATTTGGTCATTTTTAAGATCAGTTTCTAGGTAGAATTTTGGCAACATTTCTACATGAAAGTTGGCCTTTTTGGTGTCTAGTTTCACCTCCCATTGGTCTCATACCAATTAGGTTCACAGTTTTGCACTTATAACCTAATTTAGGTACTGCCAACACACACAACCTGCATTTGAAAATTACACTTCCTATTTTGACAATACTTCTCCTCCCAATACTTCTATATTCAATCATGGAACTTCTATATATATTGTACACAATTCCAGCAATCATTTTGGGTAGAACACTCAAGTGCTCAATGCACACAGTACACCATTAAAGTTCAACATTAACTTCTACTGAAATTTAACATACCTCAACACCAATATTACACATACACTTCCATGGCAACTACACATGCTACCCACAATTTAACACCATCACATCTCATCAATAAATTACATAAACTCACATACAATTTCATAATATTATAGGCTGCCAAACATGGCAATTTACCAAAGTATCAAAGTCCCATTTTCAAATCCTTAATTCAAGCACTAACATGCACATATTTGGATATTAGCCTACTACAGCTTCCATTTGAGTTAATCAACCTTATTTCCCATCCATTAGAGGTAAGAAAAACTCAGACACAACAAACTTTCATGGCTGCTGAAAATGGACAAGTTCATATCTCAATATTTTCTTCCTTTCTCTTCACTAAATTACTCACCTCAACCTAAACACAAAGTTTACTAAAGCAAGGGAGAGGATTTAGACACTTACCACTTGAGAGCTTCTCTTAAACTTTACCAAATCTTCTTTTTCTTGTTCCCAATATCTCCCCCAAGGTGAGTAGGCAAGCTTTAATGAAGGAATTATGTGTGAAAGATGGCTTGATGATGGAGAGAGAGAGATTTATACATGGGCCGCAATGGAGCTTTCATGGAGGACAATTCGGCTGGTTGTTTGGGAGGAAGAAGATGGACTGAATTTCTGTCCACTTTGCTTTGTTTAAGCCCCTTAATTCATGGTTAGTGGTGAAGGAATGGAAGCGTGAAAAACACAAGTTTATACCATTGAATTCAAAAAGTTTTCACATAGGGTCACATGCATCATGCAAGATTTATTTTTATCTATTTGATTTCAATGATAAACAACATATTAAAACTCTTTTAATATGTTTTTGGATCTGTATTTGCCATTTAAGATTTTAAAATTAATCAGATTAATTTTAGAACCCTAGATTAAATCAAGAACGATTACACTAACCTCTTGATGCACTGCAGCGTGTCTGTGCCTTTGAGATTTGTCTTCAGGACACCAAATGTTGTCCCTCTAACTTGTCCACACCAAGAACACCTATGGCAGCCCTTGAACAACTTCTAAAGCTTTTTCTATTAATTAGAAATTCAAGTTCTGCCTTTTAAGAGATTAAAGATGTAAACAGGACACTAGAAACAATTTCTAGTGTTCTTAATTCAAGAGATTGATCGCTAATCTCTTTGAATTGATGAGAGATGAAGAAGAATAGATGGAGAACCTCAAAATGGAGTGACAAAGGAGAGGAGTGGCTGGTGGTTGTTTTTCTTTTTCATAACAACACTTATATAGCTAGGTTAACACATTAAACCCTTGCCACATGTCACCCTTTGATTAGCTCTAGGTTTAAGTGACCCAATCACATTGTGCCAAGTGTCAAACCTATATTTAATCTTGATTTTAATCATCTTACATGATTAAAAAACATTTGGCAAGCTTATGTGTAATCCCATGTGTCACCATCTCATGGTGCCACGTGTCACACTGTGAAATGACCAAAATGCCCCTGTGTCTTAATTTTGAGTTCTTAACCCAAAATAATTATTTTTCTTCTTCTAATTTATATCAAATATAAATTAATTAATTAATCTCTATTAATTAATTTCTCATTAATTAAATTCACATTTAAACACTTTAAATATAAATTTAACTTATACTATACATCTAATAATCTAGATTTGGTTTCAAGTCATGCTAGGGACTTTGCAATTTAATTGCAAACCAAACCTATTTAATTAATCAATTAAACTCTTTAATTAATTAATTAAATCATATTTAAATAGGTGATAACTTGTGTATGTGTGTGACTTACTAGGCTCATCACTAATTGGCAATGAGACATGATATCAACTCTTAATATCATCAGAACTCTTAACCTCATAGACCATGGTTAACACCTAACATAGCATGCCATGGCCACCCAATTAGTAATAAGGTTTACCTTAAATGAACCTATAATTATATGTTACCATGCACTAGAATCTCTATGTTACAAAATCCCAACTCAAGCTGGAGTCATGGTTTATGTCAAACTCCATTTGCTATGAATATTATGTTCTCTTTTAATTCCAGTTCTTGATTAAAAAGATTTTCTCATTAGAAGCTCTTTTCTGAATAAATCTATCTGTCCTGGCCAGGAACTTGAAATATCAAGAACAATTAAATAAACATAGGATTTTATCTCTATTTACTTAGAGGAACAGATTCCATCTTGATCAACACCTACCTCCATATATAACTAGTAAGAGCCAACAGATGCCCATATACCCATACATAGTACAAGTATGAAAGTAGTATCAAACTCAAACTACCTATATACAAGATAACTGTGCTATCTCAGGTCTAAAGATTATATGCACTGATATGATTTATGACAAGAGTAAACTCCATGTGCTTGTCATAAGTGTCACTGGTTTGGCCTACTTATCATGTATAAGTGCCTATCATGTTTGTCATATGGCATGAGACTCACCATTCCATCTTATTTATATCTCATATAAATAACTTGGTAACAAACATGAATACAATCTTTCTGGATAAGTCATGTAACACCCCTAAGTTCGTTAGTGCGTTCTACTGTTCCGGTGACCAGTGTTGTCCGGACAGCTAGGATGCCTAGAACTACACTTTGACATGAGGGAGGAGACATAAAATAATGAAATACAAGAAAAGAAAATACAAGAAAAACAAAGGAAAAATAATAGCAAAGAAAGGTAACCAAGTTAAGCGAGCCGAGAACCCTAGCGATGGGTGACCGCACCGGGAAGTCACGGCGTGGACCGTTGACTAGCCCTGGACTGCGGGGAACCCTGGAAAATATTTTTAGGACTTAAATAGACCCTTATGGAAGTATAAATATTATTAGAAATATCAAAGAAAAACTAAATAATTAGTACAAAGAAAAGTGAGAAATCGAAAAACAGACAAAACCCAGTGTTACCGAAAAATCGGGAATGCAACCCAAACAGGGGCATTATGGTCATTTGACATCCCAAATTGTCTTTTGACCTAAATGTCCATAAAAAATAAATAATATTACACTTGGAAAATATAATGAAAAATTAATTTGGTGGTATCTAATGTAAATAGCAAGAATTAAGGGTTTAATGTGGAATAAAAGGAAGTTAAACATATTATATGATTTAAATTAAGTAAGTGGACCACTAAGGATTTTAATATGGATTAAAAATAAGCATAAGTGGGCAGATTACTCCCACTCAAGCATCATCTCCTTCATTTTCTCAACCTTGCCGAAATGGAAAGCTAGGGAAAACTCCATAGCCATTTTGCATGAGCTTGATCCATTCCCTCATTTCACTTCTAATCACCTAAGTTTCTTCATTAAGTTTTATCCGCACATCACAAGCAAGAGTTTGATACTAAAATCAAGAAGTTTAGTCAAGGTTTAACAAGTCCCAACCATAGGTAAGTTTACAATTTTGAATATTGCTTTGTTAAACTTTGTGTATATGTTATAGGTGTGTGCTTGGTGAAGAAAATTTTCAAGTTTGAAGAGTTCTTGATATATCCAGTTTGGACAGCCATGGAGTTGTGTATTTGATGATTTATTATTACACATATTTGATGTAAATTCATGTTGAGTAGAGGGATTTAATATCCTAGTAAGTTATTTCCATGAAAATGTGGTGATTGTGCACTTAAATTGGAGATTGACGAATTGTGGGACACTTTGGCATTGTAAAACATTTCGGCAGCCTTGGGACACTTTGATAAATGTATGAGTTCATGATGGTATTGGCAGAATATTGACATTGAGGATTGATGGATATGTATATAGATTGGTTATGTAAAGTGTATGTAAGAATGAGTAATGTTTAGGTGTATATGTGATTGTACTTAGACCTTGTAAATTTGAGTTTATTTGGTGTATTGAGGATGTGTGTAATCTGCCCAAAGTGACTTTAAAGTGAAGTGGTATATGGTTTTGGTAATGTACCAAAACAGAATTGGTAAGGGAAGTGGACATATAGTAAGGTGAATGTGTCATTGATGTATGTTTAAGCAAGGTAATTAAGGGCAGTATGCATTTTAGCCTATAACTTTAAATGTGTAACCTCAATTGGTATGAGACCAATTGAAGGTGAAACTAGGCACAAAATGTGCCAACTTTCATTGAGAAAGCATACCAAAATTCTGCTTGCAAGGTGACATGAAAAATGACCAATTCGGATTAAGTGCAATTGAAACCTGAAAACTGACCAATTTGGCAGCAGTTAGTGTTTAGGCCATAACTCACTCAAAACAGGTCCAATTGACCTGAAATTTTAACCATGGATAGTTAAGACCCATACCTACAAGTATTATGAAGACACCAAAACCCAGAAATGACCATAAGCAAGTCAAACAGCTTGCACAAGTTCGGATCCAAAAACTGGCCGAACCAGAGTTGACCAAATTGACCTAAAATTGACCTAATTTGATGCCATTTGACCAGCAATAGTATAATGACCATAACTTGGTCTACTTAATTCAGAATGATCTAAAATTTTGCCCCGCGTTCCATAAGACATAGATCTACAAGTTTGTAGTTTTAACCGAAACCCGAAAACCGAGGGAACTAGGTCGTCCGGCTAGGTCAAACTAGTATCCCGGAATCCAGCAAGTTGCATTAAAATGCACTAAACAAGGAAATGAGTTTGGTAAAACGTACCAACCCTAAAACCCTATCGAATGTGACATATTAATGACACTAAAACCTAATTTACCTAAAACGCATCGAGGGTCGGTATATTAGGTGATTGAGCAAATAATAGCCTTCAATGAATTACTTATCGAACATTATCGTTAGAGACAGTTTAATTTAGTACTGAAACACTCCAAATTGTGTTTCTCAGTTACCAAAGACTCAGGAAAAGGGAAGGAAACACTGAGTCCAGAACGAGAGACAGTTATCAGAGGTTTGTGCACAACAACTATTTCTTTTGAATTATTTTCAATTGAAATAAATTATAACTATTTGTATATTATTGTTTTAAATTGTGAAACTGTGAAAAATTGTTTGAATGATATTTAATGGATACTTATTGATTGAAAAGCACTGTAAATGGTTTGAAACCACAGCTATCATGTATATTGATTGTATTCCTCACTAGATTGTCTAGTGGGATGAATTGAATTCCCTCTCTGGCTGAAGTGTTGAGGTGTGTGCCTGTTGAGGACGAATAGAATGAGTACTCATATTTTTGCTAGCTAGCTATGTTATTCCTCATTAGTCATTGACTTTTGGGATGAATTGAATACCTCATTAGCCATCGGCTTTTGGGATGAATTGAACTTGGGAACATGATTAAAGCTGTGTGTGATTTATTGATGCATATTGTAAGATTGTAAAATGAGTTTAAATTCTTATTGACATTCACTGTCTTTTGAATTTAGCTATGTTTTGATTACTGAGATTTATTGTAATATTGTGTTAAATTCCTTATGACATTATTGTCTTGAATTTAACTATAGTTTTAAGTATCCACTATTTACATGACTTATGAATTGTGATTTAAATTGTATTTGATTAATTTTGTGCACCACTGAGACATTGTCTCGTGATAGCTTTATTCTTTATCGCGGTAGGCAGACAGAGCAGGCGTGAGACTAGGTTGCTAGTACCTCCAAAGAAGAGACTAGGGTATAATGAGTATACCAATATTTTGTATTTTGTAATGTAATGTATGTTCACTGTATGTACATATTGTTGTTGGTTTTGAGCAGTTGTAAATAAAAATTGTACATTGAAGTTGTAAAATAATTATGAGTTATTTGGCTTGTAAAAATTGTATTATATTTCTTTTATCTCAGTCTTTGAAAAATCATTGTGGATTTGAGTTGAGAAATGTGTTGTGTTGAGAAATATGTTGGAGTTGAGATTTGGAAATTTATTGAAGTGCTTTTTACAGGTTTTCTGAAGAACTGTTTTATCCAAAATACAGATGGCACTCTGCCAAAATTTTTACAGAAACTCCAAATAATTCAAATGTGTTAGTTCTATCACTTCAGTTCAAAAAGGTTTTTAACACCTGTATATAGTGCTCACCACTGTAAAAGAAGTAAGAAAAGTTTTTTTAAAATCCCTTGTAGTGTATTTAATGGATTATCAGTAGACGGAGTTGGTAATTCATTAGGTATACTACGGGATCATGTTATGCCTTACAGAGGGGTAGGGTGTGACAAGTCATGTCCTTATTATGAAGTATCCTCGATTGTGAACCTATTTATGATACTTTGTGCTAGAAATATTGTCAATCATATTCTTAACAACTTATGAATAATATTTCTAATAAAATATCAATGGACCTTTTCTATTACACATAAATATATTATGTAAACGGAAAAGTGGAAATGCCTTTTATTAATAAAAATATGTACAAGATACATACTAAATGATATGCTCTAGGGCATACTACTAACAAGTGGAGCACTAAGGTATCCTTTATTGTTTAACTATTCAAAGTTTCCTTATTTGCACATTTATCTCAATTCTTTCACTATTTACATAATTTATCTCATTTTAATTTTTCATGACATTTTCAAAGTGTAATATAATTTATTTTTAATGGATATTGAGGTCAAAAGGCAACCCTAGGTGTCAAATGACCAAAATGCCCCTCTTCGGGTTGTATTCCCAATTTTTCGGCAACACCGATTTTTATCTGTTTCTCGATTATTCATTTTTCTTTATACTAATTTATTAATTTTTCTTTGATATTTCTAGTGTCAATTATATTTCAATAAACCTTTAATTATGTCTTGAAATTTAATTCTGAGGGTTCCCCACGGTCCTGGGATCAGCAATTACCTTCGCCGTAACTTCCCAGTGCGGTTACCCATCGCTACAGTGCCGGCTCGTTTAACCTAGTTTCATTTTCTCTCTTTCATTTTTCTTTGATTTTTCTTGTATTTTATTTTTATTTATTTCATCATTATATGCCTGTTCATTATCACCAAAGTGTAGTTCCAGACATCCTGACTTGCCTGGACTAATATTAGGCCACTGGAGCAACAGAATATACAGAATACGTACAGGGAGGATGTTACAACTCTTCCCCTCTAAATAAAAATTTTGTCCTCGAAATTTACCTGATGTGAAGAGTTGAGGGAACTGTTGCCTCATTGTCTCCTCGCTTTCCCATGTTGCCTCTTCCGTGTTGTGGTGCCTCCATAGGATTTTCACTAGTGGAATTGTCATGTTTCTGAGCTATTTTACCTCTCGTGCCAAGATTTTAATTGGTTCTTCTTCATATGTCAGGTCAAGTTGTAGAACAATTTCTTCTGCTGAGATGACATGTGAAGGATCTAATCTGTATCTTCTGAGCATTGAGACATGGAACACATTATGTATTTTGTCCAGCTCAGGTGGTAAGGCTAATCTATAGGCTACTGGTCCCACGCATTCAATAACTTCATATGGGCCAATAAACCTAGGGCTTAATTTTCCTTTTTTCCCGAATCTCAACACTTTCTTCCATGGTGATACTTTGAGAAATACCTTCTCGCTAACTTCATACTCAATGTCCTTTCTTCTTAAGTCAGAATAAGATTTCTGTCAGTCTGAGGCAACTTTCAAATTGGCCTTTATCAGTTTCACCTTTTCCTCTGTCTATTTTACCAGGTCTAGCCCCACTAGCTTATCTTCACACAATTCAGTCCAACATACAGGTGTTCTACGTTTTCTCCCATACAATGCTTTATAGGGTGCCATCCGTATGCTAGCTTGTTAGCTATTGTTGTATGCAAATTCTGCCAGTGGAAGGTATCTGTCCCAGCTTCTCTCAAACTCAATAACACAACTCCTCAGCATATCCTCGAGGACCTATCACATATATTCAGTTATTATAATCATTATCAGTTTATTGTTTGCAATAACTCAATGAGTTTCAAAATTTACCTGGATTATTCTTTCTGACTGTCTATCCGTCTGAGGATGAAAAGACGTACTAAAATGGAGTTGTGTGCCCAAGGATTCTTGTAATTTCTTCTAAAATCTAGATGTAAACCTCGGGTCTCTATCAGATATAATGGAAAGTGAAATTCCATGTAGTCTAACTATCTCATTGATGTATAATTCTGTTAGCTTTTCCAGTGAGTAGTTTTGACTGGCAGAAAATGTGCTGATTTGGTCAACCTATCCACAATCACCCATACTGCATCATGCTTCTTCTGAGTGAGAGGTAAACCACTAACAAAGTCCATATTGACTCGGTCTCATTTCCATTCAGGTATGTTTATGGGCTGTAACAAACCTGATGGAACTTGATGTTTTGCTTTTACTTACTGACATGTCAAGCATCTAGTTACATAGTCAGCTATGTCCTTCTTCATACCTGGCCACCAGTATCGAAGTTTCAGATCATGGTACATTTTTGTGCTTTCTAGGTGCATAGTATACACACTGTTATGTGCTTCTCTCAAAATACTGATTTTCAACTCTTTATCATCTGGTACACATACTCTTTCTTTATAGTACAGACACCCATTTTCTTTCACTTCATATTCAGTTTCCTTTCCCTCAGTGATTTTGCCCATAATAGCCATTAATTTCTCATCTGTCTTCTGCCCATCCTGTATCTATTGTAACAGATTTGGCTTCACTTGCAACTCAGCCAAAATAACTCCGTCATGAGTTAAGGACAGTTGGGCATTTAGAGATCTTAATGCTACAATAGATTTTCTGCTTAAGGCATCAGCAACTATGTTTGCCTTCCCAGGATGGTAGTCAATCACACAATCATAATCTTTCAGGAATTCAATCCATCGCCTCTATCTCAAATTAAGTTCCTTCTGGGTTGGCAGATACTTCAGACTCTTATGGTCTGTGTATATGTAGCATTTTTCTCCATACAAGTAATGCTTCCATATCTTCAATGCAAAGATAATTGCCACTAACTCCAAATCATGAGTAGGGTAATTCTTTTCATGTGGCCTTAACTGCCTAGAAGCATATGCGACCACTTTCCTTTCTTGCATGAGTACACACCCTAACCCATTATGTGAGGCATCATTGTAGACTACAAAGTCTTTTCCCGATACTGGCTGTGTTAACACTGGTGCCTCTGTCAACATAGCCTTTAGCCTTTCAAAACTGGCTTGACACTTGTCATTCCAGTCAAATTTCATATTCTTGTGTAGTAATTTGGTCATTGGAGCAGCTATCAGGGAAAATCCCTTTACAAATCTTCTATAATATCCAGCTAAGCCCAAGAAACTTCTGATCTCAGTTGTATTTCTGGGAGGCTTCCATTCCATCACTGCTTCAATCTTCTTGGGATCCACTCTAATCCCTTCAGCTGATACTACATGTCTAAGGAATGCAATCTCATTCAACCAGAACTCACACTTAGACAATTTAGCATACAGTTTCTTCTCTTTTAGAGTCTGCAGAACAATTCTCAAATGCTCATCATGTTCTGCTTTATCCTTGGAATACACCAGGATGTCATCAATGAAGACCACTACGAACTTATCTAAGTATGGATGGAAGATACGGTTCATAAGGTCCATGAATGCTACTGCAGCGTTTGTTAACCCAAATGGCATCACCAGGAATTCATAATGCCCATACCGGGTTCTAAATGCAGTCTTGGGCACATCTGCATCCTTAACCCTTAGCTGATGATACCCTGATCTGAGATCAATCTTAGAAAACACACCAGCTCCCTTCAACTGATCAAACAGATCGTCAATTCTAGGCAACGGATACTTGTTCTTCATTGTTACTTTGTTTAACTGCCGGTAGTCAACACATAACCTCAGTGTCCCATCTTTCCTCTTAACAAACAGTACCGGAGCTTCCCATGGTGACACACTGGGGTGTATAAACCCCTTGTCTAGTAATTCTTGCAGCTAGATTTTTAACTCTTTCAATTTAACAGGTGCCATCCTATATAGAGCAATTGAAATTGGAGCTGTACCTAGCATAATCTCAATAGCAAATTCAACTTCCCTTTCTGGTGGCAAACTAGGCAATTCCTCAGGAAATACCTCAGAGAAATCCCTTACTGTGGGTATGTCAGACAAGTTAAGTTTACCCTGCCTAGTGTTAACTACGTGTGCCAGATAGGCTTTACACCCTTTTCTCATCCATCTCCTTGCAACTGTAGCTGAGATGACATTGGACAAGAAATCTGTCCTTTCACCCACAACTGTTATTTCTTCGTTCTCAGCAGTTTTCAGAAAGATTCTCTTCAATTCACAATCTACTATTGCCTGATGATGGGATAACCAATCCATTCCCAAAATCACATTAAACTAATGGAAAGGCAGTTCGATTAAGTCTGCTGAGAACTCTTTCCCTTGAATCTTCAATGGACAGCCCTTATATACTTTGTTTACTACCATACTGTGGCCTAGCGGATTTGTGACCAAGATGTCTTGATCACTTTCCTCTATTAGGATTCCCTTTTCTATGGGCAGCTTGATACAAATATATGAATGAGTAGATCCAAGATCCACTAATGCATGCACAAAAGTATTATAGAGGAGGAACGTACCCTTGATGACATATGGAGCATCCTGTTCCTCCTGTGCCCTTATAGCATAGGCTCTGGCTAGTTTTCTGCCTTCTGCTCTCTCGACAGACTATGATACAGGTTTTTCTGAAGTACCGACTGCCTCAACCATACCTGACTTTCCACCCCTTGGAGCTGGAAGGGCAGGCCTAACAATTGATACCGGAGTGGATGTAGCAGTTCTGCGCAGACAATCTCGGATTAGGTGGTCTGTAGACCCACACCGTAAACAAGCACCTATCATCCTCCAACATTCCCCCTTATGCCATTTTTGGCAATGTAGGCAAGCAATAGATAATGTTGGGACTGGTCCCCTGAACCCTGTCCCTGGAGAGCTAGCCACTGAAGGTGTGGATTGGCCTCTTCTTGGTGCAAACTGAGATTTGGGCCTCTGTGACTGACCCTGACTTGGTGCTCTACTGAAATTCTGAGTAAGTGAACCTCTGAATTCCTTACTAGGGGCAGAAGATGTACTGGTCTGACCTTGACCTCTTTTCTGCTGTCTGTCCCTTCTGTTCTGCTCATTTATTTTAACTCTTTCAACCTTCAGTGCGGCTTCCAAATTCTGCTATGGAGTACAATGAAGTTGTTTCAAGACTCTTCCAGTTCTGTCTAACCAGTTTTCAGCTGTGACAAAATCATCTTCCCTTTTGTCCAGAAAATCCACTGCTCTGAACTTCCTAAGTTTCTCCGTATGAGATTTTTTATGTGGAAGTGGTGGTGGTGGCATAACTCCTGCCATCTGTCTAAAGAACTCAGCCATTTGTTGAAATGTGGCTGGTGCATCTGGTACTGGTGGAGCAGGTTCCCTCTTGTCTCCTGGTTCAGTCATAGATGGAGCATGACTCTCCACCTCCTCATCGATCGCTCTCTGCGATGTGGAGTCCATATTCTGATCAAAATAACAAATCAAAAGATCTGCATTAGAGTCATCTTAACACTTACAATGCAATGCATGATATGCAAACTATCTAGGTCCAGAAATGCCTAAATAGTGCTTTGATACCACTAAATGTAACACCCCTCGCCCGTCTACAGTATAGCCGAGCAAGGCGTGCTACACGGCGTGCCGGAGCACCTAGTCTGTAATCAACTCATTTCCTGAACTCAATTTGATTTTTTAGAAGTCTTTTATATAATATTCATATCATGCCGATACTATTTTCATACTTTAATAAAATCAATATTTCAAAAATGGTAATAAAAATCTGGCATGGTGCCGTCTGTATTTCGGACAAAATGTATTTCTAAACCTGTTAAAAATAGTTCAATGTGATAATCTCAACCATCCAACTAATTTTTCAGTCTCACAATTTCATAATTTCAAAATACAGTCCATCATATTTTACATTCATCAAAACACTATCCATAGGAGTTTAATATATACAAATTATTACAAACTTTAAAGTTTTATGATATCTATACATATTACATAACAAAATGTCAAAATACAACTGATAGTCATTACACAAGATCCTAAGTCCTACTATGTATGCAGTGTAGTGTAGATGACTCTGGACTCCTGTACAGATCTGATGTCTCACCCGGTCGTAGGTCTACTGGGCTCCCCAGCTGTGTCTCCAATACCTACGCATTACAAAAGCAACGCGTTAAGCAATTTTGCTTAGTGGTGCCAAATATAAAGAAATATACACTAAAATACAGTAAATGAATTGTTTATGAATTTATGACATCGATATTCTTTACAGTTGTTGATTCTACTTTTATTTACTAACCTTTCATTTTTGCTAACTTTGGTAGTGTTGTATGTCAATAAACTGAATTTAGCTATTTGAATTTAATAATGCTTAAATTAACTGCCCGTTTATCCTATATACTGGCCAGACTGGATAAACAGATATACTAGCACTGGGTACCTAGTACCTCAGGCTGTCACACCATCGGTCACAAAGTGTCTCCCGGTGTGTAAACAGTGTGGCTAAAAAGCCATATAATCAATCTGGCGATAAGCCAAGTATAATAACACAATATGTATAGCCGTAGGCTATTAAAGTCACAGTGCGGCATAATATGCCGTAAAAACATAGTATGGCATAAAGCCATTTATAGAATAGCTGTCAGAATCCTATTGGCATGCGAACCTATCCAAACTAGTCAACTAGGAAAACTATGGCACATTATAAATTAATTGTTTAATTCCTCATTTTTTTTGAGTTTGCTAATTATCATGTAATTCACAAGTCAATGTAAATGTTGACCTTTTTAGGTAATATGGATAAGTTGATTCTAGCATCAACATGTCACAATTTGTAATTCAATATGCTGCCAATATAGTGCAATTTACCATTTTTAGAAGTTGGCATTCATTGCCAAATTACTTCAAGCATCATTGTATGTAAATGTCAAATTTTCAATTTTAGTGTGCTAGATTGGTCTAGCTTAATGTCCTATTTCTCTTGATTTTTAGCTTTTGGTCAAAGAAGAAAATTGTAGCTCTATGTCTTATTGAACATTTGGCAAAATTTCAGGTCATTCTGAGTTGTATAGACCAAGATATGGTCAATTTACTAAAGCTAGACAAATTGCACCTTTAGTGCAAAATTTAGTCAATTTTAGGTCACATTTAATTATGGCAGTTTTGGTACCCAAATTTGTGCAAGCAATTTCACTTGGTTCTGGTCATTTCTGGGCTTTGGTGTCTTCATAAGAATTGTATCTCTATGTCTAGGCTATCCATGGTAAAAATTTCAGATCATTTGGACCTGTTTTGAGTGAGTTATGGTCATCTTAATGACTACTATTCATATGGTCAAAAATCTGGGTTTGCAAGGTTGCAATTTCGGATTTGGTCATTTTTAAGGTTAATTTCTAGGCAGAATTTTGGCAACATATCTACATGAAAGTTGGCCTATTTGGTGTCTAGTTTCACCCCCCCATTGGTCTCATACCAATTGGGTTCACAATGTTGCACTTATAACCTAATTTAGGTACTGCCAACACACACAACCTGCATTTGAAAATTACACTTCCAATTTTGACAATCCTCCTCCTCCCAATACTTCTATATTCAATCATGGCACTTCTATATATATTGTACACAATTCCAGCAACCATTTTGGGCAAAACACTCAAGTGCTTAATGCACACAATACACCATTAAAGTTCAACATTTAATTTCACTGAAATTCAACATACCTCAACACCAATATTGCACATACACTTCCATGGCAACTACACATGCTGCTCACAATTTAATACCATCACATCTCATTAATAAATTACATAAACTCACATATAATTTCATAATATTATAGGCTACCAAACATGGCTGTTTACCAAAGTATCAAAGTCCCATTTTCAAACCCTTAATTCAAGCACTAACATGCACATACTTGGACATTAACCTACTACAACTTCCATTTGAGTTAATCAACCTTATTTCCTACCCATTAGAGGTAAGAAAAACTCAAATACAATAAACTTTCATGGCTGCCAAAAATGGACAAGTTCATATCTCAATATTTTCTTCCTTTCCCTTCACCAAATTAATCACCTCAACCTAAGCACAAAGTTTACTAAAGCAAGGGAGAGGATTTGGACACTTACCACTTGAGAGCTTCCCTTAAACTTCACCAAATCTTCTTTTTCTTGTTCCCAATATCTCCCCCAAGGTGAGTAGGCAAGCTTTAATAAAGGAATTATGTGTGAAAGATGGCTTGATGATGGAGAGGGAGAGCTTCATGCATGGGCCGCAATGGAGCTTTCATGGAGGACAATTTGGATGGTTGTTTGGGAGGAAGAAGATGGACTGAATTTTTGTCCACTTTGCTTTGTTTAAGTCCCTTAATTCATGGTTAGTGGAGCACTAAGGTATCCTTTATTGTTTAATTATTCAAAGTTTCCTTATTTGCACATTTATCTCAATTCTTTCACTATTTACATAATGTATCTCATTTTAATTTTTCATGACATTTTCAAAGTGTAATATCATTTATTTTAATGGAAATTGAGGTCAAAAGGCAACCCTAGGTGTCAAATGACCAAAATGCCCCTCTTCGGGTTGTATTCCTGATTTTTTTGATAACACCAATTTTTGTCTGTTTCTCAATTAATCATTTTTCTTTGTACTAATTTATTAACTTTTCTTTGATATTTCTAGTGTCAATTATATTTTAATAAACCTTTAATTATGTCTCGAAATTTAATTCCGAGGGTTCCCGTGGTCCTAGGGTAGGCAATTGCCTTCGCCATAACTTCCTAGTGCGGTTACCCATCGCTATAGTGCCAGCTCGTTTAACCTAGTTTTATTTTCTCTCTTTCATTTTTCTTTGATTTCTCTTGTATTTTCTTTTTATTTATTTCATCATTATATGCTTGTTCACTGTCACCGAAGTGTAGTTCCAGACATCCTGACTTGCCTGGATTGATATTAGGCCACTGGAGCAACAGAACATATAGAATACGTACAGGGAGGATGTTACATTAAATTTATTTTTAAAGTATTTAAATATGAATTTAATTATGAGAAATTAATTAATAGAGATTAATTAATTAATTTATATTTGATATAAATTGATTAGAAGAAGAGAAATAATTATTTTGGGTTGAGAACTCAAAATTAAAACACAAGGGTAATTTGGTCATTTCATAGGGTGACATGTGGCACCATGAGATGGTAACACATAACACCATATAAGTTTTCCATTTGTCTTCCTATCATGCAAGGTGATCGAAGTCAAGATTAAATCTAGCTTTGACACTTGGCTTAATGTGATTAGGTCAATTAAAATTAAGATGCAATTAGGTGATGACATGTGGTAAGGGTTTTAAGTGATGACCTAATTATAAAAGGGAAAAGAAAGAAAAATAAATACACTATTCTGATTTTTCTCAAAGTGTGCCGCCACCCAAAAGGCTCTCCTCTCCTCTTCTTCATCTTTTCTCGTCAATTCAAAGAGAAATCAATTGTTTTCTTTGAATTAAAATTGCTAGAAATTGTTTCTAGTGTCCTATATACATCTATAACCTTTCTAAAGGCAAATCCCTAATTTCTAATTGGTTGGCAAGGCTTGAGAAGCTGGTTTAGGGGCTTCCATTGGTGATCTTTGTGTGGACAAGCTAGAGGGACAACATTTGGGGTCCTAGGTGCTTCCTAAAGGTACCAATCGCATCTACAATGCATTAAAAGGTTAGTACACATATTCTTATATTAATCTAGGGTTCTAATGAATTAATTTGTTAATTTAAAAATCTTAAATGGCAAATGTAGATCCTAATACATATTAAAAGAGTTTTAATATGCAATTGAATATTGAAATCAATTAGGTACATAATGGATATGGTATGATGCATGAAATCCTAGAAGAAATTTTTGAATTCAATATTCTAATCTAACAATTTTCATGCTTCCGCTGCTTCAATTGGTATCAAAGCCACTATATTTGCCATTTAGATTGTTTAATATCTGATTTAATTGTGTGATTTGATCAAAAGTTGATTGATTCATTGCTGGTTGTATAGAAGAGTGTGGCGGTATAATGTTTGTGCTCCATGGTGCGCATGGTTTTAGCACCACAATGGTGCGCAAGGTATATGGGCTTTGAATGTGCAATTGTTATGTGATCTAAGGCCCATCCCATGACTAATTAAAATGTTTAACTAGAAGTTTTAATCACACAATTAAATTTTGATTCAAATATGAATTTTTAAATTTGTTTGAATAAGATTCAAATCTAAATTTTTAAATTTGTTTGAATGAGATTCAAATCTGAATTTTTAAATTTGTTTTGAATAAGATTCAAATCTAAATTTTTAAATTTGGTTGAATGAGATTCAAATCTGAATTTTTTAGTTGAATATGAGATATTCAATTTAATTTTAGTATGTATATTTTATTTAATTGTTAAATGTTAATATGCATGATGGATGATCATGGACAATAAAAGACCAATGTGATTGGATTTATTTCTTTTATTTTTCTTTGGGTTTTAAAATAATTAATTTTATTTTGTTGGCATGTATTATAAAGGTTGTAATATTTTTGGATTGTAATTTCATTTATTTGAGGACTTTGAAGTCCATGTTCTTATAAATTCACCTTGGTATGCCAAGGATTACAATGTAATGGATTGCAAGAAGATCAAGGAGGTCAAGAGCATTGGTGGGACCAGTGGGAGGAATTCAAGATCAAGTGTTGATTATGTACTCCTTCAACAACTCTTGTAATATGAATGAATGAAATGCACTTAGGAATTCCCTGATTCAATTCTTGGTGGCTCAGAATTGAATCCCTTAGAAAGTCCATGATCATACCATATTTATATGTTTATCCATGAATGTATGAGATGTATGGGAATGTATGTAAGTATATGATATATGCATGTTAATTGGATAATGTGCAAAGTGAGACCATAATAGTAATTAAGCCGACCACAAAATCTTCCAAACAAATGATTAAGTTGGAAATGGTATAATTAAGGTAATTATGTCATGGGCCCTCCATTGAGGCAATTATTTTAAAAAATTTTAAATACTTGCATATGATGCAATTAATTTAAGAGATTTTCTTAAGAATAATTGTTAAGCTTGAGATGTTGTAAATATGTAAATGGTTTAGTAGCCAATAATGGATGTGCCTAAGGACATTAAAATTATTTGAATGTTTACTGGCTCAATGGGATCAACTTAACTAATGCAAGATAAGTCAATAATGGATGTGCCTGAGATTTTGAGCATTAAGGGCTAAGTAAATGATTGAACCTCATATGAGATGTGATGGGCAAGGAGTTGCTCACTTACAATTTATTGTAATTCCAATAATGGATGTGCCTAAGGATGATCAATAAGACTATAAGAATTCAATCACCCACTATAAATCCATCCAATTAGGATTTTCGTTTCCTATTTTGGAAGTGTAGGATTCACTAAGTTAGTGGGAGGACCAATTTGATTAAAAGACCATAATCATTTTGGTTAATTATATGATACATTTACTAATTAATCTGGTTATTTTTTTCAGTTAATTTTCTAATAAAAATGAGCACACAACAACCACCACTATCCAATATCCTTGCGAGCATACTTGATCACAATAGGTTGACAGGACCTAATCTTTCTGATTGGCTAAGAAATTTGAAACTTGTCCTGAACCTTGAACATATAGGATATGTTCTAGACTCAAAGGTTCCTGGTCCCTTACCTCTAAAGGACCCTCAAGAGGAACATGAAACTTTGGACAAGTGGAAGGAGCATGATATGAGAGCCAAGTGTTACATGTTTGCTTCTATGAGTAATGAGTTACAGAAGCAACATGAAAATATGCAATATGCAAGTGAAATCCTCCTTCACCTGCAAGAGTTGCATGGTGAGCACAGCAGGAATGCTAGGTATGAGATATCTAGATATCTATTCTGCATGAGGATGTCTGAGGCACAGAATGTTGGGGATCATGTCCACAAGATGATTCGGCTTAATGAGCAGCTGAAACATCTTGACTTTAATATGGATTTCCAACTACAGACGGATTTCATCCTTTAGTCCCTACCTGAGTCATTTGGGAATTTTATGACAAATTTCCATATGACTAAGCAGGAATACACCTTGGCTGGTTTACTTAACATGCTAGTTATTGCCCAAAAGAATCTACTGGGCAATAAAGGAAAAGAGGTAACTTTGATTGCATCTTCTTCTGCTGGAAAGTCCAATAAGAAGAAGGGCAATAAGAAAAAGAAACCTCAAATTTCTGGTCCTTCCAAGAAAATAGCTAAACAGAAAGGGAAGACTAAAGCTAATGGAGGCAAAGGAAAGTGTTTCCATTGCCAGAAGGATGGGCACTGGAAAAGGAACTGCCTAGAGTATCTTGCTTCTCTAAAGAACAAGAAGGATACACCTTTAGAAGGTATGTCTATATCTTGTTATTTAGATGTTGATGATGCTCATAGTTCATCTACAGCTTGGGTTTTAGATACTGGTGCTAGTTCTCACATTTCTTATGATATGCAGGAACTAGCAAACAGTAGCAGCTTGCGTTCTTGAGATGTTAGACTCCAGATTGGCGATGGCTTAACTGTTTAAGCTTTAGCCATAGGATCTAAATCTTTTTACATGTGTGGACATGTTTTGTGTTTGAATAATATTTTTTATGTGCCTAATGCTTTTAAGAACATCATTTCTATATCTACTTTGACTAGAAATGGTTATGAATTTCAGTTCACAGATGATGCTTGCAATATTTATTTTAAAAATAAATATGTTGGCTCGGGTTATATGCATGATGGTCTTTATTATTTGGATAATAATGATAAACACAAAATGAATGCAAGCAATCTAAAAGAATGCAATGCCATGGTGAAAATCAACTCAAGTTCAAAATATATTTGGCACTTAAGATTAGGTCATATTGCAGAAGATAGGATTGCAAAATTGGAGAAAATAGAGATTTTATCCTCATTGGGTTCTGAACCTACTCCAACTTGTGAATCCTTCCTTCAAGGCAAAATGACTAGATCACCCTTTGTTGGACAAGGACTAAAAGCTAAAAATATTTTGGTGCTAATACATAGTGATGTATGTGATCCATTTAACGAAATGGCTAGAGGTGGTTTTCATTACTTTATTACCTTTACTGATGATAAATCAAGGTTAAGGTATTTGTATTTAATGAAATACAAACATGAATCCTTTGAATAGTTCAAAGAATTGAAATCTGAAGTAGAAAATCAAACAGGAAAAAGTAATAAAGCTCTTTGATCAGATCGTGGAGGTGAATACTTGAGTACTGAATTTGATGAATACTTGAAAGAGCATGGCATTGTTTCCCAGCTGACTCCTCCAGGAACATCACAGCTGAATGGTGTATCTAAAAGGAGAAATCGTACCCTATTAGATATGGTACATAGTATGATGAGCTATACTGATATGCCAATCTCCTTTTGGAGATTTGCATTAGAATCAGCTTTGCATATTCTAAATTGGATTTCATCAAAATCAGTATCTTCCACACCTTATGAGATATGGCATGGAAGAAAATCAAGTCTTAAGCATGTTAAGATTTGGGGTTGTCTAGCTTATTTCAAAAAGCTGAACACTGATAAATTGGAAACCATATTAGAAAAGGGTCGATTTGTTAGATATCCAAAAGAGAGTTTTGGATATTATTTTTATTTGCCTACATCACAAAAGGTTGTGGTAAGTATAGATGCCACATTTCTTGAATAATAGTTTGTTCAAGAAGGAGGCAAAGGAAGGAAAATAGAGTTAGAATTGGAGAAATCTGACCAACCAACAGATCAGATGGATATAGATCCATTTAGTCAACCTACACCTATTGATGAAACATCTACAGCTATTCCCCGTAAAATTAACCAGGATATCTCACCCACCAGTGAGATATAGTTTTCTTCATGAAGAAGAACAAGAGTTATTTACTCATGAAGAAGTAGATCATGGAGATGATCCACTTACCTATGAAGAAGCTATATCAGATATAGACTCTTCAAAATGGATTGATGCTATGAATTCCGAAATTGATTCCATGTATAAGAATCAAGTTTGGGATCTTATTGACCCACCTGAAGGTATTGTATCTATAGGGAATAAATGAGTTTTCAAGAAGAAAATTGGTTCTGATGGAAAGGTAGAGACCTATAAAGCAAGGCTAGTAGCAAAAGGGTTTCGCCAAAGGCAAAGAATCAACTATGAGGAGACTTTCTCGCCTATTGCCATGTTTAAATCAATTAGGATTCTATTAGCGATAGCTGCATACTATGATTATGAGATTTAATAGATGGATGTCAAAATAGCTTTTCTCAATAGATACATTGAAGAAAACATTTTCATGGAACAACTTAGGGGTTTTGAATTCCAAGATGGTTCCAAGGTATGCAAGCTAAAGCGATCCATTTATGGGTTGAAACAAGCTTCGAGGAGTTAGAACATCTGTTTTGATGAAGCCATTAAGTCATTTGGTTTTATCAAAAATGAGGATGAGCCATGTGTATATAAGAAGGTTAGTGATAGTGCCATCACATTCCTTGTCTTATATGTGGATGACATTTTGTTGATGGTTAATGACATAAGTATGTTGACAGCTACAAAGGTATGGTTGTCAAATACATTCTCCATGAAAGACTTAGAGGAGGCAACCTATATTCTTGGGATTCACATCTATAGAGATAGAGTGAAAAGAATAATTGGTTTATCCCAAAGTCTATACTTGGAAAAGGTGTTAAAGAGGTTTAACATGCTTAATTCCAAAAGAGGATTGTTACCAGTGAGACATCGTATCCACCTTTCTAAAGAGATGTCTCCAAAGACACTTGAAGAAAGAGATAAAATGGCCAGGATTCCATATGCTTCGGCTTTTGGAAGTTTGATGTATGCAATGTTGTGTACTAGGCTAGATATCGCATATGCTGTTAGTTTGACTAGCAGGTTTCAATCCAATCCAGGTTTGGAATACTGGATAGCTATCAAAAATATCCTTAAGTACTTGAGAAGAACTAAGGATTTATTCTTGATTTATAGAGGTGGTGACTTACAATTGGATGGTTATACTGATTCTGAAATCCAATCAGATATCGATGATAGAAAGTCTACCTCTAGGTATGTGTTCATTTGTAATGGAGGTGCAGTCAGTTGGAAGAGTTCCAAGCAGTATTGCAGATTCCACTCTGAGGTGAGTATATTCTTTGTATCAAATCTTTGCAAAAGAAGTCATTTGGATAAAGAAGTTCATGATAGAACTTACAGTAGTTTCTTCCATTGAGTCAGCAGTTCCACTCCACTATGACAACAATGGAGCAGCCATATAGGCTAAGGAACCCCGATCTCATCAGAAATCCAAACATATAGAAAGGCGCTACCACATTATCAGAGAAATAGTTGGGCGAGGTGATGTACCCATGTAGAAAATAGCATCAGCTGAAAATCCAGCTGATCCATTCACTAAGCCTATGTCACAAGCTCAGCTAGATCGACATCTTCAGAAAATGGGTCTAAGATATTGTAATGAATGGCTCTAGTGCTAGTGGGAGATTGTTAGTAGTATGCCTTAGAGCATATCATTTAGTATGTATCTTGTACATGTTTAATTAACAAAAAGGCATTTTTACTTTTCCATTTACATAACATATTTATGTGTAATAGAAAATGTCCATTGATATTTTGTTAGAAATTCTATTCTTAAATTGTTAAGAATATGAATGACAGTATTTCTAGCATAAAATATCATAAATTAGTTCTCAATCGAGGATACTTCACAATAAGGACATGACTTATCCAGAAAGATTGTAATCATATTTATTCCCAAATTATTTATATGAGATGTAAATAAGATAGAATGGTGAGTCTCATGTCATATAACAAACATGATAAGCACTTATGTATGATAAGTAGGCTCAACTAGTGACACTTATGACAAGCACGTGGAGTTTACTCTTGTCAATGCATTGTCATAAATCATATCAATGCATATAATCTTTAGACCTGAGATAGCATAGTTATCTTATATATAGGTGGTTTGAGTTTGATACTACTTTCATACTTGTACTGTGTATGGGTATATGGGCATGTGTTGGCTTCTACTAGTTATATATGGAGGTAGGTGTTGATCAATATGGAATCTTTTACCCTAGCTAAATAGGGATAAAATCCTATATTCATTTAATTGTTCTTGATGTTTCAAGTTCCTAGCCAGGACAGACAGATTTAGATAGAAAAGAGTTTCTAACAAGAAAATATTTTTAATCAAGAATTGGAATTAAAAGAGAACATAATATCCATAGCAAATGGAGTTTGACATTAACCATGACTCTAGCTGGAATTGGGATTTTATAACAGAAAGATTTTAGTGCATGGTAACATATGATTATAGGTTCATTTAAAGGTATTCCTTGTTACTGATTGGGTGGCTATGGCATGCTATGCTAAGTGTCAACCATGATCTATGAGATGCTTAAAATGATTTAGAGAAATTATTTATGATAAGAAAGAGTTCTAATGATATTAAGAGTTAATATCATATCTCATTGCCAATTAGTGATGAGCCTAGTAAGTCACACACATACACAAGATAATCACCAAGTTAAATGTGATTTAATTGATTAATTAAATAGGTTTGGTTTGCAATAAGATTGCAAAGTCCCTAGTATGGCTTGAAACCAAATCTAGGTTATTGGATGTATAGTATAAGTTAAATTTATATTTAAAGTGTTTAAATATGAATTTAATTATGAGAAATTAATTAATAGAGATTAATTAATTAATTTATATTTGATATAAATTGATTAGAAGAGGAGAAATAATTATTTTGGGTTGAGAACTCAAAATTAAAACACAAGGGTAATTTGGTCATTTCACAGGGTGACTTGTGGCACCATGAGATGGTGACACATGACACCATATAAGTTTGCCATTTGTCTTCCTATCATGCAAGGTGATCGAAGTCAAGATTAAATCTAGCTTTGACACTTGGCTTAATGTGATTAGGTCAATTAAAATTAAGATGCAATTAGGTGATGACATGTGCAAGGGTTTTAAGTGATGACCTAATTATAAAAGAGAAAAGAAAGAAAAATAAATACACTATTCTGATTTTTCTCAAAGTGTGCCGCCACCCAAAAGGCTCTCCTCTCCTCTTCTTCATCTTTTCTCATCAATTCAAAGAGAAATCAATTGTTTTCTTTGAATTAAAATGACTAGAAATTGTTTTTAGTGTCCTATATATATCTACAACCTTTCTAAAGGCAAATCCCTAATTTCTAATTGGTTGGCAAGGCTTGATGTAACACCCCTCACTCGACTACAGTGTAGCTGAGCAAGACATGTCACACTCGATGCCGGAGCACCCTATTTTATCTTACTTTATTCGTTTAAAAATTTTGTTCTTGTTATATTTTTATATCAATTTTTCTATGGAGAAACCAGCAGAGTTTCCCCTATTTCTATTACCATTTGGCGTATTTTACTATTCACCTGTTTGAAATTTAACAATATTTTCAAAATAAAATCTCATAATCATCTCATATTTCAATTCTCATATTTCCATTAATTTACATAATTTGCAAACTAATTGAATAAATTTACAATTTACATGATATACAAATTAATTACATATGAAAAAGCTAATCTATTAATTTATATCACATTTCTATTAATTACCTGTTCATAATCTACATTACAATACAATATCTAGCATTTTATACAAAATACAAAATATAATCTATATGGGCCCTACCTACATGTATTGCTGAGGAGGTGACAAACCTTGAGCATTTCTGACACTTTTGCAGATTTGGACTTCAAAATCCAAGTCTAATATCCACTGGGTTTTGCCTTTAGTACCTGCGCGAAGGAAACAAATCTATCGCGCTAAACATTTCTGCTTAGTGGTGCAATAATATAACAAGAAAATAATATATACAAATAAAGAAAGAATAGAGTATAATTTAAATATTCAGGAATCAATTTGATTTACTATGATGTTTCTAGTATTAACTATCTTATATGCTAATTCATTCCTCTTCTAGCCTTACAGTAATAATATTCAATATACATTTTATTCTAGGAATATTGTATTTGAGGTCTCTCTACGATTTTGCAAATTGTATTTTTGTTATGTTTCTATTGCTAATCTCTTTTTCACATTTCATTCAATACTTTATAATGTTTTTAAATGCTAATATACTTAAATAATTTCAATAATTTACACTGCCCAAATAACCTATGACAGGCTGACTAAACTGGATAATGGGTCGTTGGCACTGGACACCGCGGTGCCTAAGGCCGTCATATCATGGGACGCGGAACATCAACCATGTATGCAGTCAGTATGGATAAAAAGCCATGATAACACATAATCGGGCATAAAAGCCATGAGTGCAGACATAAAGCCATGAGTGCAGGTGCCATGAGCGCAGGCATAAAGCCATAAATATAGGCATAAAGCTTTTCACAGTACTACTAAAACAATACCCTATTGGCATGCCAATATATCCAATCTGACACACATGTCTAGGAAATACATGGGCACATAGTACTATTAAATGTTAATATATTGTGTTTTATGACTTGGAATTCATATGATAATTCATATGATTACAATTCTCATTAATGGTTCTCATGCACCATTGTACTTAAAACATTCTTCTATGTTTTAGGGTCACTCAAATTCAAAAATCACAATTCACTAATCATATTATATATTATCAATCATAATGGCTTCTTTAATTTCTTTTATTATTCCTTATATTTTTTGGGTTACTATTCACTCAATTTGTTAACTTTACTATTCACACATTACTATTCACTCAATTTGTTAACTTTTTCATACATAATATGTATACAAATTATAGATACATAATTATTCCATATTTTGGGTTCTAGATTTGTTGGTATTGATTGCCAATATCATTTCAAAACTTATTTTATGTTATTCAAAATTTTCAGATTTCATGCTTTAAGTTTACTATTCCATTGATCATTGTTACAGTAGAATTTTGACAAAACTTTCTCAATGAAAGTTGTTTCTTTATGTGTCTTTTTAATTCTCTTTTTGAATCACTCTATTTGGAGTTTTGTAGCTCAAGTTATGGCCATTTTACTATAACTAGCCGGATTGACTTGTACCCAGAATTTCTGGGCAATTTGGTTCTGCCAGATTTGATGTCCTAATTTGGACTAGCAATTTGAATTGGGTAGGTTTAGAATTTGAGTTTGTGTTCTCGATTAAAGTTGTTCCAAATTGTCTAAGATTTCTATTGATATAAAATTCAGGTCAATTGGATATTTCTACTCTGAGTTATGGCTAAATGAACAACACAACACTGTTCATTTGGTCACTTTTACTAGGTCTAGAATTGGTTATCCGGATTTAGCCAATTTGTAGGTCATCCTAAGTTTGTTTTCTAGGCAAGATTTCTTCATCAAAATTGTGACTTGATATGTCTAGTTTCATATCGAATTGGCCTTGCACCAATTGAACCTACACAACTCAAGTTACAGCTACCTAAACTTGCTAGACTCACATCCAGCCCTATAGGTCACCTAAGGCAGCATACCTAACCTCAATTCCATTGGCATAAATCACTTCAATTCCTCATCAAATATAGCCAAATGGTCACTAATTGACCATTAGGACTCCAATTCCATAACACATGAACAAAACCCTAACTTCATGCCTCAAACCCTAATTTTCAAATGTCTGTTTCATATAACCCATGCAAAACTAACATTCTAACATATATACACACTAAACAACTCCAATAATCACAATTTATTTCATTCAAATTCATCAACTCCCTTAACTCATAAGCTGGCCAAAATTTCTCTTGAATTTCTTTCCATTTTCCTACTTAAGTTCAAGTTTAAAGAAGAGAAAGGGAAGAAGGTAGCACTAACCTTGAATTAGCCAATTCCCAAGGCTTGAAAACTCCACTTTTTCTCTTTCTTTTTGCTGCCCAAGTCTTGCTCGAGGTGTGAGGAGGAGTTTTGATGAAGGAAACTTATGATTTTATGGTGAATTTTCAAGAGTTTTTCTAGTGAGAAGATGAAACAACAATGGAGGTTGGCAAGGGAGATGGGTCTCGGCTGGAGAGAAGGAAGAAACTAGAAATTTCTTTTTGAATTTTGACTCATTTTTCCATTTTTTATTGGTTTAAGTGTGCTTGTTAAAATTTGATTAGTGGAGACCTCACTAATGACATCATGTGATGTCATATTTCCAATTTTCTTTCATTTTCTTTTCTTTTCTTTACTACCAATTTTTAATTAAATTTTTAGTAATATTTATTCATATTTTATGTCATAATAATTATTTACTTAACTGGATAAGTTGGTCAAAAATCGTCTTTGAAGGCGAAATGACCAAAATGCCCTCCGTTTGGCTTAAGGAGCCCAAACTATTTGTACCAATTGATAAAATTCCAGAAGCATTTTCTTAGCATTCTAATGCTATCGAAGCCTCAATGACTCTACTCTGGAATCCCAAAAATTATTTAATGAATTTTCCCCTGGGTTTATTGTCACAACCTGCTCCTCGTAAGATGTAACATGCTCCCGTAGTACACCTAATGAATTACCGTACTTCGCCTACCGGTAACCCATTAAATATACTACAAGGGATTTTGAAATAATTTTCGTTCATTTTTAAATTGGTGGGTTAAATTTTCTCAGATATTAAAAACCTTTATTTAAAGTCCAAACATAAATCAAATTTTTAGATATTTAAAAAATTTCCGCAATTTTTACAAAAATTTCGGCTGAGTGCCATCTGTATTTTAAGAAAATAATTCTTCAAAACCTGAAAATAAGGACACTCCCAATATTTTTCTCAACAACTTCTTCAAATTTCACAATCAATCTCAACCAATTTCTCAAGTCTCAAAATTCAAACCATCCTCATTTTACAAATTAACACAAGCAATTTAATACACAGTTTAAATTAAATCAAACATTGAAATATCTCATTAAGATAACAAAATTAATATTTACATTAATGGGAGTATTAAAAAAAATTAGTAGTGCAAACTTTATAAATACATAAAATTTCAAGATAATATTACAATAATTTGTATTTCATTACAATCCATAAATATATTAAAAAAGAGTTGGTACAACTGCTCAAAGGAAATTTCATACATATAATTACAGAATTATATCAAAATCTAAAGTACAAGGGTATACCTATGATATACCCGAGGATAATCTCACCGTGTCTTTCAGTAACCTCGCTTAGTTGCTTTATATTTTCTTTCACCTGCGACAGCATACAAAGCTATCGCTGAGTGGTGAACTCAGTGGTGTACAAACTAATAATTTAAAACTTAATACAAATTATTCTTAATAATTCATAATGAATAAAAATTTAAAATTTTTAAATTCTTCAAAATCCATGACATTCAAAAATCATTATTTTCATTCATGCAAATTATTCATTTGAATAACATTTTGATCAAATAGTAACTATTTATTTACATTTCTTTTAAATTTCGAAACAATACAAAAATATTTTGAATCACTAACAAATTATTTATTTCAATCACAATTTATCAAATTATGCATAATTTAAAGGGCATTGCCAACAATTCACACAGTTAATCCGATGACCTAAAATTCAAATAGATGTCGTGTTGTACACTACGACATTTCACATTCTCCCAATAACCAAGGCTAAAAGGGAGAAACAAAGACTAGCTAGTATATATGAGTACTCATTCAAATTCTTCCCCAATTGGCAAGCCAGAGAGGAAGTAACTCTCCCCATCTAATGGAGGAGATATCTCATTAGACAAGCTAATGAGAATTCACAACAAATTTTGCCATGTCAACTGTGGTTTCAAATCATATTCAAAACAATTTCTATTTACAAAGTATTTACAAATCATCAACATATTTAATCATCATAAATTCATGCTCAAGGTTGGCAATACATCAAACTTAAAATTTATAATCCTTAAAACAATGCAATAAATCCTTAAATGTATAAGAAAATTTATATTCAAATTATACAATTTCATTCAATAAGTTAAAATTCTCAACACAACAAAAATCATAAATCATACCATAAATTTATTTCAAATCAATTTGGAATTGAAAAATAACAAAAGAGTTAGTTGTGCACAAACCTTAAGCGAGTCGCCTCTTGGCCTTAACTCGATTCCTCGGGTTCTTTCTCGGTGTTCTTTTCAATTGAAACACACAATTTCATAGTGTTTCAGTACCATAACTTAGCATAAATTCAAAAATAAATTTAACGTCACTTTTACCTAGCTCTAATGTGCTAAACTCGCCGTTTCTTAAATTTTTGTATTTCGGGTTACTATTCACTATACTATTCAAGTCAAATTGTTGACTTTCTAAGGCTTAATAGGTATGGGAATTTCAACTTCACCCACATACCACATTTTGATCACTAAATTTGTTGGTTTTAGTTTTTTTCTCAAATTCTAAGTCTTTTAGGCAAATTTGCAAATTTTCAGTTTTGGTATCCTAAGTTGCACTGTTCCATTTGTCACTTTACTGTTATAATTTGGCAAAACTTTCTCCATAGAAAATGTTCCTTATTGTCTTAAGTTTATTCTCCTTTTTTAATCACTCCAATTGGATTTTTGTAGCTCAAGCTATAGCCATTTGAACTATGGCTGCCGGATTAGACTTAACCCAGATTTCTGGGCAAATTTTTGGTCCTGGAAATTTAAGGTCACCAAATTTGGGTGGCCAAATGACTTGGTTAATGGCATAATTTGGATTTGTGTTCTTCATGAAAGTTATAGGTCTATACCTCAACTGTCCACTGGTAAAATTTCAGGTCATTTAGACCTACCTAGCTCAAGTTATGGCTAAATAAACAAATACTATTCATTTGGTCAGTTTGTACAGGGTAGACTGAAATTTTCCGAGTTTGGTCAATTTGTTCACTAGGTTTTGGTCATTTTTTGGGAATGCTTCCTAAATGAAAATTGTGTCATTTAGTGTCTATTTTCATTCCCAATTGGTCTCATATCAATTGGACTTATAAATTTTTATTTTTGTTCCCTCAAAGTAAACTTGGTCATACTGCCAGCAGCATGACCACATTGAATCCGAATTTGGTTTCAACTCCAACACTTTTAACACACTTCATTTGGTCACCATTGACCATTTCCCACTTCAAACTAGGTCGAAGACATCTTTTACCAATTTTTCACATTTTTGTCTCTAACCCTAAGTGTCCCAAAACCCTAGTTCACAATATCTTTGCATTTAATTGATTCAAAGCCTATATACATGTTTCTTCATCTCAAACAAGATCACATACACTTTTAAATCTATCAAACTCATGCAATAATCCCCTCATACACATGCTGGCTGAAATTCAGCTTGGTCCCTCAACAATTTATTTCATTTCATTTTAAGTTTATTTCTAAGTTAATCAAGCTATAAACACAACTAATAAACTAATTTTGCAACTTAAATCACTAACCTCAATCTTTGATGTCCAATTCTTCAATTCTCTTCCTTTTTCTTTTTCTTTGCTCTTTCAATCCTCTTCTTAGGTTGAGGTAACAAGTTTTGATGAAGTTTTATGGAAAATCTTAAGGTTAAGTGAGGGAATTTGAGCTTGAGTACAAGCTTCAATGGAGGTTTAACAATGGAGAGGGAGAGAGAAATGGGAGACGGCAACTAGGGAAAAAAGAAGACTTTGGATTTTTTTTTTCTTTCTTTATGTCTTTTGTCTTATGGAAGACCTAAAAATCAATTTAATTAAATTTATTAATTATAATCTTTATGGCATCATGCATAATGTCATGCATGATGTCATCTCCCTACACCTTTTTCATTTTCTCTTTTTTTTTTAATTTATTTTTCTATTAGTTCTTTAATTTAATTCCTGACTCTGAAATTTTTTTTTCTCCGATTTTATGTGACAGTTAGGTCAGGAGTCAGCTCTCGGGGTCAATTGACCAAATTACCCCTCGCCGGTTTAACCCTTTTTGTAAATAATTCAATATTTCTTTCGGCTCTCTGACCTAATCATTTGATTGACTTAACAATTCTTTTTCGTGATTTTCTCTTTTCCACTGTGTTCGTAATTGTCCTAAGGACTGCAGTGTCACATTTTACGGTTCGAAATTTGAGTTTAAATCGACTTCGCAGTCGTTCCCGAGAAGGTCACCCATTGTTGTGACTCTCAACTCGTTTAACTTCTTATATTCTGTTTTTCTTATTTATACTTAACTAATTGACAATTACTAATTATTTGTGTTTATAGCTTATCTAGTTGTCTTAAGTGTGGTTCTAATCGCCTTAATTGTCCGGACCAACACTGGTCACTGGAATAGTGAAATATACCAGGCTATGCAAATAGGGGTGTTACATTTAGAGTTTCTAGCTGTGAAAATAGCAACTTCCCACTGGGTTACCCATCGCTAAGATATCAGCTCATTTAACTTGGTTGTATTTTATTTCTAAAATTTTTTTATTAATTTTACTTATACTTATTTGAATTACTTATGACTCCTCACTCTAGTTTAAATATAGTTCCAGATATTCTGACTGTCCGGACCGACATTAGTCACCAGAACAGTCGAATGCACGGACTAGCTAAAGTGAGGGTGTTACACTTGAGAAGCTAGTTTAGGGGCTGCTATTGGTGATTTTGGTGTGGACAAGCTAGAGGGACAACATTTGGAGTCCTAGGTGCTTCCCAAAGGTACCAATCGCATTTACAGTGCATCAAAAGGTTAGTGCACATATTCTTGTATTAATCTAGGGTTCTAATGAATTAATTTGCTAATTCAAAAATCTTAAATGGAAAATGTAGATCCTAATACATATTAAAAGAGTTTTAATATGCAATTGAACATTGAAATCAATTAGGAACATAATGGATATGGCATGATGGATGAAACCCTAGAAGAAATTTTTGAATTCAATGTTCTAATCTAACAATTTTCATGCTTCCGCTCCTTCACCCAAGCCATGCGCACCATGGAGCATACAAACATGCTGCCACCTATGGTGATCTAAACAGCTTTGAATCAATCAAATTTTGATTAAATCACACAATTAAATCTCATATTAAACAATCTAAATGGAAAATATAGTGGCTCTGATACCAATTGAAGAAGCGAAAGCATGAAAATTATTACATTAGAGCATTGAATTTCAACATTTTTCTTCTAAGGTTACATGCATCATGCCACATCTCTTATGTGCCTAATTAATTTCAACGCTCAATTGCATATTAAAACACTTTTAATATGTATTAGGATCTATGTTTGCCATTCAAAATTGTGAATTAATAAATTAATTCATTTAAACCCTAGTTTAAAAGAAGAGTTAGAGCACTAACCTCTTTGATGCACTATGGATGTGATTGGCACCTTTAGGAAGCACTTAGGACCCCAAGTGTTGTTCCTCTAGCTTGTCCACACCAAGATCACCAATGGGCAGCCCCCAATTTGCTTCTCAAGCCTTTGCCAACCAATTATAAATTGAGTTCTCACCTTTAGAGAGGTTGTATGTGTGTATAGAACACTAGAAACAATTTCTAGTAATTTTAATTCAAAGGGAATGGAGTGATTCTCTTTGAATTGATGAGAAAAGATGAAGAGAGGAGAGGGAGGAAGAGGTGCCACCACACATAAGAGAGAAAAAGAGTGTTGGCTGATTTTTATTTTCTTATAACATCACTTTATATAATTAGGTCAAGTAATCACTTAAACTCCATGCCACATGTCACCACCACATTGCATCTTATTTTTAATTGACTTAATCACATTAAGCCAAGTGACAAAGCTAGACTTAATCTTGACTTTGATCAACTTGCATGATAGGAAGACAAATGACAAACTATGATGCCATGTGTCACCATCTCATAGTGCCATATGTCACCATGTGAAATGACCAAATTACCTTTATGTTGTAATTTTGAGTTCTCAACCCAAAATCATTATTTTGCCTCTTCAAATCAATTTATATTAAATATAAATTAATTAATTAATCTCTATTAATTAATTTTTCACAATTAAATTCATATTTAAATATTATAAATATAAATTTAACTTATACTATACATCCAATAACTTAGATTTGCTTTCAAGTCATGCTAGGGACTTTGCAATCTTATTGTAAACCAAGCCTATTTAATTAATTAATTAAACTCTTTAATTAATCAATTAAATCACATTTTACTTAGTGATTATCTTGTGTATGTGTGTGACTCACTAGGCTCATCACTAATTGGCAATGAGATATGATATTAACTCTTAATATCATCAAAACTCTTTCTTACCATAAATGATTTCTCTAAATCATTTTAAGCATCTCATAGACCATGTTTGACACCTAGCATAGCGTGCCATGGCCACCCAATCAGTAACAAGGAATACCTTAAATGAACCTTTAATCATATGTTACCATGCACTAGAATCTCTCTGTTATAAATCCCAATTCGAGTTGGAGTCATGGTTTATGTCAAACCCCATTTACTATGAATATTACATTCTCTTTTAATTCCAGTTCTTGATTAATTAGATTTTCTTGTCAGAAACTCTTTTCTGACTAAATCTGTCTGTTCTGGCCAGGAACTTGAAACATCAAGAATAATTAAATGAACATAGGACTTTATCCCTATTTACTTAGGGTAACAGATTCCATCTTGATCAACACCTACCTCCATATATAACTAGTAGGAGCCAACACATGCCTATGTACCCATACACAGTGCAAGTATGAAAGTAGTATCAAACTCCAACAACCTATATACAAGATAACTGTGTTATCTCAGGTCTAAAGATTATATGCACTGATATGATATATGACAATGCATTGACAAGAGTAAACTCCATGTGCTTGTCATATGCATCACTGGTTCGGCCTACTTATCATGTATAAGTGCCTATCATGTTTGTTATATGGCATGAGACTCACCATTCCATCTTATTTATATCTCATATAAATACCTTGGGAACAAACATGATTACAGTCTTTCTGGATAAGTCATGTCCTCATTGTGAAGTATCCTCGATTGTGAACCAGTTGAGGATACTTTGTGTTAGAAATACTGTCACTCATATTCTTAACAACTTAAGAATAGAATTTGTAACAAAATATCAATGGACCTTTTCTATTACACATAAATACATTATGTAAACGGAAAAGTGAAATTGCCTTTATTAATAAAATATTTACAAGATACATATTAAATAATATGCTCTAGGGTATACTACTAACATCTTCACCGATCTCCCTTTCTCGTTGAAGAACTGGAAAGATCAGTTTTTTAAACTGAGGAGCAAAGACCCGAATGGCTTTGAGGGCATCCCACATAGTTGGTAGTATTTGGTTCCTTCAATACCAAAGAAAATCGCCCTAAATAAAGATGAGGACACCATGGTGAAGGAGTTGAAGGATTAGGTGACTGCTCATAGATATTCATGTTTGGATGTGGTCATGGCCGAATTGAAATGGTGGATGATGCAAGTGATCGCTCGTGAGGACTATTAGCTGCAACTCTCTGACCTCGGCCTCGGGATCAGTATAATCTAGATCTTTGGTCTCTTAACTTTGGTGATCTCACTAACTTATTCTCTGTGCAGGTATGGCAAGAGGCGAGGGTGCAAAGGAGAGCTGCAAGCAAAAGAGGGACTCACCCAGAAAGTGCGAGAGATGAAAGTTGCTGCTACTACTGCTACTTAGACGCCGAGGCGAGACTTGGTAGAAGTACCAAACTCTCTATTCTAACCTCCAGAGTAGCCAAACTCGGAGGTAGAGATTGTTCCTTCTCCACCTCGACAAGCCAAACCTCCACCTCCGCTGGTTTCTTCAAGTGCAAAAGGGGGGCCTTCTAGACTAGTCGTTAGGAGTAGGATGGCCCGTTCAGTTCAGTTCGGGGCGATCCTGATCTAGCTAAGGTCCTGGGCACCACTATCTATTTTCAAGAAGATTAGAGTATGATGGCCCAGGATAGCATTGATGATCTCCTGGCTTAGACGATGAGCTTAGGTTTGGAGACTATTGCGAACCAGCATATGATCAGAGAAAAAACTCATCTCTTGAGATAGGAGATTCTGAAGGCGGTTCAAAACGAAGCTACCACTACAGCCCAACTCTCAACTGCTCAGGACCATATTGCCCAAATAGAAGATCGGATGAAGTCTTACAAAGAAAGGATAGCTGAACTGGAGCGGGAACTTGAAGACGCTCGAGCCTGCCGATTTGCTGATCTCACTCGATTTACTAAAGAGATCAAAGCAAAAGAAGAAGAGGCTTTGGCGAGAGAGGCTAGTGCCTTTGTGAATGCACATGGCGATCTTCTGGCTGAGCTCATGAAGCGCTATCCTGAAGAAGACTTCTCCTAGATGGAGGAGCTTGTCTTGAGAGCTGAAGATGATAGCGAGGAGGAGCCTAAGAGACAAAGAGGGAATGATGGAACTGAAAATGTACTCGAAGAGTAGGTCAGGGGAGACCCTCCTACCGAATAACTTTGTGCTTTCTTTGAAATAAATTAAGTCTTTTCATGCTCAATTTTCTTAATGAGATCGGAAAACATCAACCAAGTTGCATGAATACTTAATAGAATTAACTCTTAATCAATTGAATAAAGTTGAACATTAAATCTGAGATTGGTTATTAATCATAAAACATAAGACCACTTAGAGAGATCAGAAAACCATTACACATGAACTTGAGATCGGACGGTGTTGTGACCGAATATCGACTAAAACTTTGAAACATTTGAAGAGTGATTTGTAAAATTGTAAAGATTTGAAAATAACTTGAGCTTGGATCATAATTGAAATAACTTATTAGGATCAGAACCATTATTTAGGGATCGGATAAAACATTAACTTTGTTAAGAAATGTTCAAACAATTCGAGCGAGATACCTGATCACAAAACTATACACAATTTGGGATTTTAAAGTATTTGAACACAGTGAGATCGAAAAACAATAACATGTAAAATCGGATGGTCCGAAGATCCAATATCAATCCGAACACGTCGAATAAAGATGAAGAGATCAGAAAACAACCTAATTATTCCGAAGACCAACCATTGTCGAGTTTCGATAAATGACCGATGATCGGGTCATTAGTTGAGAATGGATAACATTAAGATGGTAAACCCATTCAAGAAAATATTTGAAATTACAACTTCATTACAACATTAAAAGAGAATTGTACATTAAGTTATGCATTTGAGGGTCGACCAAAATATGGTGTCTACAAATCTAAAATTTTTAGTTCTACTTATATTTAAATTTTACTTAATTAAATTTTTATAATAATATAAAGTAAAATTTTATAAAAATTTCTTCATAATTTATATTATTTATAAAATTACAAAAGTATTTTATTTATATAAATCACTTTTTTAATGAATACTAATAAATTTGTATCTCTATCTTATAATTATTTATGTAAAAATATTTTAATACAATTATATTTAAATTTAACTAAATGAATAAGAAAATAAATTAATTTTAGCCAGCCAAACATATGAATTCTTTTATTAATGTTTTTGAAGTTTTTTTTTAATTTAATTTCTTATAAGTTCATTTCAAAAATATTTCATATAAAATAAATTTATATTTTTTTAATTATAAATATATTTCTAAAATTTTTAATTATTACATTAACATATAAGTTAGTCCTAATTAAAATTAAATTTATAAATTTTATGTAAATACTACTGCATTTATTGATAAGATATATATATATATATATATATATATATATATATATATATGTATATATATATATATACATATATATATATATGTATGGTCCGAAGATCCAATATCAATCCGAACACGTCGAATAAAGATGAAGAGATCAGAAAACAACCTAATTATTCCGAAGACCAACCATTGTCGAGTTTCGATAAATGACCGATGATCGGGTCATTAGTTGAGAATGGATAACATTAAGATGGTAAACCCATTCAAGAAAATATTTGAAATTACAACTTCATTACAACATTAAAAGAGAATTGTACATTAAGTTATGCATTTGAAGGTCGACCAAAATATGGTGTCTACAAATCTAAAATTTTTAGTTCTACTTATATTTAAATTTTACTTAATTAAATTTTTATAATAATATAAAGTAAAATTTTATAAAAATTTCTTCATAATTTATATTATTTATAAAATTACAAAAGTATTTTATTTATATAAATCACTTTTTTAATGAATACTAATAAATTTGTATCTCTATCTTATAATTATTTATGTAAAAATATTTTAATACAATTATATTTAAATTTAACTAAATGAATAAGAAAATAAATTAATTTTAGCCAGCCAAACATATGAATTCTTTTATTAATGTTTTTGAAGTTTTTTTTTAATTTAATTTCTTATAAGTTCATTTCAAAAATATTTCATATAAAATAAATTTATATTTTTTTAATTATAAATATATTTCTAAAATTTTTAATTATTACATTAACATATAAGTTAGTCCTAATTAAAATTAAATTTATAAATTTTATGTAAATACTACTGCATTTATTGATAAGATATATATATATATATATATATGTATATATATATATATACATATATATATACATGTATATATATATGTCTGGTCAGAAGATCAAAAATCAATCAGAAAACCTCGAATAAAGATGAAGAGATCAGAAAACAACCTAATTATTAGAAGACCAACCATTGTCGAGTTTGATAAATGCAGATGATCGGTCATTAGTTGAGAATGGATAACATTAAGATAGTAAACCCATTCAAGAAAATATTTGAAATTACAACTTCATTACAACATTAAAGAGAATTGTACATTAAGTTATGCATTTGAAGGTCGACCAAATATGGTGTCTACAAATCTAAAATTTTTAGTTCTACTTATATTTAAATAAATAAATAAATTAATTTAATTAATTAATTAGGTTTTGTGGTCTTGCACAAACCAAAATAGATAAAAGAAAATAAAAGAAAAAAAAATTCATTTTAGCTCTTCTTCTTCCTTTGTGCCGCCCCACCTCCTCCCAAGTTCCTCCATGAATTTTCTTCATTTAAGCTTACACTTAAGCTTAAATTCCTTCACTTAATCTTCATAACTCCCCTAAAAACCTTACTAGAGCTTGCAATCTCAACTTAAGAACAAGAAAGAAAGAAGAAAGGAGGAGAAAAATTGAAGATTTGGTATTAAAGTTGAGGTAAGTGTATCAATTTAAAAGTTGAGAATTGATTGTTGTGTTTTGGTTTGAATTAGCTTGTAATATGTTTAAAATGAAAAGAAAAAGATTGTGAGGACCATTACTGAAATTTTGGCCTGGTTGAAGGGAGTATGATTTTGTATGGTTTGATGGATTTAAATGAGTTTATGGACCTCCATTAGTTGATTGATTATGGTTGATAGCTTTGAATTTAGTTAATTGCAACAATTAAGTGAGTTAGGGTTTTGGGACTTAGGGTTTGTGAACTAAAAATGTAAGAAATGAGTAAATGGAATCTCTGACCTATTGTGAAGTGAAATAATGGTCAATTATGACCAAATGAGTTGTGTGGGAATGGTAGGAAATTAAGTTAAATTCAGAGGTTGTATGGTCATGCTGCTGGCAGCATGACCAAGTCAACTTTGAAGGACCAAAACTAAAATTTTACAAGTCCAATTGATATGGTACCAATTGGGGATGAAAATAGACATAAAATGACACAATGTTTATTTAGGAACCATGCCCAAAAACTGACCAAAACCTAGTGAACAAATTGACCAAAGTTGAATAAGAGCAGTCTGCCACTGTACAAACTGACCAAATGAACAGTGTTTGTTCATTTGGTCATAACTCGAGCTAGGCAGGTCAAATTTACCTGAAATTTTACCAGCGGTTAGATGGGATATAGACCTAAAACTTTCATGAAGAACACAAGTCCAAATTCTGCCAGAAACAAAGCCATTTGGCCACCCCAAGTTGGTGACCCAAATCTGCCAGCACCAAAATTACCCAGAAAATCAGGGTTGTTTTCCATCCGGCAGCCCTGGTTCAAATGGCCATAACTTGAGATAAAAAAACTCCAATTGGGGTGATCCAAAAGTGAGAATAAACTTATGACATTAAGGAACATTTTCTGTGAAGAAAGTTTTGTCAAATTCCAATAGTAAAATTACCAATGGAACAGTGCATCTTGGAGCACCAAAACTGAAAATTTGACAATTTGGCCAAAAGGATTTAAGCTTTGAGAAAATGACCAAAACCAACAAATTTAATGACCAAAATGTGGTATGTGGGTGAAGTTGGAGTTCCCATACCTATTAAGCCTTAAAAAGTCAACAATTTGACTTAAATAGTATAGTGAATAGTAACCCGAAACACAAAAACTTCGAGAACATCGAATTTAACGCAATAGAACTAGTAAAAATAAAGTTAAATTTATTTTCGGACTTATGTTAAGTTATGGTACTGAAACACTATGAAACTGTGTGTTTCAACTGAAAAAGATTTGGAAGCTCTGAGAGACTGAGTCAAGGCCTAGAGGCGACTCACGTCAGGTTTGTGCACAATAATTCTTGTTTAAATATTTTATTCTCAAAAATTTGACTTCTGTGATTAATTATGTACTGTGTTGCCATTTTATAATCGCAAATATGACTTTGGAAATTGATCAGATTTCTCATAAATTATTTAAATAAATTGTTTTGAAATGATTTTGTGTTCACACTTAGCATGACAATATCACATTATTCCTCCTCCAATTATGGGGTTGAGATCGTTTATTTTCCTCCCTCTCTGGCTTGCCAGTTGAGGTTGAGATCGGATGAGTACTCATTAGCTAGCTAGCCACCTCCCTCATTGATTTCGATTAATGGGGTTGTAGATTGCTTTGTCGTCGTGTACAACACGGCATTGATCGGAAATTTTATGTCATGTCTTAAGTTGTGTATGACTTTGGCAACACTGTATTTATGAAATTGTTTGACTAAATTGTGTTATTATGAGCTTTGATAATTTGAGAAATATTTAAATTGTGTTTCACCAATGAATGATTTATGTATTTCATTTTAAATTTTTATTATGCACCACTGAGTATTTTTATACTCAGCGATAGCTTATTTTGCTGTCGCAGATAAGAGCAAGGAGAAAGCAGCAGAGTGAGCTGCTATCGAATTGTGGACCACATCAATCATTTTGTACGGGTATTATTTTATACCCTTGTAGATAATCTTGATGTAAATATAGAAATGTTGTATGTATCAATGAAAGTTGAGCAGTTATAAATAAATTGTAATAATATTATTTTGGATTTCCTTCTGTAAATTTAATATTTGTACATGTGAAATTCATGTTTTATGCATTGTGAATGAAGTATTAAATATTTTGAGATGATGAATTTTGATTTGTATTGTGGAATTACTTTGAAGTGATTTGAATTGAGTTAATTGAGATTTATTGGAGGTTGGGAGTTGTGAAAAATTTTTGGAAGTGTTTTTCTCAGGTATTTGAAGAACTGTTTTCTCCAATTACAAACGGAACTCTGTCAAAATTTTTATAAAATTTGCGGCAAAATTTAAATGGGCAAAAATTTTTACTAGTAATTAAACTTTGAATAAATGGTTTTTAATTCCTACCAATATGCTCACCACTTTTAAAATGTAAGAAAATTGTTTTAAAATCCCTTGTAGGGTACTTAATGAGTTATCTGTAGGTGAAGTTCGGTAGTTCATTAAGTGTTCTACGGGATCATGTTATGCCTTACAGAGGGATAAGGTGTGACATGTTTTAGTGGTATCAGAGCATGATTCTTCAGTAAATTTTGACTATGTGTATGAACATTTTATTGATAAGTACAACTGCTCAAGTATCTTTAATTAATACATATGACATATTTACATCATGAATATGCACTAACGGAGGTCAACCTTCTTGTGTTTGATCTCAGGAAGTAGAAAATTTGGGGAAACGGAATGGAAGGAGGAGGTCATTCCGAAGAATAATCTGTTGAGGATGAGGTTCAAGGGGAAGCCCCAGCACTCCAGAACGTGAGTGGGTCAGCCACTCCAGCTCCTGCTCCAGCACCGCAGTTCCCTGCTCAATTTGTACAGCAGATGGCTGCGTTTTTCCAGCAAATGGCGGGTAATGTGCCACCCCAAGCTCAGATGCCAGTACCTGTAGCACAACCACAGCCCTCAGCTCGGCAATATGAAAAATTGATGAAATTTGGGGCCACCGAGTTTAAAGGCACTATGGATCCACTGGAGGCAGAACAATGGTTGGAAAGAATGGAACGAGTTTTCAGAAAACTGCAGTGTACGGAAGAGATGAAATTCGAGTATTCTGTTTCCTTGTTACAAGGGGATGCATATGAATGGTGGAAGACCATCCCCCACAGCCTGGTGGAGCCACCTGTGCTAACATGGACAGACTTCCTGAGGGAATTCAAGCAGAAATGGGTTCCTGATGCATATATAGATATGAAATTACAAGAATTTTTGAGTTTGAAACAAGGGGACAGAACCATAGCAGAATATGAGAGAGACTTCTCAAGGCTAAGCCACTATGCTGGAAGCTTAGTCTCCACCCCTAGAGACAGATGTAAGAGGTTTGAGTCCGGATTAAGGCCGAATTTGAGAATGCAAGTCGTTGGTTTTCGACATCAGAATTTTCTTTGAATTGATCTCAGGCCACAGGCTGGAAAGGATAGAATCAGAAGGGGCAGTGAAGAAGGGTACACAAGAAAAAGAGAAGACTGAAAAGACTACAGGACAAACATCTGAGAGTGGTTCTGGTAAGAGGAAACAGTTTGGGGGATCCAGTTCCCGCAGATCTGGCAGAGGCAGATTTTCTGGCCAACGACCACCCCGGTCTTGTCAGCAGACCCAGCAGACACCCCGAGGATCTCTATCAGTACGACAGTGTGAAACTTGTGGGAGAACTCATGGTGGGGTTTGTTTAAAGGCCACCGGTGCATGTTTTAACTGTGGAGGGAGCGGATATTTCGCTAAGGATTGCACTAGTCCACGCCGGTCTGGATCTTTTACTACATCTGAGGGATCAGCCCAAGTCTCTGCACCTAGAGGGTCACAGTCAGCTGCTAGAGGTAGAGGCAGAGGTAGGGGTCCGGGTAACACCCCTGTAAGTCAAAGCACTGTTAACCATCCAGTACCCAGTGGCGCACCAGTCAGAGTATATACCATGTGTCAGAGGGAGGAGGCTGAAACATCAGACGTTGTAGCTGGTAATTTTTCCATCCTTGACCAAGATGTGCATGTGTTATTTGATCCTGGCTCCACACGTTCGTATGTTAGTGCTAGTGTGATGTGTTCTACTGCTATTCAGTGTGTACCAATGGACTATGATGTGCTAGTAACTAGTCCATTAGGCCAGGAGGTCAGGGTAAATAGGCTATATAGGGACTGTCCTTTGGTGATCCAAGGACACACTTTTTTGTCTAATTTAATTGAAATGCCCTTCAGAGATTATGACATTATCTTGGGCATGGATTGGTTAGCCAGGCATCATGCGATGATTAACTGTAGACTGAAGACAGTCACTTTTGGTCTTCCTCAGTATGGTGATGTAGTAATACATGGGGAGAGCGATTATTACCTTCAAACATCATTTCATTTTGCAGCGGAAAATGATTAGAAAAGGGTGTGAGGCGTACTTGGCACATGTGATAGACACCCAAGTGGGGAGTCCAGCATTGGAGGACATTCCTACTGTATGTGACTTTCCGGATGTATTTCCTGATGAATTGCCAGGATTACCTCCAGAAAGAGAAGTGCAGTTTGAAATTGATGTTATGCCTGGTGTGGACCCAATCTCCATAACACCATACAGAATGGCACCTGCAGAACTAAAAGAATTGAAAATACAGTTGCAAGAATTGCTTGACAAGGGCTTTATCCTCCCTAGTGTGTCACCTTGGGGAGCGCCAGTATTGTTTGTTAAGAAGAAGGATGGCACTCTCCGGTTATGCATTGACTATCGGCAGTTGAATAAGGTGACAATAAAGAACAGATACCCATTGCCCCGCATTGATGACTTGTTTGATCAGTTGAGGGGTGCAGCTGTGTTCTCCAAAATTGACCTGAGATCAGGTTATTATCAGCTGAAAGTACAAGAGCAGAGTATACCTAAAACTGCCTTCAGAACCCGCTATGGCCATTATGAGTTCTTGGTCATGCCATTCGGGTTAACTAATGCTCCGGCTGCTTTTATGGATCTGATGAACACTATCTTTAGACCATACCTCGACCAGTTTATTGTGGTATTTATCGATGATATATTGGTCTATTCGAGGAATGCAGAAGAGCATGATAGACATCTGCGGATTGTACTACAAACTTTGAGGGAGAAATAGCTATACGCCAAATTTTCAAAATGTGAATTTTGGCTGAAGGAGATATCCTTTTTGGGGCACATAGTATCAACAGAAGGTATTAAGGTAGATCCAAGTAAGATTGAAGCTGTCCTTAATTGGAAGCCACCCAGAAATGTCACAGAGATTCACAATTTTCTGGGGTTAGCTGGATACTACCGTCAATTTGTGAAGGGATTCTCCATGTTGGCATCTCCATTGACCAAGCTACTTAGAAAGGATGTGAAATTTCAGTGGACGGACAAATGCCAGCAAAGTTTTGATGAATAGAAAAGATGTTTGACTGAAGCTCCAGTCCTAACTTTACCTACACCGGGTAAAGAATATACAGTTTACAGCGATGCTTCTCACAATGGGTTAGGTTGTTTGTTGATGCAAGGTCGAAATGTCATTGCCTATGCATCACGCCAGCTAAAACCGCATGAGAGGAATTATCCGACACATGACTTGGAGCTTGCAGCCATTGTCTTTGCTTTTAAGATCTGGAGGCACTATTTGTATGGGGAGAAATGTTACATTTATACCGATCATAAGAGTTTGAAGTATTTGGGTACTCAGAAAGAGCTGAATTTGAGACAGAGGAGATGGTTAGAGTTGATAAAATACTATGATTGTCTGATAGACTATCAGCCAGGGAAAGCTAATGTTGTGGCTGACGCCCTAAGTCGCAAGACTATGGTAAGTCTACAGGTTACTCCTTTATCTTTGGTACATGAGTTGAGATCATTACATGCCAGTTTAGAGATTAATGATGAGGTGCAGACAGCAGTTGCATGGCATGTACAGCCAGTGTTAATTGATCAGATCAGAATGGCTGCTCAGAATGATGAAAGGTATCAGAAGCTGTTGGAAGGAAGTTCGGCAGGGCAAGAAACCAGAGTTCTCAATTAGAGAGGATAGTTTACTGCTACACCAGGGCAGAATATGTGTTCCTAATGATGTTAATTTGAGGCAGATCATTTTGAAGGAAGCACATGAGTCTCCTTTTGCTATGCACCCTGGTGTTACAAAAATGTATAGAGGGCTAAAGGAGCATTACTGGTGGATGGGTTTAAAAAGAGATGTGGCAGAGTTTGTATCCAAATGCCTGACTTGTCAGCAAGTAAAGGCTGAGCATCAAGTACCAACTAGGTTGTTACATCCACTACCAGTGCTAGAATGGAAATGGGAAAGAATAACGATGGATTTTGTAATGGGACTTCCGAGGACACAGAAGAGTCATGATGCAGTATGGGTCATTGTTGACAGACTGACTAAGTCTACTCATTTTCTGCCAGTCTGAATGGACTACAGTTTGGACAGATTGGCCAGGTTGTACATTGATGAGATTGTGAGACTGCATGGAGTGCCAGTATCCATTGTATCAGACAGAGATCCTAGGTTCACTTCTAGATTCTGGGGTAGTCTTCAGAGAGCCCTAGGAACTAGATTGAACTTCAGTACTGCATTCCACCCACAGACAGATGGCCAGTCTGAGAGAGTAATTCAGATTTTGGAGGACATGCTACGGGCTTATGTGATTGAGTTTGAGGGTAGTTGGGATACACACTTGCCTTTGATTGAGTTTGCTTACAACAACAGCTACCAATCAAGCATTGGGATGCCTCCATATGAAGCTTTGTATGGCAGAAAATGTAGAACCCCATTGTGTTGGGATGACGTGGGTGAAAGAAAAATGATTGGACCCGAAATTGTTCAACAGACTGAAGAGAAAATCAGGGTGATCAAAGATCGACTTAAAGCTGCATTAGACCGTCAAAAGTCCTATATTGATTTGAAAAGAAGGGATATTGAGTATGCAGTGGGTGAGAAAGTTTTCCTCAAGGTTTCTCCTTGGAAGAGGATTATGAGATTCGGCAGAAAGGGGAAACTAAGTCCTCGTTTTATCGGGCCATATGAGGTATTGGAAAGAGTGGGTCCTTTGGCTTATCGTTTGGCACTACCTCCAGAGTTGGAGAAGATACATAACGTCTTCCATGTGTCTATGTTGAGGAGGTATCGATCAGACCCATCTCATGTACTACCAGTAGAAGAAATTGAAGTGAATCCAGACCTCACATATGAGGAAGAACCTATAAAGATTCTGGCTTATGAGGTGAAGCAGTTACGAAACAAGCAGATACCATTAGTAAAAGTGTTGTGGAACCATCATTCGGGCCAAGAAGCTACTTGGGAACGAGAGGAGGACATGAGGAGACAACACCCACAGCTGTTCAGAGATTGATACCAGGTAAAATTTCGAGACGAAATTTATTTAAGGGGGGGAGAATTGTAACACCCCTATTTGTATAGCCTGGTATATTTCACTGTTCCGGTGACCGGTGTCGGTCCGGACAATTAAGGGGATTAGAACCATACTTAAGACAACTAGAGAAACCATAAACACAAATAATTAGTAATGTTCAATTAGTCAAGTATAAATAAGAAAAACAGAACATAAGAAGTTAAACGAGCCGAGAGTCACAGCGATGGGTGACCTCCTCAGGAACGATTGCGAAGTCGTTTTAAACTCAAATTTTGAATCGTAAAATATGACGCTGCGGTCCTTAGGACCCTTATGAACACAGTGGAAAAGAGAAAATCACGAAAAAGAACTGTTAAGCCAGTCAAATAATTAGGTCAGGGAGCCAGAAGAAATATGGAATTATTTGCAAACCGGGATGAACCGGCGAGGGGCAATTTGGTCAGTTGACCCCGAGAGCTGACTCCTGACCTAACTGTAAAATAAAATCGGAGAAAAGAAAATTTAGAAATCGAGAATTAAATTAAACAACTAATAGAAAAATAGAAAAAAAAAAGAGAAAAATGAAAAAGTAAAAAGATGATGACATCATGCATGACCTCATGCATGATGCCATAAATAAATTAATTAATTTAATTAATTAATTAGGTTTTTGTGGTCTTGCATAAACCAAAATAGATAAAAGAAAATAAAAGAAAAAAAAATTCATTTTAGCTCTTCTTCTTCCTTTGTGCCGCCCCACCTCCTCCCAAGTTCCTCCATGAATTTTCTTCATTTAAGCTTACACTTAAGCTTAAATTCCTTCACTTAATCTTCATAACTCCCCTAAAAACCTTACTAGAGCTTGCAATCTCAACTTAAGAACAAGAAAGAAAGAAGAAAGGAGGAGAAAAATTGAAGATTTGGTATTAAAGTTGAGGTAAGTGTATCAATTTAAAAGTTGAGAATTGATTGTTGTGTTTTGGTTTGAATTAGCTTGTAATATGTTTAAAATGAAAAGAAAAAGATTGTGAGGACCATTACTGAAATTTCGGCCTGGTTGAAGAGAGTATGATTTTGTATGGTTTGATGGATTTAAATGAGTTTATGGACCTCAATTAGTTGATTGATTATGGTTGATAGCTTTGAATTTAGTTAATTGCAACAATTAAGTGTGTTAGGATTTTGGGACTTAGGGTTTGTGAACTAAAAATGTAAGAAATGAGTAAATGGCATCTTTGACCTATTGTGAAGTGAAATAATGGTCAATTATGACCAAATGAGTTGTGTGGGAATGGTAGGAAATTAAGTTAAATTCGGAGGTTGTATGGTCATGCTGCTGGCAGCATGACCAAGTCAACCTTGAAGGACCAAAACTGAAATTTTACAAGTCCAATTAATATGGTACTAATTGAGGATGAAAATAGACATAAAATGACACAATTTTTATTTAGGAACCATGCTAAAAAACTGACCAAAACCTAGTGAACAAATTGACCAAAGTTGAATAAGAGCAGTCTGCTATTGTACAAACTGACCAAATAAACAATATTTGTTCATTTGGTCATAACTCGAGGTAGGCAGGTCAAATTGACCTGAAATTTTACCAGTGGTTAGATGGGATATAGACCTAAAACTTTCATGAAGAACACAAGTCCAAATTCTGCTAGTAACCAAATCATTTGGCCACCCCAAGTTGGTGACCCAAATCTGCCAGCACCAAAATTATCCAGAAAATCAGGGTTGTTTTTCATCCGGCAGCCCTTGTTCAAATGGCCATAACTTGAGCTACAAAACTCCAATTGGGGTGATCCAAAAATGAGAATAAACTTAAGACATTAAGGAACATTTTCTATGAAGGAAGTTTTGTCAAATTACAACAGTAAAATTACCAATGGAACAGTGCAACTTGGAGCACCAAAACTTAAAATTTGACAATTTGGCCAAAAGGATTTAAGCTTTGAGAAAATGACCAAAACCAACAAATTTAATGACCAAAATGTGATATGTGGGTGAAGTTGGAGTTCCCATACCTATTAAGCCTTAAAAAGTCAACAATTTGACTTGAATAGTATAGTGAATAGTAACCCAAAACACAAAAACTTCGAGAACGTCGAATTTAACGCAATAGAACTAGTAAAAATAAAGTTAAATTTATTTTCGGACTTATGTTAAGTTATGGTACTGAAACACTATGAAACTGTGTGTTTCAGCTGAAAAAGATTTGGAAGCTCTGAGAGACTGAGTCAAGGCCTAGAGGCGACTCACGTCAGGTTTGTGCACAATAATTCTTGTTTAAATATTTTATTCTCAAAAATTTGACTTCTGTGATTAATTATGTACTGTGTTGCCATTTTATAATCGCAAATATGACTTTGGAAATTGATCAGATTTCTCATATATTATTTAAATAAATTGTTTTGAAATGATTTTGTGTTCACACTTAGCATGACAGTATCACATTATTCCTCCTCCAATTATGGGGTTGAGATCGTTTATTTTCCTCCCTCTCTGGCTTGCCAGTTGAGGTTGAGATCGGATGAGTACTCATTAGCGAGCTAGCCACCTCCCTCATTGATTTCGATTAATGGGGTTGTAGATTGCTTTGTCGTGGTGTACAACACGGCATTGATCGGAAATTTTGTGTCATGGCTTAAGTTGTGTATGACTTTGGCAACACTGTATTTATGAAATTGTTTGACTAAATTGTGTTATTATGAGCTTTGATAATTTGAGAAATATTTAAATTGTGTTTCACCAATGAATGATTTATGTATTTCATTTTAAATTTCTATTGTGCACCACTGAGTATTTTTATACTCAGCGATAGCTTATTTTGCTGTCGCAGATAAGAGCAAGGAGAAAGCAGCAGAGTGAGCTGCTATCGAATTGTGGACCACATCAATCATTTTGTACGGGTATTATTTTATACCCTTGTAGATAATCTTGATGTAAATATAGAAATGTTGTATGTATCAATGAAAGTTGAGCAGTTGTAAATAAATTGTAATAATATTATTTTGGATTTCCTTCTGTAAATTTAATATTTGTACATGTGAAAATCATGTTTTATGCATTGTGAATGAAGTATTAAATATTTTGAGATGATAAATTTTGATTTGTTTTGTGGAATTACTTTGAAGTGATTTGAATTGAGTTAATTGAGATTTATTGGAGGTTGAGAGTTGTGAAAAATTTTTGGAAGTGTTTTTCTCAGGTATTTGAAGAACTGTTTTCTCCAATTACAAACAGAACTCTGTCAAAATTTTTATAAAATTTGCGGCAAAATTTAAATGGGCAAAATTTTTTACTAGTAATTAAACTTTGAATAAATGGTTTTTAATTCCTACCAATATGCTCACCACTTCTAAAATGTAAGAAAATTGTTTTAAAATCCCTTGTAGGGTACTTAATGAGTTATCGGTAGGTGAAGTTCGGTAGTTCATTAAGTGTTCTACGGGATCATGTTATGCCTTACAGAGAGGTAAGGTGTGACAGGTATACCTATAATATACCCGAAGATAGTCTCACTATGCCTTTTAGTAACCTTGCTTAGCTGCTTTATATTTTCTTTCACCTGCGACAGCATACAAAGCTATCGCTGAGTAGTGAACTCAGTGGTGCACAAACTAATAATTTAAAACTTAATACAAGTTATGTTTGACAATTCATAACAAATAAAAACTTAAAATTTCTAAATTCTTCAAAATTCATAACCTTCAGAAATCAATATTTTCATTCATGCAAATTATTCACTTGAATAACATTTTGATCAAATAGTAATTATTTATCTACATTTCTTTTAAATCCCGAAATAATACAAAAATATTTTGAATCACTGACAAATTATTTATTTCAACCACAATTTATCAAACTATGCATAATTTAAAGGGCGTTGCCAATAATTCACACAATTGAACCCATGACCCAAAATTCAAATAGATGCCATGTTGTACACCATGACATTTCACACTCTCCCAATAATCGAGGCTAAAAGGGAGGAACAAAGACTAGCTAGTATATATGAGTACTCATTCAAACTCTTCCCCAACTGGCAAGCCAGAGAGGAAGAAACTCGCCCCATCTAGTGGAGGAGATATCTCACTAGACAAGCTAATGAGAATTCACAACATATTTTGCCATGTCAACTGTGGTTTCAAATCATATTCAAAACAATTTCTATTTACAAAGTGGTTACAAATCATTAACATATTTAATCATCATAAATTCATGCTCAAGGTTGGCAACACATCAAACTTAAAATTTACAATCCTCAAAACCATGCAATAAATCCTTAAATGCATAAGAAAATTATATTTAATTTATACAATTTCATTCAACAAATTAAAATCCTCAACACAACAAAATTATAAATCATAAAATAAACTTGTTCAAATCAATTTAGAAGTGAAAAGTAACAAAATAGTTAATTGTGCACAAACCTTATACGAGTCGCCTCTTGGCCTTGACTCGATGTCTCGGGTTCTTTTTCAATATTCTTTTCCACTGAAATACACAGTTTCACAGTGTTTCAGTATCACCATTTATCATAACTCTAAAAATAAATTCAAATCTACTTATACCTAGTTTTAATATGCTAAACTTGACGTTCTCTAAAATTTATATTTCAGGGTTACTATTCATAATACTATTCAAGTCAATTTGTTCACCTTCTAATGCTTAATAGGTATGGGAATTCTAATTTTACCCACATTCCACATTTTGATTACCTAATTTGTTGGTTTTGGTTATTTTCTCAAATTTTAAGTCTTTTTAGGCAAAATTGTAAATTTTTAGTTTTGGTGTCTTATGTTGCACTGTTCCATTGGTCATTTTTCTGTTAGAATTTTGCAAAACCTTCTTCATAGAAAATGTTCCCTATTGTCTTAACTTTATTCTCCTTGAATAACTCCATTTGGAGTTTTGTATCTCAAGTTATAGCCATTTGAATCATGGTTGCCGGATTGGACTTAACCTAGATTTCTGGGCACCAAACTGATTCTGGCAGTTTTAGCTCACTAACTTTGGGTGGCCAAATGACTTGGTTAAGGGCATAATTTGGGTTTGTGTTCTTCATGGAAGTTTTAGATCTATATCTCAACTTTCTACTGGTAAAATTTCAGGTCATTTAGACTTTCCTAGCACAAGTTATAGCCAAATGAACAAACACTATTCATTTGGTCATTTTTGTACAGGTCATTTTGTCTAATCCGGATTTGGCTAATTTGTTCACTATGCTATGGTTACTTTCTGTGCATGATTCCTAAATGAAAAATGTGCCATTTTGTGTCTAGTTTCATTTACAATTGGTCTCATACCAATTGGACTTGTAAATTTTCAGTTTTGGTCCCTCAAAGGGACCTTGGTCCTGCTGCCTGCAGCATGGCCATTTTCAATCCGAATTAAAACTCACTTCTAACACTTCCAACACATCTCAATTGGTCACAAATGACCATTTTTCATCTCAAACAAGGTCAAACACACCATTTGACCAATTCTCACATTTTTGCCTCCCAAACCCTAGGTGCCAAAAATCCTAACTCATAAAATTTAAACCTAATGCATTCTAAACATCTATCAATAGTTTACATACTTAATTCCACTTAAGCAACCATTCAAATGCATCAAATTCACCCATTTCAAACCCTAACTAAGGCTGGCCAAAATTCATGTTTGGTACCTCAACCATGTTTTTCCTTTGATTTGTTTCAATTTCTAAGTTTATTAAAGCATATTTGCATGAAATTTAAAGAAATAAATTAGAGTTTATTACTAATATTCACTTGAATTCCAATTCTTCAATTTCACTCCCTTTTTCCTTTTCTTTTCTTCTTCAAATGCTTCCCCAAGTGAAGTTAACAAGTTTTCATGGGTTAATTTGAGGATAAAATAAGGTTAAGTGGGTGGGATCAAGCTTGTATCAAGCTTCCATGGGAGTTGTTTTAATGGTGAGAATGGGAGAGGGTGGGGCGGCAAGATGAAGATGGCTTTTTTGTTTTTTTTTTTCTTTTTCTTTTCTTTATGTCTTTAGTCTTATGAAAGACAAAAAAATCAAATTAATTAAATTTATTAATTATAATATTTATGGCATCATGCATGATGTCATGCATGATGTTATCTATTTTCACCTTTTTCATTTTCTTTTTTTTTTCTATTTATTTTTTCATTAGTTCTTGAATTTAATTTCAGATTCTAAAATTTTCTTTTCTCTAATTTTATTTGACAATTAGGTCAGGAGTCAGCTCTCGGCGTCAATTGACCAAATTGCCCATCGCCGGTTCAACCCGATTTGCAAATAATTTAATATTTCTTTCGGATCCCTGACCTAATTATTTGACCAGTTTAACAATTCCTTTTCGTGATTTTTTTCTTTTCCACTGTGTTCGTAATAGTCCTAAGACCGCGGCGTCACATTTTACGGTTCGAAATTTGGGTTTAAATTGACTTCACAATCCTTCTCGAGAAGGTCACCCATCGCTGTGACTCTCAGCTCATTTAACTTCTTATGTTCTGTTTTTCTTATTTATACTTAACTAATTGACAATTACTAATTATTTGTGTTCAGGGCTTATCTAGTTGTCTTAAGTGTGGTTCTAATTCCCTTAATTGTCCGGACCGACACCGGTCACCGGAATAGTGAAATATACCAGGTTATACAAATAGGGGTGTTACAATATATATATATATATATATATATATATAACTAATTGACAATTACTAATTATTTGTGTTATCTAGTTGTCTTAAGTGTATATATATATATATATATATATATATATATATATATATATATATATATATATATATATATATATATATAAATGAAAAAAATATTATAAAAAAAATTTATATTCGTTAATTTATAAAAAAATATTTAATTAATATGTAGTATATAATTATATACAAAGCATATAAAATAAATTATATATATGAGAAAAAAATTAAATAGATAAATATATTATTTTAAAAAATAATAATTAACATAATATGTTAAGTTTAAGTTTAATTATAAAATTAGTATAATTAATAGAATAATTGAAAATTATATGTTATTAAAAGTTTAAAAAATGTTAATATGTGTGCATATAAAAAAATAATAATTTTTTAATTTTTTAATATTATAATTTTATTCTAGCATAGCAAATAGTGACACGCATAAAAAGAATTAGGAATAAGACTTTAAATTGTTATTTCAATTAAATAGATTTATATTTAAATATAAACTTAAATTGATATTTTGATTTAAAAATAGTCTAATTTTCATATGAATATAAGTATTACGTTATTAATTATATTTTTTTTATTTACTTGGATTCAACAATTTTCTTTGTTGAAATTTGACATTTACTTTTAGAAAAAATAATTATAAAAAAAATTAATTTAAAAATACATTATAAGTTAGTTTGACAAAGTGTTTTATTATAATTCGAATAATTATCTATATGTTTTTTAATATAATCACTCCAATTACAAATAGTAATACATTAACATCAGTGTTTTTTTATTCTATTAGTATTAATTTTTTGTTTTTCATATAAAAAAACTTTAGTTATTAATTTATTATTTATAAATAATTTATTACTGTTAATATATTTATCAATCTTATTTTTAAAATTTTTCTCCATATCATAAGAAAATATAAAATTATGTAAAATATTATATATCAAATAAAAATCAATAATATTGATACTTATTGATAGGAGTGTCCAAATATAATTTTATCAAATAAAATTAAAAAACCGAATTGAAAATAATTAGAAATTTAATATTATATGAAATTATACTAAATTGAATTTACTTTACTATTATATGTATAAACGTTTAAATAGTGTTGGAAAAAAGTTTAGATTTTTACACTAATTATATATATTTTATAAAAAAAATTATATAATATTAAAAACTAATTAGTCTTAACAAACTCATGTATTTCATTATTAAAAAAAATTTAATACGAAAATATATGAACCAATAAAATGATGAATAATTAAATTTATATATTTATAAAACATTTACAATTATAAAATTATAATAATAAATTTTTTATAATAAATTTCACCAAAATAATTTCTTATTTTCATTGATATAATTTTATTTTTATTAATTTAATCTAAAAATAATATGTGTACATACAATATATATGTCACAAAAAAATGAAAAGTTATAATAATAATAATAATAATAATAATGATAATAATAATAATAATAATAATAATAATAATAATATGCAATGCACATTTATAAAATAACTAGTAATAATAAAGAAAAGAAATAGATATGTCATGGAAGATGGCGCAAGAATTATGGTAGTTGTAATTTTGAGTTGAGATCTATTAATTTAGTGATTGTTAAAGAAGATGTATTTGAAAGATGGAGAAGGCAAAGAAAAAAAAGGTGAATGTGCTGTATGGAAGAACTTGCTTTGATGGTGTTTGTTAAGAGAATGAATGACAAAAGAGTGTATTTTAAACTCCAGGCATACAAACAGGTTTCTATGCAGGCTAGGAAATGTGCTAAGTTGTCAATAAAGTTTACCGGTCCATTCTTAATATTGCAGAAGATTGTTTTAGTTGTTTACAAACTTAAGTTGCCTGTGGATGCATTGGTTCATGATGTGTTTCATGTGTCCTTTTTCAAAAGGAAGCTTGGTCCAGATTACGTGGTGCAATCTTCTCTCTCACTTATTGGCAATAAAGGGCATTTTATGATTCAACCAGCTGCAATTTTAAGTTCAATGGTAATTAATATAGATGGGAAGTAGGTGGAGCAATTGTTAATCCAATGGAATTCTCTCTTGCCTCGGTTGTTAAAATGAAATAAGAAATTAGATAGAAATGGGAATTAATTATATTGATTATATTGATTCAGCAAACTTTTTCACAGAACAAGGATTATAATCAAATAAGTAGTCCAGCTTCAATGGCAGTACAAAGAAACAATAGAAAAAAAAAAGAAGGAATAGAAAATGACTGGAAACTAACCGCTAGGATAGATATCCCGTGTAGAGAAATTACCCTGCCATCACAAATTTTGTTGGCCTAAAAGATGCCCCATTCCTTCTGCTCCCTTTCTTAAATTCTGGAATTGATTCTTCTATTGTAACCACCTAAGTCCACATGTCCTTGCTTTTTTCTTTGTATAACACTCAATTCCAATTGCACAGCTTCCAGCACAATTCCTCTTCCTTTGTTATTCCCTTTGATTCTTCTAGAGTAAACCTTGAAAGGTTTTGATTCTTCTAGAGTAAACCTTGAAAGGTTTGTGCCCCTTCTCAAAGCTGTAGTAAAGAAATTTCCCATGGAAATTAACTTCATTTATCCAAGTGGCCTATTCCTCAACTTTCCCTTTCTATTGAACCAAAACCTGTGGAATCAATTGATTATGTTTGCAAATTTGTCCTTTTTTGACATATTCGCTTGGGTTCAACAATAACTTCATCTAGCACTTCCATTTGAATAGGCAAATTAGTGACAACAAGATGGTTATCTACAACTTGTTTTAATTGTGAAGTATTGAACACAAGATGTATTTATGAAAAAGTTGGTAACTTCAATTTGTAAGCTAAAACTCCAATTCTTCTAATTACTCTAAATGGACCATTGTATTGTGCAAATAACTTTGGACAGATTATAGCTGCTACTAATTGTTGTCTATGTGGTTGTAACTTAAGAAAGACATGATCCACAACAATAAATTTTGAATATCTTTGATGTTTATTAGCATTTTAGCCATTAATTGTTGAGCTCTATGAAGATTGAACTAAAGTTACCTCAATACCTCATCTTGATCTTGTAAATAGTGATACACCCTTTACTTTAGTTTTTACAAGCAAATATCGATTTAGGACTGGAGGTGGCCTCCCATACACTATTTCGAAAGGTGTTCTACCTATTGAAATTTGATAACTAGTATTATACTAATACTCAGCCTAGCATAGCCATTTCGACCACCCCTTTGGATGGTTTGAAGAGAAGCATCGAAGATAAGACTCTAAGCATCAATTCAACACTTTAGTTTGGCCATTTGTTTGTGGATGATATGTTGAACAAAATTTTAGTTGAGTCCCTTGCAAACAAAACAATTTTCCCTAAAAATTACAAAGAAACAAAGGATTTTTATCACTTACTATGGTCCTTAGAATGTCGTGTAGCCTTACAACTTTTTTGGTAAACTAATCTTGTAGTAAATGGATAACGAAGAGGAATAAAATGCCCAAATTTAAATAGGCAATCCAACACCACAAGTATAGAATCCACTCCATTTGATTGAGGAATTGTTTTGCTGGTTTTACAACCCCGCAAGTGCACGGATCACTAACAAATAATAAAGTGATGAGTAAAGTATCATTCCCACGAGAAATTTGATTAGTAAGTACCAATCTACACAGTAATTTTAACTGTTTAGGCTATCAAATACTGAGGGAATGAAGGTTGTTTATTTTTAACACTAGAATGATAAACTAAAAACGAAATAATCTATTTTGAAACAATTTCGGAATTAAGATTTTACACTTGAATCTTACTATGGGTGTTATCTTGTTTATTTACTAGATTGAGAATCGTTTGCCTTGATGGAAATTAGTCCTAAGGTATCCTAAGTGCTCTCTCAAGGCACCTAGGGTGTATTTTATTAACTTAAACCCGACTTTTGTGGCGATCAAATTAATTAAAACCCTTTAAGGTCTTTGACCAATTTTGAAATTCCACAAAGGTATCAACTTATGTCTAGGTTAGAATTTTTAAGTTCAAAATCTTGATTTTCTAATATTAATCTTCACCTTTCAGTCCTTCAATTAATATCTATAATCAACACTAAGTGGGCACCAACACATAGCATGCATTAAGATCACAAGAAATTAAATCAAGGAACAAATCTCAAATCCAATGAATAAAACTTAATGTTTATCCATAATAATCAATACTAAGTGGGCAATTTTCATCAAAATTAAAGGGAACATCTTGACTTATCAGGTTGGTAAGTGGCTTAGCTATTTTGAAAAAATCTTTAATGAATCTTCTATAGAAGCCTGCATGTCCCAAAAAGCTTCGCACTCCCTTGACTGATGTTGGTGGTGGCATGTTTTCAATTATCTTAATTTTTGCCTTATCAACCTTAATTCCTCTTTCTGATATCAAATGTCCCAGAACTATACCTTCCCTTACCATGAAGTGGCATTTTTCCCAATTTAGGACCAGGTTTGATTCTTCGCATCTTTGCAACACCTTAGATAAATTAGCTAGGCAATCATCAAAAGTCGTTCCATAGACAGAAAAATCATCCATAAAAACTTTCATGATATTTTCAATATAATAAAAAAAAATAGCCATCATGCATCTTTGAAAGGTAGCAGGGGCATTACAAAGACCAAAAGGCATTCTCCTTTATGCAAATGTTCCATAAGGGCAAGTGAATGTGGTCTTTTCTTGTTCTTCTAGGTGAATAGGAATTTGAAAGAATCCCGAATTGTGACACCCCTTACCCGACTACAGTGTAGTTGAGCAAGTTATGCCACTCAATGTGCCGAGCACTCTATTTTATCTTAATTCATTTTTATTCTTCCCTTTGAATATAACTTGTGAAATATAATTTATTTAAGCCATTTATTGAAATTATAATTTATTTAAGGTTCCGAGAATTTTATAGAAAATCCGCAGTGATCTGGCTAAAAATAGAGAAAACAGTTCTTCGGAACCTGTGAAAAACACTTCCTATGATCATATTCAATCATCTCATCACTCTCAAACTTCAATATCAAAATCTCAACATTTTTCACCATTCATTTCTCAATCATTTATCTCATGTGATAATCATGTACAAGTCACAGTTATGTATTCACTTTTCCTCTCACAAACACAATTTTCTTAACAATTCCACTATGTCATTCATTCATTTCACATCATCATTAGACTCAAATCATAAATAAATTCTCACATATGATTTATAATCACAAATTACAAGTACTTACATTAATACAAAATTATATTACATTTGTTTCAAATACACATGATAAAAATAAGAGTTTAATTACAAAATTTACAAAAACCTCAAAATACAAAATGGGACCTAGTGTCCTACCAATGCACTGTGGATGGTGAGGTGACACGGACACTATGCAGAACTGTGAACTGCCTTACAGAATCTGTGGTCTACTGGGCCCTCTGTCCAAATCTTCAGTACCTACGCGTTGCAAAAGCGACGCGCTAAGCATAAAGCTTAGTGGTGCCAATAATACAAGAAAATATAATATGCAAATAAAAATAATAATTTCCTTGCTATTGTGTTCATAAGAATTGACTAATTACTAACTTATTGTTTAGTCGAGGGCTAATCATGTTTTATGATATTAACTTCTTCATGCATTTCATTAATTATTTTCTTCATGATCTTGAGCTTCTTTGTATTTTTGTAATCATTCCTGATACTTAATTTTCGTATTTTCTTTAATAATCAGTTCAGTCACAGTTATACTTTTCCATGCCCAAGTAACCTATACTGGACGACTGGACTGGATAACGGGTCGTTGGCACTGGACACCGCGGTGCCTCGGGCCGTCATACCATGGGACGCAGAACGTCAACCACGTATGCAGTCAGTATGGCTAAAAAGCCATGATATCACATAATCGGCATAAAAGCCATGAATACAGGCATAAAAGCCATGAATACGGGCATAAAGCCATGAATACAAGCATAAAGCCATGAATACAGGCATAAAGCCTTTCGCAGTACGGCTAAAACAATACCCTATTGGCATGCCAAACTATCCAAACCAATCTTGTTAGGTATACTAGGGCATTTGATACTTTAAAATTCTTCAATCTTTGAATTTTAACTTTTGGTGTCACTATTCATTTCATTGGTCAACAAGAATGTTGACTTTTGGATAGAAAATATGTACATTGACTTTGGCACTCCCAATATACCACATTTGGCATTCAAAACTTGTTGGCATTAAGCATTTATACCATTTCAAAGTTTAAACCAAGGGAAGCAGAATTTTCAGTTTTTGTAGCTCAATTTACTGTTCCATTGGACACTGTTGCAGTGGGAATTTGAGGAAATGGAAAACATGAAAGTTGTTCCTTATTTTGTCTAGTTGAATTTCCTTTTTTGAATCACTCCATTTGGAGTTTTGTAGCTCTAGATATGGTCCAAAAACCACAACTGGCCGGATTGCCAATCTGCAGAATTGACCATATGTACAGTAACATGAATAGTAATTAGAATCACTTGGTTGGATGGGTTCTGGCCATAATTTGAGGTAGGTTCCTTCATGAAAATTGTTTGTCTATGTCTTAACTTGTTGCTGTAAAAATTTCAGGTCAATTGACCATATCTACAGTGAGTTATGGCAAAATGAACAGTTACTGTTCATTTGGTCATTCTGCAGGGGCTGTTTGCAGGGTATCCGAATTGAGGCCAACTTTTGGTCCTCTTGCTTTGGTCTTTTGGGCATGGTTTCTTCAGCAAAAATGTGTCATTATAAGCCTAGTTTCATGTCCAATTGGCCAAACACTAATTGGACCTACACAGCCAAAGTTATGGCTGTCTAAGTGGACTGAAATCTCAGTCACCTTGCTGCTGTCTTTAGGCAGCCCACCATTCCACTTTGCCATGCCATTTTTCGGTCCAATTTATGGTCAACATACCTCAAATGGTCACTAATTGACCATTAGAATGTTCTTTAACCATTTCATAAGCCAAGTCAAATTTTCATTCCTAAACCCTAGCTAAATTTCAAAGTTTTCACAATTTCCCTAATTTACTCTTTCATTCTCTATATATACATATGTATACACTTTAAACCTAAGCTCTAGTTCACTCTAAGTCCATCAAACACTCCATTTCTATTTCTTCAATAGGGCTGCCGAAATTCAAGGAGTACATATACATAAATTTCATTCATTTAATTCACAATTCCTTACTTATTTTAAGTCCTTAATATGGAATAAAAGAAGTATAAGTATAAATAGGCACTAACCTTTTTGAAACCAACCTTGAGCTTGTTATTCTTCAAGATTTCCCCTAGAATCATAATAATCATAATCAATTATAACTTCACTTTCCTAAATTAAATATCCAATAAAAATTCAACAGCATTTCACCTTAAATTGGACTAAACTCCTATAATAAATCTTAAATCCACAACCACCCATTAATACCCAATCTGGCAGCTTGGTCATTCAAATTTATATATAATGATCTAACCGTTAGATAAATCCCAAATTTTAACCATATATTCTAGACATCCCTATACAATATCAGTAAAAATTTTAGCATCAAATAATCTCTATATCATGAGATATCAGAACATTCATTCAACCCTTCAAAATCTGAATTGTTGCAGAAATCAGTCTTACTCAGACAGCTCATGCAAAACAATTTATATCTCATAAACCACAAGTCTAAAATTCACCAAATTTTAACCCAGAAGCCTCAACATCCCAAATATCATTTGTACCAAATTTCATAATTTTATAAGCATCCTAACTATTTATTTTTCTCAAATTTCAGTAGCCAAAATTCAGAATTCAACCTACAGACAGCCTGTGTTCAACAATATATTTCTCCAAATCCAACTGTTGAACAATCACCAAATTTTAACCATAACTTCCAAACATACATACCTCAAATATATCCAAAAATCAGCCATAGATGTTGAGCCAAACTCACCTGGACGGAAGAGAAACATGCTGCCCTGCTGAACCCCTTTTTCTGCTACTGTTCATCTCCTTCTCCTTCTTCCTTTCTTTCTTTCTTTTCCTTTTTTCTCTCTTTCTCTCTTATTCCAGCCCGTATGAAGAAGGAAACTGCTGGTTTCCATTGTTTTTTTTTATCTCATTTTAAGTCATTTTTATCTCTTTTTATTGGTTTGTCAAATGGTGATTGGAGGGGGCTTTTAAATGACATCATCATATGTCATAATTAAGCATTTTCCTTCATTTTCTTTTCTTCTTTTCTCTACTCATTTTCAATTCAATTTTTAGCAATATTTATTCATATTTTAGATCATTATAATTATTTACTTAACTGGAAAAGTCGGCCAAAAATCACCTCTGAAGGCAAAATGACCAAAATGCCCTCCGTTTGGCTTAACGGGTCAAAATTGTCTGTACCGATTGAAAAATTTTTCTAATTATTTTCTTGGCATTCTAATGCCATAGGAACCTCAATGACCCTTCTCTGGAGTCCCAAAAATTATTTTATGAATTTTTACCCGGGTCAAGGGTTCCTAGTTGCGAGAACCGCAACTTCCCTCCGGTTACCCATCGCTTGGGCACCGGCTCATTTGACTTGGTTGTATTTTATTTCTAAAATTTTTACTAAATTTTTCTTATTAATATTTGAGTTATTTATGGTCCCTCACTTTAATTTAAATATTTTTCCGGACGTTCTAGCTGTCCGGACCGACACCGGTCACCGGAACAGTAGAATATACGGAGTTGCTACCGGGAGGGTGTTACAACTCTTTCCCTCTAATTTAAATTTCGTCCTCGAAATTTACTAGGTGTAAATAGCCGAGGAGCTACTACCTCTTTATTTCTTCACCTTGCCGTGTTATCCTACTTCACTTTCTCCTTAGTTTCGATCTTATCCTCAAATAATTCTGTACTCATCCACTTTCATCTTAAATACAGTCTCCTTCTCATGTCCATTCGCTATCTCATTGTATCTTCACTCTCTTATTCCATACCCTAACCAAAAATAAACGGGAAATACAGATCTGCAATAGTGTCACCTCGACTCTTATGAATGCCGTGCATGATATGCAGTCTATCTAGGTCCAGAAACGCCTAAACCGCGCTCTGATACCACTAAATGTGACACCCCTTACCCGACTACAGTGTAGCTGAGCAAGTTATGCCACTCAATGTGCCGAGCACTCTATTTTATCTTAATTCATTTTTATTCTTCCCTTTGAATATAACTTGTGAAATATAATTTATTTAAGCCATTTATCGAAATTATAATTTATTTAAGGTTCCGAGAATTTTATAGAAAATCCGGCAGGGTACCGGCTAAAAATAGAGAAAACAGTTCTTCGGAACCTGTGAAAAACACTTCCTATGATCATATTCAATCATCTCATCACTCTCAAACTTCAATATCAAAATCTCAACATTTTTCACCATTCATTTCTCAATCATTTATCTCATGTGATAATCATGTACAAGTCACAGTTATGTATTCACTTTTCCTTTCACAAACACAATTTTCTTAACAATTCCACTATTTGTCATTCATTCATTTCACATCATCATTAAACTCAAATCATAAATAAATTCTCACATGTGATTTATAATCACAAATTACAAGTGCTTACATTAATACAAAATTATATTACATTTGTTTCAAATACACATGATAAAAATAAGAGTTTAATTACAAAATTTACAAAAACCTCAAAATACAAAATGGGACCTAGTGTCCTACCAATGCACTGTGGATGGTGAGGTGACACGGACACTATACAGAACTGTGAACTGCCTTACCGAATCTGTGGTCTACTGGGCCCTCTGTCCAAATCTTCAGTACCTATGCGTTGCAAAAGCGACGCGCTAAGCATAAAGCTTAGTGGTGCCAATAATACAATAAAATATAATATGCAAATAAAAATAATAGTTTCCTTTCTATTGTGTTCATAAGAATTGACTAATTACTAACTTATTGTTTAGTCGAGGGCTAATCATGTTTTATGATATTAACTTCTTCATGCATTTCATTAATTATTTTCTTCATGATCTTGAGCTTCTTTGTATTTTTGTAATCATTCCTGATACTTAATTTTCGTATTTTCTTTAATAATAAGTTCAGTCACAGTTATACTTTTCCATGCCCAAGTAACCTATACTGGACGATTGGACTGGATAACGGGTCGTTGGCACTGGACACCGCGGTGCCTCGGGCCGTCATACCATGGGACGCAGAACGTCTACCACGTATGCAGTCAGTATGGCTAAAAAGCCATGATATCACATAATCGGCATAAAAGCCATGAATACAGGCATAAAAGCCATGAATACGGGCATAAAGTCATGAATACAGGCATAAAGCCATGAATACAGGCATAAAGCCTTTCGCAGTACGGCTAAAACAATACCCTATTGGCATGCCAAACTATCCAAACCAATCTTGTTAGGTATACTAGGGCATTTGATACTTTAAAATTCTTCAATCTTTGAATTTTAACTTTTGGTGTCACTATTCATTTCATTGGTCAACAAGAATGTTGACTTTTGGATAGAAAATATGTACATTGACTTTGGCACTCCCAATATACCACATTTGGCATTCAAAACTTGTTGGCATTAAGCATTTATACCATTTCAAAGTTTAAACCAAGGGAAGCAGAATTTTCAGTTCTTGTAGCTCAATTTACTGTTCCATTGGACACTGTTGTAGTGGGAATTTGAAGAAATGAAAAACATGAAAGTTGTTCCTTATTTTGTCTAGTTGAATTTCCTTTTTTGAATCACTCCATTTGGAGTTTTGTAGCTCTAGATATGGTCCAAAAACCACAGCTGGCCGGATTGCCAATCTGCAGAATTGACCATATCTACAGTAACATGAACAGTAACTAGAATCACTTGGTTGGATGGGTTCTGGCCATAATTTGAGGTAGGTTCCTTCATAAAAGTTGTTTTTCTATGTCTTAACTTGTTGCTGTAAAAATTTCAGGTCAATTGACCATATCTACAGTGAGTTATGGCAAAATGAATAGTTACTGTTCATTTGGTCATTCTGCAGGGGCTGTTGCAGGGTATCCGAATTGGGGCCAACTTTTGGTCCTCTTGCTTTGGTCTTTTGGGCATGGTTTCTTCAGAAAAAATGTGTCATTATAAGCCTAGTTTCATGTCCAATTGGCCAAACACTAATTGGACCTACACAGCCAAAGTTATGGCTGTCTAAGTGGACTGAAATCTCAGTCACCTTGCTGCTGTCTTTAGGCAGCCCACCATTCCACTTTGCCATGCCATTTTTCGGTCCAATTTATGGTCAACATACCTCAAATGGTCACTAATTGAACATTAGAATGTTCTTTAACCATTTCATAAGCCAAGTCAAATTTTCATTCCTAAACCCTAGCTAAATTTCAAAGTTTTCACAATTTCCCTAATTTACTCTTTCATTCTCTATATATACATATGTATACACTTTAAACCTAAGCTCTAGTTCACTCTAAGTCCATCAAACACTCCATTTCTATTCCTTCAATAGGGCTGCCGAAATTCAAGGAGTATATATACATAAATTTCATTCATTTAATTCACAATTCCTTACTTATTTTAAGTCCTTAATATGGAATAAAAGAAGTATAAGTATAAATAGGCACTAACCTTTTTGAAACCAATCTTGAGCTTGTTATTCTTCAAGATTTCCCCTAGAATCATAATAATCATAATCAATTATAACTTCACTTTCCTAAATTAAATATCCAATAAAAATTCAACAGCATTTCCCCTTAAATTGGACTAAACTCCTATAATAAATCTTAAATCCACAACCACCCATTAATACCCAATCTGGCAGCTTGGCCATTCAAATTTATATATAATGATCTAACCGTTAGATAAATCCCAAATTTTAACCATATATTCTAGACATCCCTATACAATATCAGTAAAAATTTTAGCATCAAATAATCTCTATATCATGAGATATCAGAACATTCATTCAACCCTTCAAAATCTGAATTGTTGCAGAAATCAGTCTTACTCAGACAGCTCATGCAAAACAATTTATATCTCATAAACCACAAGTCTAAAATTCACCAAATTTTAACCCAGAAGCCTCAACATCCCAAATATCATTTGTACCAAATTTCATAATTTTATAAGCATCCTAACTATTTATTTTTCTCAAATTTCAGTAGCCAAAATTCAGAATTCAACCTACAGACAGCCTGTGTTCAACAATATATTTCTCCAAATCCAACCGTTGAACAATCACCAAATTTTAACCATAACTTCCAAACATACATACCTCAAACATATCCAAAAATCAGCCATAGATGTTGAGCCAAACTCACCTGGACGGAAGAGAAACATGCTGCCCTGCTGAACCCCTTTTTCTGCTACTGTTCATCTCCTTCTCCTTCTTCCTTTCTTTCTTTCTTTTCCTTTTTTCTCTCTTTCTCTCTTATTCCAGCCCGTATGAAGAAGGAAACTGCTGGTTTCCATTGTTTTTTTTTTTTATCTCATTTTAAGTCATTTTTATCTCTTTTTATTGGTTTGTCAAATGGTGATTGGAGGGGGCTTTTAAATGACATCATCATATGTCATAATTAAGCATTTTCCTTCATTTTCTTTTCTTCTTTTCTCTACTCATTTTCAATTCAATTTTTAGCAATATTTATTCATATTTTAGATCATTATAATTATTTACTTAACTGGACAAGTCGGCCAAAAATCACCTCTGAAGGCGAAATGACCAAAATGCCCTCCGTTTGGCTTAACTGGTCAAAATTGTCTGTACCGATTAAAAATTTTTTCTAATTATTTTCTTGGCATTCTAATGCCATAGGAACCTCAATGACCCTTCTCTGGAGTCCCAAAAATTATTTATGAATTTTTACCCGGGTCTAGGGTTCCTAGTTGCGAGAACCGCAACTTCCCTCCGGTTACCCATCGCTTGGGCACCGGCTCATTTGACTTGGTTGTATTTTATTTCTAAAATTTTTACTAAATTTTTCTTATTAATATATGAGTTAATTATGGTCCCTCACTTTAATTTAAATATTTTTCCGGACGTTCTAGCTGTCCGGACCGACACCGGTCACCGGAACAGTAGAATGTACGGAGTTTCTACCGGGAGGGTGTTACACGAATACCCATCTAGATAACAAAAGTAAGAGTGTTTTGCTAACCTCTCTAACATTTGGTCAATGAAAGTGAGAGGAAAATGGTTTTTTTTGGTGGCACTATTCAATTTCCAATAATCTATGCACATTCGCCAACTAGTAACTACCCTAGTGGGGATCAGTTCATTGTTTGCATTTTGGATAACAGTTGTCCCACCCTTCTTAGGAACTACATATACTGGACTAACCCATTTATTATCAGAAATTGGGTATATGATACCTGCATCTAATAGTTTTAAAATTTCTTTTTTGATTACTTCTTTCATATTTGGGTTAAGTCTTCTTTGATGCTCGATAGTGGGTTTACTATTTTCTTCCATAGGTATCCTATGCATGCAAATTGAGGGGTTAATCCCTTTTAGGTCTTCTATTTTATACCCTATGGCCTTGTTATAGGTCATAAGTTCTCTTAGCAACTTTTCCTCTTCTATCTTAGACAGGCTTGCATTGATTATAATAGGATATTTAGAGTTTGAGTCCATAAATGCGTACCTTAGTAAGGATGGGAGAGGTTTCAATTCTGTCACACCTTACCCCTCTATAAGGCATAACATGATCTCGTAGAATGCCTAATGAACTACCGAACTTCACCTACCGATAACTCATTAAGTACCCTACAAGGGATTTTAAAACCATTTTCTTACTTTTTGGAAATGGTGAGCATTATAGTAGGAATTAAAAACATTTAATTGAAGTTTCAAAACTAGTAAAAATTTTTGTCCATTTTTATTTATCTTTAAATTTTTGAAATTTTGGAAAAATAAAAATGGACAAAAATTTTTACTAGTTTTGAAACTTCAATTAAATGTTTTTAATTTCTACTATAATGCTTACCACTTCCAAAAAGTAAGAAAATGGTTTTAAAATCCCTTGTAGGGTACTTAATGAATTATCAGTAGGTGAAGTTCGATAGTTCATTAGGTATTCTACGGGATCATGTTATGCCTTACAGGGGGGTAAGATGTGACATGTTTTAGTGGTATCAGAGCTAGTTTTTAAAGTAAATTTTAAACTGTGAATTTGAAATATTTTTTGATAATTACGACTGCTTGAATGCTTAATACATATATTACATTTACATCATGAATATGAATTAACGGGGAGGAATCTCCTTGTGTTGGTTGTACAAGAAAAAAAAAACAAATAGAACAGTAAGAAATGAGAAAAACACTAGATGAGGAATTGCCACCAGGGCAAACAACCTACTTAAGATGCGTAACGATATCCCGAACTATTTTATCAAGAAAGAAATAAGTTAAACAAAAGCAAATAAGATAGTGCAAAATGGCACATAGGCCTTGGTCATAAATGGAGATGGTAACATAATGGTTATGGACTTATAACTAAAAAAGAGATAAGCAGTTCATATATGACCAACAAGGTCATCAAAAAAAAAAAAGCAAAAAAAATAATTGCTAAAACAACAATAAGAAAAGAATAAAATATTCCAAATTAAACTGAAGGTTGCATCAAATGATCAAGAGATTTGATAAGAAAAGAGTAAAACTAAGTCTCACCCATAGGATCGTACGAGGTCTTAGAAAGAGTAGATCCACTAGTACATAGATTTGCTTACCTCTAAAATTGAAATGAATTTGAATCTAACTTATGACAAAAGCTCATAAGAAACTTGGCACACGAGGTAAGCAATCGATGAATAAATAGTATTGGTTAAAGTGCTGTGGACCATTATTCCGATTATGAAGCTACGTAGAAATGTGAGAAAAACATGAGAAAACAACACGTATGACTATTTGAGGACAGATAGTGGACACAATTTCGAGGATAAAATTTATTTTAAGGGGGGAAGAATTGTAACACCCCTATTTGCATAGCCTGGTATAGGTTATTATTCCGGTGACCGGTATCGGTCCGGACAATTAAGAGAATTAGAACTATGTTTAAGACACCTAGAAAAGCCCTGATCGAAAATAAATAGTGATTACCAGTTAGAAAAGTAAAAGTAAGAAAAACAGAGTATAAAAGATTAAATGAGCCGGGAGTCACAGCGATGGGTGACCTTCTCGGGAAGTGACTGCGAGGTCAGTTTACACTCAAATTTCGAACAGTAAAATATGACACTACGGTCCTTAGGACTATTACGAACACAGTGGAAAAGAGAAAATTATGAAAAAGAATTGTTAAGCAGATCAAATAATTAGGTCAAGGATCCGGAAGAAATATCAAATAACTAGCAAACCGAATCGAACCGGCGAGGGGCAATTGGGTCAATTCACCCCTAGAGTTGATTCCTGACCTAACTGTCCAATAAAATCAAAGAAATGAAAATTTCAGAATCGAAAATTTAAATTAAAGAACTAATGGAAAATTAAATGCAAAAGAAAAAGAAAAAGGAAAAAGTTTATTACATCATGCTTACCTCATTGGATGACATTACACATGATGCCAAAATTTAATTTTAATTAACTTAATTTTTGACCAAGTCAATTACACCTAATAAAGACATAAAAACAAAAGAAAAAAAGAAAAAAATTATTCACTCTTCTTCCTCACAAACAAGCCGTCCCATATCCCTCTCCTCTTGTAACACCCTCCCTGTATCAACTCCGTACATTCTACAGTTCCGGTGACCGGTGTCGGTTCGGACAGCTAGAACGATCGAAAAAATATTTAAACTAAAGTGAGGAACCATAATTAACTCAAATATTAATAAGAAAAATTTAGGAAAAATTTTAAAAATAAAATACAACCAAGTTAAATGAGCCGGTGCCCTAACGATGGGTAACCCAGAGGGAAGTTGCGGTTCTCGCAACTAGGAGCCCTAGACCCGGGTAAAAATTCATAAAATAATTTTTGGGACTCCATAGAAGGGTCATTGAGATTCCTATGGCATTAGAATGCCAAGAAAATATTTAGAAAAATTTTTCAATCGGTACAGACAATTTTGACCCGTTAAGCCAAACGGAGGGCATTTTGGTCATTTCGCCTTCAGAGATGATTTTTGGCCGACTTGTCCAGTTAAGTAAATAATTATTATAATTTAAAATATGAATAAATATTGTTAAAAATTAAATTGAAATTTGGTAGAAAAGAAAAGAAAAGAAAAATGAAGAAAATTGAAATTTTGACATCACATGATGTCATTTAAAAAGCTCCACCCAATCATCATTTGACAAATAAATTAAAGGGACAAAAATGACATAAAATGGGACAAAAATAAAACCAATTCCAGCAGCTTCTTCCTCATTTCAGCCGTAGCTCTTCCTTTTCCAAAGCTTTCCACCATTGTTACTCCCTTTAAGCTTAAATTTCCTTAAAATCTCACCATATTTCCCATAATCATCTTCATAAAAACTGAATATCTACCCTAGCTAGAGTGCTTGGAAGTAAAAGGAAGCAAGAATCTTGAAGTTGGCAAGAAAGAGACTTGGCTAAATTAAGGTTAGTCCATATACATACCTTAAACTCTTTATTTCCATGATAAGAGACATGAATTAAGTAAGAAATTGTAGTTTAAATGAATAAAAATTGTGTGTATGTCCACCATGAATTTCGACTGCCCTAATGAAGAAATAGGAATGAGTGTTTTTGATGAACTTAGAGTGAACTAGAAATCATGTTTAAAGTATATGAATGTAAGAATAATGAATTAGTAGCTAACTAAGGTGAATTGTGTAAACCATGAATTTGAGCTAGGGTTTTGAGAGTAAAATGTGAACTTGGCTTATGAAATGATTAAAGGACATTTTAATGGTCAATTAGTGACCATTTGAGGCAAGTTAATCATAATTTGAAGTGAGCTAATGCATGGAAAAGTGAAATGTGCAGGCTGCCTAGAGACAGCAGTAATGAGGCTGTGATTCCAGCCCACTTAGACAGCCATAACTTTGGCTGTGTAGGTTCAATTGGTGTTAGGCCAATTAGACATGAAACTAGACTTATAATGGCACATTTTTGCTGAAGAAACCATGCCCAAAAGACCAAAGCAAGAGGACCAAAAGTTAGCCCCAATCCGGGTACCCTGCAAGCCAATTCTGCAGAATGACCTAACTGTTCATTTGGCTATAACTCACTGTAGAAATGGTCAATTGACCTGAAATTTTTACAGCAACAATTTAAGACATAGAAAAACAACTTTCATGAAGAAAACTACCCTAAATTATGATCAGAATCTAACCAAAATGGCAGTCACAGTCACTGTTCATGATACTGTAGATTTGGTAAATTCTGCAGAATTGAAATCCGGCCAGCTGTGGTTTTTGGACCATATCTGGAGCTAAAAAACTCCAAATGGAGTGATTCAAAAAAGGAAATTCAACTAGAAAAAATAAGGAACAACTTTCATGTTTACCATTTCCTCAAATTCCAACTGCAACAGTGCTTAATGGAACAGTAAAATTAGGCTTCAAAAACTGAAAATTCTGCCCTCTTGGTTTTAAGTTTAGAAATGGTATGGGTGCTCATTTCCAACAAGTTTTAAATGTAAAATGTGGTACATTGAGGGTGTTAAAACCAATACACCTATTTTCTATCCAAAAGTCAACATTTTTGTTGACCAATGAGGTAAATAGTGACACCAAAACTTGAAACTCAAAAGATGAAGAATTCAAAAGTATCAAATGCCCTAGTATACCTAACAAGATTGGTTTGGATAGTTTGGCATGCCAATAGGGTTCAGTTAGCAGTACTGCACATGGCAATATGCCATTCTGTGATTTCATGGCTTTTAGCCATTCTGACCTTGTATTGAGATGTGGCCTTGTGCCTAATATTATTTACAGCTTGTTAGCTGTTCTGTTGCACACCGGGAGATACATATGTGACCGATGGTGTGATGGCCCGAGGTACTTGATACCCAGTGCCAGTTTACCCGTTTATCCAGTCCAGTCGTCTAGTATAGGTTACTTGGGCAACCAAATGAATGAAAATGGACACAGTTAAAGAAATAAATGAATATAACAAATACAAAACAAATAAGACATATACATTCAATACATATTTATTTTCTGCTATTTTCTTTTATTTTATTATTGCACCACTAAGCATTATTGCTTAGCGCGTTGCTTTTGCCACGCGTAGGTTCTGGAGATACAGATCGAGAGCCCAGTAGACCGCAGACTGGGTGAGTCCATCCTGCAGCTCTGCACAGTGTCCGTGTCACCTCAACTTCTACAGTGCATTGGTAGGACACTAGGTGTCATTTTGGTATTTTGTAACTAATTTTTATTTTCTCATATGTAATTGAACTTATGTAATGCATTTTGAGTTTCATGTAAATAATGAAGATTTGTGGTTATGTATGGAAAAATTTGAGTTTTTATTCATTGCTTATACATGAGTACCTTGAGAAATGATTGATTGAAAAATATTGAGTTTGTGATGACATTGGAGTTTGAGAAATGATTGAGTATGAATATTGGAAGTGTTTTTAACAGGTTCCGAAGAATTGTTTTCTCTATTTTTAGCCGGTACTCTGCCGGATTTTCCTTAAAATTTTCGGAACCTCAAATAAATAATAATTTTGATAAATGGCTTAAATAAATTATATTTCATAAACTATATTCAAAACTATGACAAAAATTAATTAAGTTAAAATAGAGGGTGCCGATACACCTTGTGACATTGCTTACTCGGATATACTGTACACGGGTAAGGGGTGTCACACCTCTCTCCATGTATTCCACCATTAAAGCTTGGTTTCAAGCTTGATTTCCATGCACATACCTCTAATTTCTCTCAAATTTCTACATAAAACCTTGCTAACTCAAGTAGAAAAGAAGATTAGAGGACAAAGAAAAGGAAGAAATTACAGATTGGAAAATTTGGAAGTCAAAGTTTGAGGTTAGTAATCTAAACTTGAATATTTTAGTTAAATATTTATGTTCTTAGTTCAATTAACTTAGAAATATACTTAAAATTAAAAGAAAACTATCCTTGGGGGACTAAATAGAAATTCGGCCAGCAGTAGATTAGGGTTTGAAATAAGTGAATTTGATGTATTTGAATGGTTGTTTAAGTTGAATTATGTATGTAGACTATAGATTGGTGTTTGGAATGCATTAGATTTAAATTTTATGAATTAGGGTTTTGGCACCTAGGGTTTGGGAGAGAAAAATGTGAAAATTAGTTTAATGATGTGGCTGACCTTACTTAAGTTGAAAAATGGTCATTTATGACCAATTCTGGTGTGTAGGAAGTGCTGGAACCAAATTGCAATTCGGATTGGTTATGGTCATCCTGCAGGCAGCATGACCTAAGTCCCTTTCAGGGACCAAAACTAAAAATTTACTAACCTAATTGGTGTGAGACCAATTGGGAATAAAACTAGACACAAAATGGCACATTTTTTATTTAGGAATCATGCCTAGAAAATGACTATAACTTAGTGAACAATCAGGCCAAATCCGGATTAGGGCACACTAACCTGTACAAAAATGACTAAATGAATAGTAGTTATGTAAATGAACATAACTTGGCCTAGGAAGGTCCAAATGACCTGAATTTTTACCAGAAGATAGCTGAGACATATACCTACAACTTTCATGAAGGACACAAATCCAAATTCTGACCATAACCTAGTCAAATTTCCAACCAAACTTAGAACACCAAAACTGCCAGAACCAAGAAAGTGCCCAGAATTTGGGGTTTGAACTAATCCGGCCAGCCTTAGGAAAATGACCATATCTTGAGTTACAAAACTCCAAATGGAGTGATTCAAAAATGAAATTAAAGATAAGCCAATAAGGAACCACTTTGATTAAGAACATTTAGCCAAATTCCTACTGTAGATAGACCAATAGAACAGTACAAACAAGTAACCCAAAACTGAAATTTTGAGATTTAACCCTAATAGGCTTTGAATTGAATTTGGCAATCAATGCCAACAAAAACATGACTCAAAATGTGGTATGTGGGTGTAATTAGAATTAGCATATCTAATTAGTATGAAAAGTTCAATATTTTGACCAAATGATCAAATGAATAGTAATCACAATTACACTAAGTACAAAAGACTCAATTTTATGGGGTAAATTAAGTGTATAAAATTTAATTATTAAATTTATTAATTAGAAATAAATTGAATAGATATTGAAGCACTCTAGTTTTTTATTTTAATGGGAAAGGAGCCCTCCAAGGAAGGAGGAGGAATGCAACCAAGACAAGTCTAGATAAGAGGTTTGTGCACAACTAACTCTTTTGTTATTTTTCACTTCCAAATTGATTTGAATAAATTTATTGAATGATTTATGATTTTTGTTGTGTTGAGAATTTTAACTTATTGAATTAAATTTTATAATTTAAATATAAATTTTCTTATGCATTTAAGGATTTATTGCATGGGTTGAAGGATTGTAAATTTTAAGTTTGATGTGTTGCCAACCTTAAGCACAAATTTATAATGATTAAATATGTTAATGTTTTGTAAACACTTTTGTAAATAGAAATTGTTTTGAATATGATTTGAAACCACAATTGACACGGCAATATATGTTGTGAATTCTCATTAGCTTGTCTAGTGGGATATCTCCTCCACTAGATGGAATGAGTTCCTTCATCTCTGGCTTGCCAGTTGGGGAAGAGTTTGAATGAGTACTCATATACACTAGCTAGTCTTTATTCCTCTCTTTTAGCCTCGGTTATTGGGAGAGTTTGAAATGTCATGGTGTACAACACAGCATCTATTTGAATTTTGGGTCATGGGTCCAATTGTGAGAATTGTTGGCAACACCCTTTAAATTATGCATAGTTTGATAAATTGTGGTTGAAATAAATAATTTGTCAGTGATTTCAAATTTCTTTTTTGTATTGTTTCAGGATTTAAAAGAAATGTAGATAAATAGTTACGATTTGATTAAAATGTTATTCAAATGGATAATTTGCATGAATGAAAATATTGATTTCTGAATGTTATGAATTTTGAAGAATTTAAAATTTTTAAATTTTTATTTGTTATGGATTATCAAGCATAACTTGTATTAAGTTTTAAATTATTAGTTTGTGCACCACTAAGTTTATTACTCAGCGATAGCTTTGCATGCTATCGCAAGTGAAAGAAAATATAAGCAGCTGAGCGAAATTACTGAAAGACACTGTAAAACTGTCTTCGGGTATATCATAGGTATACCCTTGTACATTAGATTTTGATGTAATTCTGTAATTATATGTATGTAATTTCATTTGAGTAGTTGTATCAACTCTTTTATAATATATTTTTGGACTGTAATCAAATACAAATTATTGTAATATTATCTTGAGATTTTATGTACTTATAAAGTTTTGTACTACTAAATTTTTAATGCTCCCATGAATGTAAATATTAATTTTGTTACCTTAATGAGATATTTCAATGTTTGATTTAATTTAAACTATGTACTGAGTTGCTTGCACTGATTTGTGAAATAAAATTGATTAATGGAGTTGTGATTGAGAAATATATTGGGAGTGTCTTTATTTTCAGGTTTTGAAGAATTGTTTTCTCAAAATACAAACGGCACTCTGCCGAAATTTTTATAAAAATTGCGGAAATTTTAAATATCTAAAAATTTGATTTATGTTTTGACTTTAAATAATGATTTTTAATATCTGAAAAAAAAAAATTTTACCCGCCAATTTAAAAATGAACGAAAATTATTTTAAAATCCCTTGTAATATATTTAATGGGTTATTGGTAGGCGAAGTACGGTAATTCATTAGGTGTACTACGGGAGCATGTTACATCTTACGAGAAGTAGGGTGTGTAATTAGTATGAAAAAGTCAATATTTCGACCAAATGGTCAAATAAATAGTAACCACAATTATACTAAGTACAAAAGACTCAATTTTATAGGGTAAAGTAAGTGTATAAAATTTAATTATTAAATTTATTAATTAGAAATAAATTGAATAGATATTGAAGCACTCTAGTTATGTATTTTAGTGGGAAAGGAGCCCTCCAAGAAAGGAGGAGGAATGGAACCAAGACAAGTCTAGATAAGAGGTTTGTGCACAACTAACTCTTTTGTTATTTTTCACTTCCAAATTGATTTGAATAAATTTATTGTATGATTTATGATTTTTGTTGTGTTGAGAATTTTAACTTATTGAATGAAATTGTATAATTTAAATATAAATTTTCTTATGCATTTAAAGATTTATTGCATGGGTTTGAGGATTGTAAATTTTAAGTTTTAGTCCCTGAAAGGGGCTTAGGTCATTCTGCCTGCAGGATGACCATAACCAATCCGAATTTCAATTTGGTTTCAACACTTCCTACACACCACAATTGGTCATAAATGACCATTTTTCAACTTAAGGAAGGTCAGCCATATTATTAAACTAATTTTCACATTTTTCTCTCCCAAACCCTAGGTGTCAAAACCCTAATTCATAAAATTTAAATTTAATGCATTCCAAACACCAATCCATAGTCTACATACATAATTCAACTTAAATAACCATTCAAATATATCAAATTCACTTATTTCAAACCCTAATCTACTGCTGGCTGAATTTTTATTTGGTCCCCCAAGGATAGTTTTCTTTTAATTTTAAGTATATTTCTAAGTTAATTGAACTAAGAACATAAACATTTAACTAAAATATTCAAGTTTAGATTACTAACCTCAAACTTTGACTTCCAAATTTTCCAATCTTCAATTCCTTCCTTTTCTTTGTCCTCCAATCTTCTTTTCTACTTGAGCTAGCAAGGTTTTATGAAGAAATTTGGGAGAAATTAGAGGTATGTGCATGGAAATCAAGCTTGAAACCAAGCTTTAATGATGGAATACATGGAGAGAGGAGAGGGATATGGGATGGCTTGTTTGTGAGGAAGAAGAGTGAATAATTTTTTTCTTTTTTTCTTTTGTTTTTATGTGTTTATTAGGTGTAATTGACTTGGTCAAAAATTAAGTTAATTAAAATTAAATTTTGACATCATGTGTGATGTCATCCAATGAGGTAAGCATGATGTAATAAACTTTTTCCTTTTTCTTTTTCTTTTGTATTTAATTTTCCATTAGTTCTTTAATTTAAATTTTCGATTCCGAAATTTTCTTTTCTTCGATTTTATTGGACAGTTAGGTCAGGAATCAACTCTAGGGGTAAATTGACCAAATTGCCCCTTGCTGGTTTGATCCGGTTTGTTAGTTATTTGATATTTCTTCTGGATCCCTAACCTAATTATTTGACCTACTTAACAATTCTTTTTCATGATTTTCTCTTTTCCACTGTGTTCACAATAGTCCTAAGGACCGCAGCGTCACATTTTATAGTTCGAAATTTGAGTTTAGACTGACCTTGCAGTCACTTCCTGGGAAAGTTACCCATCACTGTGACTCCTGACTCATTTAACCTTTTATATTCTATTTTTCTTATTTTTACTTTTCTATCTAGTAATCACTATTTATTTTCGATTAAGGCTTTTCTAGGTGTCTTAAACATAGTTCAAATCCTCTTAATTGTCTGGACCGATATCAGTCACCGGAACAGTAACATATACCAGGCTATGCAAATAGGGTTGTTACAAATTCTACCTATTTGGTGTTTTCCTGGAGCTTGTCCTTAGGCTGTTCCTCCTTCAACTTCTCCATCTCGGAAGCTTGAGCTAAGGGTGGGGGTAGATGAGCTACTAACTATTGTGCATAGGCTGCTATTTTTGTGTTTTCATTATTCGCTGTGTGACTGTGCATAATGCATGCTTCAAGAGGATCTTTAGGATGTATCTTATGAAATTCCTCTTCAACTTGTTTGTTAATTATGTTGACCTTAAAGCATTTATCAGGTTCGAATTTGTGTTTCATTGTGTCGAACAAGTTGAATTCTACTTCTTCTTCTCCTACCTTGAGGGTTAGTCTACCATTTTTTACATCTATGATTGCTCTGGCGGTTGCCAAGAATGGTCTTCCCAAGATGATAGGGATCTAAACATCTTCTTCCATCTCAAGGACAATAAAGTCTACTAGAATGAAGAATTTGCCCACTTTGATTGGGATGTTCTCAAGTATGCCCACAGGATATTTAACAGATTGATCAGCCAAATGCAGTGAAATTGTTGTGGGCTTCGGTTCTCCGATCTCCAGCTTTTTGCATATTGATAGAGGCATTAAACTCACACTTGCCCCAAGATTGCAGAGGGCCTTGTCTATTTTCTTATTGCCAATAAGGCATAGTATGGAGAAGCTTCCTGGATCTTTCAAATTTGGAGGCAGTTTGTTTTGCAGTATGGCACTACATTCCTCTGTCAGAGCAACTGTCTCATAGTTTTCCAATTTTCTTTTCTTTGACAGAATTTTCTTAAGAAATTTAGCATAGGATGGCATCTGAGAGAGTGCTTCAGTGAAGGGACTGTTAATATAAAGTTTCTGTAAAACTTCTAAAAATTTCCCAAACTGCTTGTCCAATTTGGCTTTCTGAAATCTCTGAGGAAAAGGTAGGGGAGGCTGGTATGGCTCTGGTAACTTCTTTTTCTTCCCTACTTTCTCTTCCTGATCTTTCTTGGCTTTTTCCACCTTTTTCTTTGCTTGGCTTTTAGATTTTTCTGAGATTTCCTCTGTTGGTTCTTCCTTTGGTGGTACTAGAGTTCTACCACTTCTCAATGTAACTATCTTACAATGCTTCCTTGGGTTCATCTCTGGTTGACTAGGCAGTTTACCAGCAGCCTTACTTGAAGAACTTGCTTGTTGTGCAATTTGGTTTTCTAGCATCTTGTTATGAGTAGCAAGCTGGTCCATTCTGGAAAGCAGCTATTTAATCACTTCATTCTGTTGTTGTTGAGCTGCTAGGAAACCTTCCATCATGGATTCCATGTTCATCTTCGGATCAAGTTGCTAAGGTTGAGGAGGCGGTGGTGGTTATGCAAAGTTTTGGCATCTATTTTGAAATCCAGGGGGTGCTGGTGGTTTGTACCCCTATTATTTGTTTATTGGCTAATTCTGTTGATTGCACCATGAGAAATTTGGGTGGTTCCTCCATCCAGGGTTGTAAGTGTTCGAATATGGATTGTTGGGCTGCCTCTGGTTGAAGTTTCCCCCATTATTCACATAGTTTATCTGTTATATGGGAGGTTCATTGAAGCTATTATATTTTGAACTCATGTATCCTCCTCCATTGCTGTTCTCATGTTGACTGTTTGTACCAACTGTGTTGGCTTGCATTCTATCGAGTCTCTTTGTGAGCTAATCAAATTAAGCATTTATCATGCTTAGGGCGTCCACTTCTAGGACCCCTGCTATTCTCCTTGCATTTCCTCTTACATTTGACCACTCATAATTATGGTATGCCACCCTATCTAGAAGTTTAAGTGCTTGTGTCATTGTTTTCTCCATTAGGTCATCTTCTGCAGTCGAATCTACTGTGCTCCTTATAGAGGGTAATAACCCATTATAGAAATTTTGCACTAGTAGCCAATCTTCTATGCCATGGTGTGGATTTCCCTCTGCAGGTCCTTATATGTTTCCCATGCATCATAGAGTGATTCACCTTCCTTTTGTCTAAAAGTGCTGAGCTCAAGCCTCAGTCTTACAGTCTTTACAGGTGGGAAATACCTTGTTAGAAAAGCTTGTGAGAGGTTTTCCCAAGTGGTGAACATTCCAACTAGTTGAGAAAGTAACCACTTCCTTACTCTGTCTTGAAGGAAGAATGGGAATGCTCTGAGTTTTATGGCTTGGTCAGAAACTCCATTCATCTTGAATGTGTCACATAGGGCAAGAAAGCACTGGAGGTGATAGTGTGGATCTTCTGTTGGTGAACCTCCGAACTAAGTTTGTCGAATCATTTGAAGCCATATTGGTTTTAACTCAAAGTTGTTGGCTTCCACCATGGGTCTTGTGACACTAGGCTAAAATCCTTGGACAGATGGAGCTCTGTAGTCTCTCAAGAGTCTTGGCCTGTCATTATTATCGGCAATGGTTGGAATTTCAGGGTCTTCTTGATCGTGCTCTTGATGTTTCCTTTCCCTTATGATGGCTCTCAGAGTTCTAACTATCTCCAGATCACAGTCCAAGATTTCTTCTTCTGGCCTTATTCTGGTCATATACCAGGTCAGGTACCTGAGAGAAAAGAGAAGAAATAAAACAAATCAAATAATAAATATAGTTACCTAAATCAACTAAATTGCCTATCGTTCGGTATTACTAAAGCCAAAGTCCCCGACAACGGTGCTAAAAACTTGTTTAACTGGTTTTACAACCCCGCAAGTGCATGGATTGCTAACAAGTAATAAAGTGATAAGTAAAGTATCATTCTCACGAGGAATTTGATTAGTAAGTATCAATTTACACAGTAATTTTAACTGTTTAGGCTATCGAATACTGAGGGAATGAGGTTTGTTTATTTTAAACACTAGAATGATAAACTTAAAATGAAACAATCTATTTTGAAACAATTTCGGAATTAAGATTTCACACTTGAATCTTACTATGGGTGTTATCTTGTTTATCTACTGGATTGAGAATCATTTTCCCTAATGGAAATTAGTCTTAAGGTATCCTAAGTGCTCTCTCAAGGCACCTAGGATGTATTTTAATTAACTTAAACCCAACTTTCATAGTGATCAAATTAATTAAAACCCTTTAAGGTTTTTGACCAATTTTGAAATTCCACAAAGTTATCAGCCTATGTCTAGGTTAGAATTTCTAGGTTCAAAATCTTGATTTTCTAATATTAATCTTCACCTTGCAGTCCTTCAATTAATATCTATAATCAATACTAAGTGGGTACCAATACATAGCATGCATTAAGATCACAAGAAATAAAATCAAGGAACAAATCTTAAATCCAATAAATAAAACTTAATGTTTATCCATAATAATGATTACAATCATTACTCTCTCAATTCCAGAATATGAAAACTACTCACTCATGGTGAGTTCAGCAAACATCATGATAAAAAAAAGTAAAGACAGTAAAAAGGAATCGTCTAGAAGAAATAAAACAATAAAAATCCGTTAAGGAAATAGAATGAAAGAACCGAAGAGGGCTTGCAGCTTTGATCTTGTGGAACTTCATCTGGAAAACTCCTCTTGATATTGATATTCTCCTCCTCAAGACGGCTGGTGAGAGTGCAGAGGCGAGTCCTCTTTCAAATTCCTAAAAGTGTTATAAAAGGATTCCTCTCCCTTTTGATGTGTAACACCCCTCACTCGTCTACAGTGTAGACGAGCAAGGTGTGCTACACAGCGTGCCAGAGCACCTACTCCGTGTTTATCTCATTTACTGAAATCAGTTTGATTTAAGAAGTCTTTATGTGATATTTATAACATAGTGGTTCTATTTTCATACTTTAATAAAATCAGTGTTTCAAAAAAAAATGGTAATAAAAATTTGGTAAGGTGCCATCTGTATTTCGGACAAACTGTCCTTCCAAACCTGTTAAAAACAGTTCAATATGATAATATCAAAATCTCAACTATTTCACAGTCTCGGTTTCTCAGTAAAGTCAATAGACTTTCACACTCATTAAACAGTTCCATAATACAGTCCACAATAATTTAAATATATCCAGAAAATCTCCATGTTATTTAATATGTACAAAATATTACAAACTTTAAAGCTTTCATAATATTACAAAATATAGGGCCAAATTTCAAAAATACAACAGAAGTACAAAATACAAGATATCCTAAGTCCTACCATGTATGCAATGCAGTGCAAATGACTCTGGACTCCTGTCTAGATCTGATGTCTCACCTGGTCGTAGGTCTGCTGGGCTCCCCAGTTGTGTCGCCAATACCTACGCGTTACAAAAGCAACGCGATAAGCAATTTGTTTAGTGGTGCCAAATATAAAGAAATATACACTAAAATAAAGTAAATGAATCATTTATGAATTTATGACATCGATATTCTTTACAGTTGTTGATTCTACTTTTATTTGCTAACCTTTCATTTTTTTTTTTTTGCTAATTTTGGTGGTGCTGTATGTCAAAAGACTGGATTTAGCTATTTGAATTTAATAGTGCTTAAATTAACTGTCTGTGTAGCCTATATACTGACCAGACTAGATAAACGGATATACTGGCACTGGGTACCTAGTACCTTAGGCCGTCACACCATCAGTCACAAAGTGTCTCTCGGTGTGCAAACAGTGTGGCTAAAAAGCCATATAGTCAATCTGGCAATAAGCCAAGTATAATAACACAATACGTATAGCTGTAGGCTATTAAAGTCATAGTGCGGTATAATATGCCGTAAAAATACAGTATGGCATAAAGCCATTTATAGAACAGCTATCAGAATCCTATTGGCATGCCAACCTATCCAAACTAGTCAACTAGGCAAACTAGGGCATATTATAAATTAATTGTTTAATTATTCAATTTCTAGAGTTTACTACCTATTATGTAATTTCGTAAGTCAATGCATATGTTGACCTTTTTAGGTAATATGGATAAGTTGATTCTAGCATCAACATGTCACAATTTACAATTTAATATGCTGTCAATATAATGCAATTTACCCTTTTTACAAGTTGGCATTCACTGCCAAATTACCTCAAGCATCATTGTATGTAAATGTCAAATTCTCAATTTTTGTGTGCTAGATTGGTCTAGCTTAAAGTCCTATTTCTCTTGGTTTTTAGCTTTTGGTCAAAGAAGAAAAATTGTAGCTCTATGTCTTATTGCACTCTTAGCAAAATTTAAGGTCATTCTGAGTTGTATAGACCAAGATATGGTAAATTTACTAAAGCTGGATAGATTGCACCTTTAGTACAAAATTTGATCAATTTTAGGTCACATTTAGTTTTGGCAGTTTTGGTACCCGAACTTGTGCAAGCTATTTGACTTGGTTCTGGCCATTTCTAGGCTTTGGTGTCTTCATAAGAATTGTATCTCTATGTTAAGCTATCCATGGTAAAAATTTCAGGTCAATTGGACCTATTTTGAGTGAGTTATGGTCATCCTAATTACTACTGTTTATATGGTCAAAAATCTAGGTTTGCAAGGTTGCCATTCCGGATTTTGTCATTTTTAAGGTCAGTTTCTAGGCAGAATTTTGGCAACATTTCTACATGAAAGTTGGCCTATTTGGTGTCTAGTTTTACCCCCCATTCACCTCATACCAATTGGGTTCACAGTTTTGCACTTATGACTTAATTTAAGTGCTGCCAACATACACAACCTGCATTTGAACATCACACTTTCAATTTTGATAATCCTCCTCCTCCCAATACTTCAACATTTAATCATGCCACTTCTATATATATTGTATACAATTCCAGCAGGTATTTTGGGTAGAACACTTAAGTGCTCAATGCACACGATACACCATTAATGTTTAACATTTACTTCAACCCAAATTCAATGTACAATAACACATATATCACACATACGCTTCCATGGCAATTACGCAAACTGCCCACCATTCAATACCATCATATTTCATTAATAAATTTCATAAACTCACACAAAAATTCATGATCTTTAAGGCTACCCAACATGGTAGTTTACTATAGCATTAAAGTCCCACTATTAAACCCTTAATTCAAGCACTGACATACACATACTTGGATATTAACTTACTACAACTTCCATTTGAGTTAATCAACCTTAATTTCCATCCATTAGAGGTAAGAAAAACTCAAACACAATAAACCTTCATGGCTACCGAAAATGGACAAGTTCATATCTCAATATTTATTTCATTTCTCTTCACCAAATTACTCACTTCAACCTAAACACAAGGTTTACTAAAGCTAGGGAGAAGATTTGGACACTTACTTCTTTTGGAGCTTGTTAAAAACTCACTAAGTCCCTTTCTTCTTGTTGCCAATGGCTTCCTCAAGTTGAATGTGCAAGTTTTAATGAAGGAACCAAGTGGAAAAGAGGCTTAATTCAAGGTTGCATGAGCTCCCTCACTTTCAACCATGGAGTTTCTTTCATGGTGGAATTTGGCTGGTTTGTATAAGGTTAAAGATGAAGTGGTTTCTATTATCCCAAGGCTTATATTGGTGTCCCAAGATTCAAGTTAGTAGAGCACTAACTTTACTTTAATGTTTAATTATTCAAAGTTTCCTAATTTGCACATTTATCTCATTTCTTTCACTATTTACATAATGTATCACAATTTAATTTTTCATGACATTTTCAAAGTGTAGTATTATTTATTTTTAATAGACATTGAGGTCAAAAGGAAACTCTAGGTGTCAAATGACCAAAATACCCCTCTTCGGGTTGTATTCCCAATTTTTCGATAACACCGATTTTTGTCTGTTTCTTGATTTTTCATTTTTCTTTGTACTAATTTATTAAATTTTCTTTGATAATTCTAGTGTCAATTATATTTCAATAAACCTTTACTTACGTTCCGAAATTTAATTCCGAGGGTTCCCTGTGGTCCTGGGGTCGACAACGGCCTTCCCGATGTGGTCACCCATCGCTGTGGTGCCAGCTCGTTTAACTTAGTTTCATTTTCTCTCTTTCATTTTTCCTTGATTTTTCTTGTATTTTATTTTTATTTATTTCATCATTATATGTCTGTTAACTATCACCAAAGTGTAGCTCCAGACATCCTGACTTGCTCGGACTGACATTAGGTCACCAGAGCAATAGAACGTACATAACACGTACAGTGGGGATGTTACATGATGTTTTTTTCTACTTCTATTTATAATGGCTATTCTAGGGTTAAGTCATTTTGAGTCCACAAAGCTTTAGAAGTCTGATTTGAATCAGTAAACAAGAGTAGGAATTCGAGTTAGAAAACTGGCTGCTGCATGGTACACGGCCCGTGTGTCACTATACGGCCCCAGGCTGTGTAACTTACTGGAGCAGAATTGCAGAGTCTTGCATTGGCACAGAGACTTACATGGGTCTGCATTGGCTACACGGGCCGTGTACGTTTGTGCTCAGAAAATTCTTCAAGCTTGTGCCCGGCTGAGACTTACACGAGTCCCTTTAGATTACACAAGTCTAATTATACGACCCATATACTTTTATTTCTCCATTGGCTCTCTGGCTTTCGTTCTAGTAGAAAGTTACACGGGTATGTGGCTTTGCTTACATGACCCGTTTACTTTGTATCAGTTGCACTTCTCAGTCTTTTGACCTCTCCAAGCTTCCCTTTCCTATGCTCTGGGGCTTCATTCAAATACCTGAAATGATGCAGAAAACATGGAATTAAGGGCTTGACCATAGAATTTATAAAAAATAATGAAATCAACTACTATACAAATGTGCTTAAAAAACATCTATACAATTCAAGTATATCAGGAATACCAGCTATAAAATCTACAGAAACATCCTCCCATATGGCTGTCAGAATTGGGAGAGGGTTTAAGTAACTCGACTGGAGCTTGAGTTTCATTCTTGTGCATTTGATAAATATAAACAAGGTACCACATATGTTTGGATTGCTTTCATCATTCCTTTCCAATAAAAATTAGAAGCCATCCATAGATAAGTGTGATATGCTCCAAAATGCCTCCCTTTGGTGTAGTATGAAACTCAAAGATTAATTTCTGAATCCAAGAAGATTGCAGTGGTAAAGCTAGTAGGTCGCCCTTATTGTAACGCCCTCACTTTAGGTAGTCCGTACATTCTACTATTTCGGTGACTAACGTCTATCCGAATAGTCAAAATATCTGAAACTATATTTAAACTAAAGTGAGGAGTTATAAATAACCTAAATAATGATAAGAAAAATTAAGAAAAAAATTTAAGAAATGAAATACAAAGAGGTTAAATGAGCCGAAGCTACGGCAATGGGTAACCCTAACGGGAAGCGACTGTGAAGACAGTTGGCAAACCTAAACCAGTGGGGAACCCTGTAAAATAATTAGTGGGACTTAAGTGAAGGATTATTGAGGTTTAGATTTTAACACCCCTATATTCGGTAGTGCATTCTACTGTTCCAGTGACCGGTGTCTGTCTGGACAGCTAGGATGCCTGGAACTACACTTAAATGTTAGTGAGGAGATATGAAATGATGAAATAAATAAAAAGAAAATACAAGAAAAATTAAGAAAAAATAAAAGAGAGAAAATGAAACTAAGTTAAACGAGCCAGCACCGCAGCGATGGGTGACCGCACAGGGAAGTTTTGGTGCAGGCAATAGCCGACCTCAGGACTGCGGGGAACTCTCGGAATTAAGTTTTGAGACATAATTAAAGACTTATTGAAGTATAATTGACATTAGAAGGATAAAATATAGGAAAATTTGATCTATTGGGATGTATTGTGGTAATTATGCAATGTTCTTGATGTTTGTACTATAAGCTGCAGATTACAGTACCGACTTGGGATTATTGTGTAGAGCTACGTACTACTCAATAGTACACCGAGATAAGAATGGTTGCAAATGGCATCTATTTTGGTAGAGTTCTGTCAGGATAGAATTTTATTATTGGAAATGAGTTTGAAAATCTTAACTTGGGATTTAAAAGTAAAAAAAAAAAAAAAGAATATCGAGAGGTTATAGTTATAAGATAGCTAGAGTCATTGACTCAGTTATCTAATCCGAACTATGATACGTCAGGAATTGCTATAAGACTAGAGATTTCGATATTGTCATAACTTAACGATAACATTAATAGTGCAAGGTCATCCGGTCTTGGATATGGGGGTATAATTATTTTAGTATTGTTATGGATCTTTCGCTTAAAGTCTAGCGAAAGACAGTATTATATTATTAGAACAATAAGGTATAAAGAAAATTTTCATTCTCCTGAATGAGACAGGATGCTATGGATGATAAACATAACTTACAAAATGATTGCAAATCTGGGTAAGAGGGAAGTTGGATCAAGGCAGTCGAGTATACTAACTGATAGTAAGAAGCTTAAAGGTTCATAGGACCATACAGGGCCAGAGAGGCCAGTTTGGAATCTCTGTAACTAGCTCCCCAAGCACAGTAACCAGGGGATCAGCCCCAGTGCCAGAATATACGCACTGTGGTAGGAGACATAGACCTGCCCCCACAGTGCAAAGGGGTAGGACACCTAGTAGAGCAGAGACAACTGAGATTTTATAGAAGGTTATTTCTGAGACGATCGAAAGGCCCGAAGTCAGGATGACACCACGGGTGTATGCCATGAAGGCTAGAGAAGAGCCAAACCTAGATATTGATGAAACAACACAAAGAAATGAAGAAGCAAGGAAGTAATAGATACATGAAGTAAATTTTGAGGGCGAAATTTTATTTAGAGGGAAAGAATTGTGACACCCCTATATTCGGTAGTGCGTTCTACTGTTCCGACGATCAGTGTCTGTCCGGACAGCTAGGATGCTTGGAACTACACTTAAATGTTAGTGAGGAGACATGAAATGATGAAATAAATAAAAGAAAATGCAAAAAAAAAATTAAGGAAAAATAAAAGAGAGAAAATGAAACTAAGTTAAACGAGCCAGCACCGCAACGATGGGTGACCGCACGGAGAAGTTTCAGTACAGGCAATAGCCGATCCCAGGACTGCGGGGAACCCTCGGAATTAAGTTTCGAGATATAATTAAAGACTTATTGAAGTATAATTGACATTAGAAATGTCAAAGAAAAATTAATAAATTAGTACAAATAAAAATGAAAAATCAAGAAATAAATAAAAATCGGTGCTACAGAAAAATTGAGAATACAACCCGAATAGGGGCATTTTGGTCAATTGACACCTAGAGTTGACTTTTGACCTAAATGTTCATGAAAATAAAGTAGTGTTAAAATTTGGAAATTACATGAAAAATTGAAATTGGAATGAAGTGGGATTAAGGGAAATTATGGGGTGTAAATTGCAAATAATGGAAACTTAATTATTTAAGTAATATTTAATTGATTAAGTGGAGGTATAAAAGGCCAAGTGGATAGCATATCCCACTAACACACTCATCTTCATCTTCCTCACCTCATAGTAGAATTCCATTTCTCTCAAATTCTTTAAGGTTCTTCCATAGCCGGCCATGAAAGAAGCTTCAATCTACCTATGATCAAGTCATTTTCTCCCTAAGTGTCTTCACTAAATCTTGTCTACACACCATGGGCAACATAAAGATAGCAAAAAAGAGAGGAAATTTCTTGGATTTGTGAAGCACAAGTTGAGGTAAGTGCCTATTTTCTTCCCTTGTTTAAGTAAAGTTTATGTTTAGCTTGAGATGAGTTGATTGGTGATGAAAATTAATGGAATTATTAAGTTATTGGACTGCCCAAATTTAGGCAGCCATGGGAGCCTATATTATTTGAGTATTCTGCCCAATTTACTTTGCTAGAATTGTGTTGAATAAATATAGAAGTGCCAAGAATGAATATTGAAGTATTGGGAGGAGGAGGATTGCCAAATTGGTTCATGGTTCATAGGACCAGACAGAGCCAGAGAGGCTAGTTTGGAATCTCTGTAGCTAGCTCCCCAGTTACAGTAACCAGGGGATCAACCCCAGTGCCAGAATGTATGCACTGTGGTAGGAGACATAGACCTGCCCCCACAGTGCAAAGGGGTAGGACACCTAGTAGAGCAGAGACAACTGAGATTTTATAGAAGGCTATTTCTGAGACAGTCGAAAGGCCCGAAGTCAGGATGACACCACGGGTGTATGCCATGAAGGCTAGAGAAGAGCCGAACCAAGATATTGATGAAACAACACAAAGAAATGCAGAAGCAAGGAAGTAACAGATACATCAGGTAAATTTCGAGGACGAAATTTTATTTAGAGGGAAAGAATTATAACACCCCTATATTCGATAATGCGTTCTACTGTTCCAGCGACCGGTGTCTGTCCAGACAGCTAGGATGCCTGGAACTACACTTAAATGTTAGTAAGGAGACATGAAATGATGAAATAAATAAAAAGAACATACAAAAAAAATTAAGGAAAAATAAAAGAGAGAAAATAAAACTAAGTTAAACGAGCCAGCACCGCAACGATGGGTGACCGCACGGGGAAGTATTGGTGCAGGCAATAGCCGACCCCAGGACTACGGGGAATCCTCAGAATTAAGTTTCGAGACATAATTAAAGACTTATTGAATTATAATTGACATTAGAAATGTCAAAAAAAAATTAATAAATTAGTACAAAGAAAAACAAAAAATCAAGAAATAAATAAAAATTAGTGTTGCCGAAAAATTGGGAATACAACTCGAATAGGGGCATTTTGGTCAATTGACACCTAGAGTTGACTTTTGACCCAAATTTCCATGAAAATAAAGTAGTGTTAAATTTTGGAAATTACATGAAAAATTGAAATTGGAATGAAGTGGGATTAAGGGAAATTATGGGGTGTAAATTGCAAATAATAGAAACTTAATTATTTAAGTAATATTTAATTGATTAAGTGTAGGAATAAAAGGCCAAGTGGACAGAATATCCCACTAACACACTCATCTTCATATTCCTCACCTCATAGTAGAATTTCATTTCTCTTAAATTCTTTAAGGTTCCTCCATAGCCGGCCATGAAAGAAGCTTCAATCTACCCATGATCAAGTCACTTTCTCCCTAAGTGTCTTCACAAAATCTTGTCTACACACCATGGGCAACATAAAGACAGCAAAAAGGAGAGGAAATTCCATGGATTTGTGAAGCACAAGTTGAGGTAAGTGCCCTTTTTCTTCTCTTGTTTAAGTAAAGTTTATGTTTAGCTTGAGATGAGTTGATTGGTGATGAAAATTGATGGAATTATTGAGTTATTGGACTGCCCAAATTTAGGCAGCCATGGGAGCCTATATTATTTGAGTATTCTACCCAATTTACTTTGCTAGAATTGTGTTGAATAAATATAGAAGTGCCAAGAATGAATATTGAAGTATTGGGAGGAGGAGGATTGCCAAATTGGGAGTGTAAATTCTCTTATGCAGGTTGTGATTGTTGGCAGTGCATAAATTAGGTTATAAGTGTAAAGTTGTGACTCCAATTGGTATGAGGCCAATTGGAGGTGAAACTAGACATAAAATAGGCCAACTTTCATGTAGAAGTGTTGCCCAAATTCTGCCTAGAAGTGACCTAAAAAGATTGACCAAATCCGGATTGGTGACTTTGCAAACCTGAAAATTAACCATTTGAACAGTAGTCAGTATTTTGGCCGTAACTCAATCAAAACAGATCCAAATGACCTGAAATTTATACCATGGAAAGCTTAGACATAGAGCTACAACTCTTGTGAAGACACCAAAGCCCATAAATGACCAGAACCAAGTCATAATGTTTGCACAAGTTGGGTTACAAAAACTGGCCAAATTGACTTTGACCTAAAAAAAACCTAAACTTTGCAATATAAGTGCAACTTGACCAGCAATAGTAAAATGACCATAACTTGGTCTACAGAACTCTAAATGACATGAAATCAATCCCAAAATTTCAATAAGATATAGATCTACAATACTAGTAATTTGACGAAAACCGAAAAATCAAGGGAACTAGGTCAATTAACTTGATTAAGTTGGCACATAAAATCTGGAACTGGCACATTTTACCATAAAATCCAGAAAATTCAAATAAACATATCTCCCACAAGAAGTGTCCAATTTAAATGAGCCATACCAATTTGGAAAGCTAAGAAAGAGACTTAAAACATTGTTTTAGACAACTTCCTCAAATTATAAATGTATAAGGTTAGAATTTAAGGTCAAGCCATTGACCTAATTGATTACCATGCCAATATAGGACCTTTGAGTCCAAGTTAATAATTTGTCTATAAAGAATTCTATAAGACTTGAAAAATGGTAAGCAAAATTTTTTTGTTGTCCCTAAGACATAGAGCAACAATACTTATGAAGAATGCTAGACCTTAATGTGATTACAAACAATCCAAATAAAATAGTAAATTCAAAACCGAAAATGCCTAAAAAGGAAACTAAAATTTAGATTTGACCTAGTTACGGTTAATTGACCATAACTTGAGCTATACAACTCCAAATGGAGTGATTCAAAAAGGAAATTAAAGAAGACACATTGAGAAACAATTTAATGAAGAGAAATCTATTAAATTTACACTGTAGCTTAGTCCAATAGATAGTAAACATTAGCCATGAAATCTGAATAATTGTAATAAAAATGCAATAAGCTTTGAAATGAAATTGGCAACATATATCAACATGTGAGGAATGAAAAATGGAACATATTATTGACATTAAAAGTAATTCACCTAGTGTGCATTAAAGGTCAATATTATAGGTTGACTAATGAAAGGAATAGTATTAATAAAATTTAATTATTGAACCTTGTTATTAGAAACAATTTAAATGAGTACTAAAATGCTTTAATTTGTGTGTTTCAATTAGAAAAGACACTGGGAAGGGAAAAGACCCACTGAGTCAAGGCTAAAAGGCGACTCATCAGAGATTTGTGCACAACTAGTTTTTAATTGATTTTGTTCTGAATATTTCATATGATTAAATGAAGTTATCTCCCTTACATATTATGTTTATCAAGTATTGGATTTAATTCAATGATTATTGAAATTATTATAGTATGTATGAATTTAGCTTTGTGAAATGGTATTTCAACAAGTATTAAGTATTGTTGTGGATTGAATAAATTATGTTTTGGAAAATTGTGATAGAATGTGTCTTGAATTATGATTGGCAATTTGTATGGAAAAATACAAATTTATGTTTTGAATTGTGATGAGCATAAAAATTATTGGATATTGGATTTAACATTGAATTGAATTGTGTTGTGATTTATGCTCACAAAAAAGACAAATAGATTCATGATATTGTTTTATATCTCACTATAAATGCTTGACTAGGTTATTACCCATCTCTCTCATTTGTTAAGGAGACAATAGAGTTAGCTTTGTTTTGATTACCATGGTACATGCACTGGCTTAGATTCTCCTCTGATTAGAGGTTAGATCTAAGTTTTTATTTGTTATGGCCTTTTCAGAAATTTCATTATTGTTATGTGTAATGTGCACGATGATTCGACCTCCCCGACCGTAGGGAGTTAGAATCACCTCGAAGATGGCCCTTGCGGATTAGTCTTACATAATTAGTGAGATAAAGAATGGTTTTTGAATAGTAAAAAATTTTAATTTCAAATGGGATTTGTGCATAATTGATTTTGTTGGAATTAATCTTTATTTTCATGATTGCTGGAATTACTTTAAATGTCCAGTTGTGATTTGATAAATTGAATTTCTTGCTCAAAGTCATTTTAACTAATGATTTATATTATTGGCAACGAAGATTTTGACTTTTAGAATTTTATTGAATTTTGAGACTTTCAAATTAATTTTTATAATTTTGTCAATGTATATTGTACTATATTTTAAGTATAGTTGTGCACCACTGAGTTCACCACTCAGCGATAGCTTTGTATGCTGTCGCAGGTGAAATGAGCATAGAGCAGTTAAGTAAGCTTTTTTGAAGACACATTCAGATCAGCTCTAGGTATATCATAGCCATACCCATGTACATAGGTTTTGATGTATGCATGTAATAATATGTATGTAAATTATTTCAGCAGTTGTATAAAAACTCTTATAAAATATTTTGGTATGTAATTAAATGTAAATTATTATAATGTAAATTTGAGATTTCATTTACCTGTATAGTTTTGTAATATTAATTTTTGAGTCTTATAATCAATGAATGTTTCTTTTATGATGAGGTTGGTTTGGAAATGAAATGATTTGATTATTGAGGTTGAATTATGAGATGAAATGAAGTTTATTGGAGTTGTATTTGAGAAAACATATTGGGAGTGTTTTCCTTTTCAGGTTTGAAGAACTGTTTTCTCAAAATACAGCCGGCACTCTACCGAAATTTTGAAAAAATTTTATAACACCAGATTTTAATCGATATTTTAAATTTCACGAAAATTGATTTGAAATTCCTTGTAGTGTATTTAATGTGTTATCGGTAGGGGAAGTACGGTAATTCATTAGGTGTACTACGGGATTATGTTATATCTTACGGAGGAGTAGGGTGTGACATGTTTAGTGGTTTCAGAGCAATGATTTTAAAGTAAATTTTGAATTGTGAAATTGAATTAATTTTGTTAGTAAATACAATTGCTCAAATGTTTGATACATATAGTACATTTACATCATAAATATGAACTAATGGAGAGAAATCTCCTTATGTTTGTTGTACAGAAAATAGAAAATCCTGTGAAAAGAGATGGAAGAGAAGGATGAGACAATAGAACAGTCTGTGACAGCGGAAGTACAAGGTGAGGCCCCAACCCCTCAGAGAGTCGGAAGCTCGACTTTATCAACCCCACCTCTACAAATTACTGCACAAATGGCCTAGCAAATGGCCACTTTTTTTCAACAAATGGATGATAATCTGTCAGCCCAAGCCCAAGTACCAACCCAACCCCCACAAGGGCAGCATGAAATAGAGAAGAGGGAGAGACCTATGAGTCAGAGCTCAAATAGTAAATTAGGAAAAAGGAAGAACACTAGAGATTCTAGTGCTTATGGATCTGATAGAGATGGATCTTCAGGTCAGAGGCCACCAAGGTCCAGTCATCAAACAACTAGAAGTTCATATCCTCCTCGCATTTGCAACTCTTGTGGCAAACTACATGGAGGTATTTGTTGTAAAGCCACTAGAGCCTGCTACAATTGTGGTGAACATGGACATTTTGTTAGAGATTGTACTAGAGCACCTCGATCTGCTCTCTAAAATTCATAGATAGTCGGTCAGGGCCGAGATAGAAACAGAATTGATATTTCTAGCAACCCTAGCACAGCAAATCAACCCAAATATAGTAGCACACTAGTCAGAGCGTCCACTATGTGCCAAGGGGAAAGAGCAAAAACTTCAGATGTAACTGCTGGTAAGTTCTTAATTTTGGAGGAAACAATTAGTTATTATTTGATCCCAGCACTACTTATTTGTATGTTAGTGTTAGAATTATATGTTTTATTGCTATTCCTTTACATGGGAATAAATTTTGATGTATTAGTGACTAGTCCTTTAGGATCAAAACTATGATAATAAGTATGATTGACATTAATTTAAAAAAAAAAAATTATCAGTTACCAAAAAAGTAAGTTACAGTATTGGAATTGCTCTAGATTAGGGCAAAGATGTTACAGTTAGTGAATTCGGATATCAATAGATATTGTAATCAGAATAAGTTACGGATATTAGTGAATTCGAGAAGGATAAAATATAGGAAAATTTGATCTATTGGGATGTATCGTAGTAATTATGCAATATTCTTGATGTTTGTACTGTAAGCTGCAGATTATAGTACCGACTTGGGATTATTGTGTAGAGCTACGTACTACTTAATAGTACACCAAGATAAGAATAGTTGCAAATGGCATCTGTTTTGGTAGAGTTCTGGCAGGATAGAATTTTATTATTGAAAATGAGTTTGAAAATCTTAACTCGGGATTTAAAACTCGAAAAAAAAAAAGAAAAAAAAAAAGAATATCGAGAGGTTATAGTTATAAGATAGCTAAAGTCATTGACTCAGTTATCTAATCCAAACTATGATACGTTAGGAATTGGTATAAGACTAGAGATTTCGATATTGTCATAACTTAACGATAACATTAATAGTGCAAGGTCATCCGGTCTTGGATATGGGGGTATAATTATTTTGGTATTGTTACGGATCTTTCGCCTAAAGTCTAGCGAAAGACAGTATTATATTAGTATAACAACAAGGTACAAAGAAAAATTTTATTCTCTTGAATGAGACAGGATGCTATGGATGATAAACATAACTTACAAAATGATTGCAAATCTAGGTAAGAGGGAAGTTGGATTAGGGCAATCGAGTATACCGATTGATGGTAAGAAGCTTAATGGTTCATAGGACCAGACAGGGCCAAAGAGGCTAGTTTGGAATCTCTGTAGCTAGCTCCCCAGTTACAGTAACCAGGGGATCAACCCCAGTGCCAGAATGTATGCACTGTGGTAGGAGACATAGACCTGCCCCCACAGTGCAAAGGGGTAGGACACCTAGTAGAGCAGAGACAACTGAGATTTTATAGAAGGCTATTTCTGAGATAGTCGAAAGGCCCGAAGTCAAGATGACCCCACGGGTGTATGCCATGAAGGCTAGAGAAGAGCTGAACCAAGATATTGATGAAACAACACAAAGAAATGCAGAAGCAAGGAAGTAACAGATACATCAGGTAAATTTCGAGGACGAAATTTTATTTAGAGGGAAAGAATTGTAACACCTCTATATTCGGTAATGCGTTCTACTGTTCCAGCGACCGGTGTCTGTCCAGACAGCTAGGATGCCTGGAACTACACTTAAATGTTAGTAAGGAGACATGAAATGATGAAATAAATAAAAAGAAAATACAAAAAAAATTAAGGAAAAATAAAAGAGAGAAAATAAAACTAAGTTAAACGAGCCAGCACCACAACGATGGGTGACCGCACGGGGAAGTATTGGTGCAGGCAATAGCCAACCCCAGGACTACGGGGAACCCTCAAAATTAAGTTTCGAGACATAATTAAAGACTTATTGAATTATAATTGACATTAGAAATGTCAAAAAAAAATTAATAACTTAGTACAAAGAAAAACGAAAAATCAAGAAATAAATAAAAATTGGTGTTGCCGAAAAATTGGGAATACAACTCGAATAGGGGCATTTTGGTCAATTGACACCTAGAGTTGACTTTTGACCCAAATTTCCATGAAAATAAAGTAGTGTTAAATTTTGGAAATTACATGAAAAATTGAAATTGGAATGAAGTGGGATTAAGGGAAATTATGGGGTGTAAATTGCAAATAATAGAAACTTAATTATTTAAGTAATATTTAATTGATTAAGTGTAGGAATAAAAGGCCAAGTGGACAGAATATCCCACTAACACACTCATCTTCATCTTCCTCACCTCATAGCAGAATTTCATTTCTCTTAAATTCTTTAAGGTTCCTCCATAGCCGGCCATGAAAGAAGCTTCAATCTACCCATGATCAAGTCACTTTCTCCCTAAGTGTCTTCACTAAATCTTGTCTACACACCATGGGCAACATAAAGACAGCAAAAAGGAGAGGAAATTCCATGGATTTGTGAAGCACAAGTTGAGGTAAGTGCCCTTTTTCTTCCCTTGTTTAAGTAAAGTTTATGTTTAGCTTGAGATGAGTTGATTGGTGATGAAAATTGAGGAATTATTGAGTTATTGGACTGCCTAAATTTAGGCAGCCATGGGAGCCTATATTATTTGAGTATTCTTCCCAATTTACTTTGCTAGAATTGTGTTGAATAAATATAGAAGTGCCAAGAATGAATATTGAAGTATTGGGAGGAGGAGGATTGCCAAATTGGGAGTGTAAATTCTCTTATGCAGGTTGTGATTGTTGGCAGTGCATAAATTAGGTTATAAGCGTAAAGTTGTGACTCCAATTGGTATGAGGCAAATTGGGGTGAAACTAGACATAAAATAGGCCAACTTTAATGTAGAAGTGTTGCCCAAATTCTACCTAGAAGTGACCTAAAAAGATTGACTAAATCCGGATTGGTAACTTTGCAAACCTGAAAATTGACTATTTGAATAGTAGTCAGTATTTTGGCCATAACTCACTCAAAACAGGTCCAAATGACCTGAAAGTTATACCATGGAAAGCTTAAAAATAGAGATACAACTCTTATAAAGACACCAAAGCCCAGAAATGACTAGAACTAAGTCAAAATGCTTGCACAAGTTGGGTTACAAAAACTGGCCTAATTGACTTTGACCTAAAAATGACCTAAACTTTGCAATATAAGTGCAACTTGACCAGCAATATTAAAATGACCATAACTTGGTCCATAGAACTCCAAATGACATGAAATCAGTCCCAAAATTTCAATAAGACATAGATCTACAACATTAGTAATTTGACCAATACCCAAAAATCAAGGAAATTAGGTCAATTAACTTGATTAAGTTGGCACATAAAATCTAGAATTGGCACATTTTACCATAAAATCCAGAAAATTCAAATAAGCATATCTCCCACAAGAAGTGTCCAATTTAAATGAGCCATACCAATCTGGAAAGCTAAGAAAGAGACTTAAAACATTGTTTTAGACAACTTTCTCAAATTATAAATGTATAAGGTTAGAATTTAAGGTCAAGCCATTGACCTAATTGAGGATCATGCCAATATAGGACCTTTGAGTCCAAGTTAACAATTTGTCTATAAAGAATTCTATAAGACTTGAAAAATGGTAAGCAAAATTTTTGGTTGTCCCCAAGACATAGAGCAACAATACTTATGAAGAATTCTAGACCTTAATGTGATTACAAATAGTCCAAATAAATTAGTAAAGTCAGAACCGAAAATGCCTAAAAAGGAAACTAAAATTTAGATTTGACCTAGTTATGGTTAATTGACCATAACTTGAGCTATACAACTCCAAATGGAGTGATTCAAAAAGAAAATTAAAGAAGACACATTGAGAAACAATTTAATGAAGAGAAATCTATTAAATTTATACTATAGCTTAGTCCAATAGATAGTAAACTTTGGCCATGAAATTTAAATAATTGCAATAAAAATGCAATAAGCTTTGAAATGAAATTGGCAACATATATCAACATGTGAGGAATGAAAAATAGAACATATTAGTGATATTAAAACTAATTCACCTAGTGTGCATTAAAGGTCAACATTATAGGTTGACTAATGAAAGGAATAGTATTAACAAAATTTAATTATTGAACTTTGTTATTAGAAACAATTTAAATGAGTACTGAAACACTTTAAATTGTGTGTTTCAGTTGGAAAAAACACTGGGAAGGGAAAAGACCCACTGAGTCAAGGCCAAGAGGCCACTCATCAGAGATTTGTGCACAAGTAGTTTTTAATTGATTTTATTCTGAATACTTCATATGATTAAATAAAGTTATTTTCCTTATGTATTATGTTTATCAAGTATTGGATTTAATTCAATGATTATTGAAATTATTATAGTATGTATGAATTTAGGTTTGTGAAATGGTATTTCAACAAGTATTAAGCATTATTGTGGATAGAATAAATAATGTTTTGGAAAATTGTGATCGAATATGTCTTGAATTGTGATGGGCAATTTGTATGGAAAAATACAAATTTATGTTTTGAATTGTGATAAGCATAAAAATTATTGGATATTGGATTTGACATTGAATTGAATTGTGTTGTGATTTATGCTCACAAAAAGGACAAAGAGATTCATGATATTGTTTTATATCTCACTATAGATGCTTGACTAGGTTATTACCCGTCTCTCTCATTTGTTGAAGAGACAATGGAGTGAGCTTTGTTTTGATTACCATGGTGCGGGCATAGGCTTAGATTCTCCTCTGATTAGAGGTTAGATTTAAGTTTTATTTGTTATGGCCCTTTTGAAAGTTTTATTATTGTGATGTGTAATGTACATGATGATTCGACCTCCCCGACCATAGGAAGTTAGAATCCGATTCGACCTCCCTGACCATAGGGAGTTAGAATCACCTCGAAGATGGCCCTTGCGGATTAGTCTTGTATAGTTAGTGAGATAAAGAATGGTTTTTGAATAGTAAAGAATTTTAATTTCAAATGGGATTTATGCATAATTGATTTTGTTGAAATTAATCTTTATTTCCATGATTGTTGGAATTACTTTAAATGTCCAATTGTGATTTGATAAATTGAATTTCTTGCTCAAAGTCATTTTAACTAATGATTTATATTATTGGCAACAAAGATTTTTACTTTTGAAATTTTATTGAATTTTGAGACTTTTAAATTAATTGTTATAATTTTATTAATATATATTGTACTATGTTTTAAATTATAGTTGTGCACCACTAAGTTCACCACTCAGCGATAGCTTTATATTCTGTCGCAGGTGAAAAGAGCATAGAGCAGTTGAGTAAGCTTCTTTGAAGACACATTCAGATCAGCTCCAGGTATATCATAGGTATGCCCATGTACATAGGTATTGATGTATGCATGTAATAATATGTATGTAAATTATTTGAGCAGTTGTATAAAAACTCTTGTAAAATATTTTGATATGTAATTAAATGTAAATTATTGTAATGTAAATTTGAGATTTCATTTACCTGTATAATTTTATAATATTAATTTTTGAGTCTTGTAATCAATGAAATGTTTCTTTTATGATGAGGTTGGTTTGGAAATGAAATGATTTGATTATTGAGGTTGAATTATGAGATGAAATGAAGTTTATTGGAGTTTTATTTGAGAAAACATATTGGGAGTGTTTTCCTTTTCAGGTTTGAAGAACTGTTTTCTCAAAATATAGCCGGCACTCTGCCGAAATTTTGAAAAAATTTTATAACACCAGATTTTAATCGATGTTTTAAATTTTACAAAAATTGATTTAAAATCCCTTATAGTATCTTTAATGGGTTACCGGTAAGTGAAGTACGGTAATTCATTAGGTGTACTACGAGATCATGTTACATCTTATGAAGGAGTAGGGTGTGACATAGATGACAATAAAATATAAGAAAAATTATATAAATCGGTACAGACAATTTTAGCTTAGTAAGCACAACGAAGGGCATTTTGGTCATTTCACCTTCGGAGATGATTTTTGATCAACTTGTCCATTTAAGTAAGTGAGGTTTATGACATAAAATATAAATAAATATTGTTAAAAATTTAATTAAAAATGAGTAAAAGAAAAAAGAAAGAAGAAAGAAAAATCAAACAAAATGAAACTTAATTAGAATTATTGCCTAAGCATGATGAAAGAATGATGCAATTAAAATTTTCTAGCCAATCAAATTTAGACAAGCCTAAGTATACAAGCAAAATAGAGATAAATAAACCCAAAATCAGCTGATCTTCTTCCTTGGGAAAGCTTGGCTGAAACCCATCTTGAGAAAGAGTCCACCATTGTTGTTCCAAACAAGCTCCATTTTCTAGCTCAATTCACCATAAAATCCCTTGATCCCTTCACAAAAATTTAACCTTGCACCTTGAAGAAGTATTAGGCAGCAAAAATTTGAAGAGAAATTGAAGTTTTAACAAGTCAAGGATTACCCAATTCAAGGTTAGTGCCAATTCCCGCCCCTCTCTCTCTTTATTCTTTGTTAAGATCTTTAATTGAGTTAGAAATAGTTGAAAATGAAACAAAATATGCATGTATGAGCACCCATGATTTTTGGTAGCCATGAGTAGGGAAGTGTTTGATGAGTTTTAATTGAATTAAAGCTGTGTAGTGATGGCCTTTGATGAGCATATGTAGATTAGAATCTCAATTTCTATGTGTGGTGTAAGATTGAGACATTAGGAATTAGGGTTTTGAGCCAAAATTAGGGTTTTGTCAAATTATTGATGAATTGGTGTTCTTAAGGTCAATTAGTGACTATTTGATATGGTTTGACTTAAAAATGGAATTGGTTGTGGCATTGGCTTATGAATTGGATGTGCTACCCTTTGTGCTGGAAATTCTGGACTTTGAGGCCAGTGGGTTTGGGCAGCCATAAGTTGATTGTATAGCTTCAATTGATGTAAGGCCAATTGGAGGTGAAACTAGAGACATAATGCCACATTTTTCATGGAGAGACCCTGCCTAGAAAACCAACATAAAGTGACTTAAAATTAGCTTGAATCCGGGTAACCAAAGTCTGGACCTCGAAAAATGACCATATGAACAGTGATTGCTCAAATGGCCATAACTCACTCTAGAAAGGTCAGAATAAATTGATTCTTGAACCCATGGAAAGCTTAGACATATTAGAACAACTTTCATGAAGAATAGAAACCCAAATTCTGATCATAACCTAACCAAATTGCTAACCAAATTTGGCTATCAAAACTGCTAGAACCAAAATTGCCCAGAAATTCTAGACATAGACCAATCCGGCTAGTTATGGTAAAAATGCCATAAATTTAGCTAAAAAACTCCAAATTGAGTGATTCAAAAAGACAATTGAAGTAGAGACATTAAGAAACAACTTTAATGAAGAAAGTTTAGCCAAATTCCTACTGTAGATTGGCCTAATGGAACAGTAAACATAAATGACAAAAACTGAAATTTTGAAATTACTTATAGGAAGACTTGAATTGTAATTGGCAACTAATGCCAACAAGTTTATAACCCAAAATGTGGTATTATCATGAAATTAGAATTTGTATACCTATTAATTATGAAATAGTAAAAAATTTGCATGAATAGTAATATGAATAGTAACTATAATGATATCAAATGCAAGGAACCAAAACCTAACTTTGCTAATATGCCCTTGTATGCCTAGTATGATTGGTTTGGATAGGTTGGCATGCCAATAGGGTTTTGACTGTAGTATTGCCTATGGCTTCGTGCCATTTCGTGATTTATGGCTCTTGTTGCTATTTCGTGATATCATGGCCTTTGACCATTTTGCTATTCTTTGACATACACGGCTTTATGCCCGACTGATTTTATAGCTTGTTAGCCATTCTGTTGCACACCTAGCAGACACTATGTGATCGATGGTGTGACTGCCCAAGGTACTTAGTACCCAGTGCTAGTTTACCCGTTTATCCAGTCCGGTCAACTAGTATAGGTTACTTGGACAATTAAAATACGTCTTAAAAATTTACAACTAAATAATGAATATAAAAAAATCGCTAAATTAAGAATATTACAAATAAATACCAAAAATTCTGTTTGTGTGGATTATTAGCATAATTTCTTTGTATTTAATTATTTAATTTATTTTTATATTATATTGGCACCACTAAGCTTTATGCTTAGTGCATCACTTTTTGCCACGCGTAGGTACTAGTGATCAGGAGAGAAAGCCCAGTAGGCCTCAGATTAGGAGATAGAGTTTTGATCTGCATTGGGTCCTGAGTGTCACCTCATCTAGCAATGCATATTTTGGGTAGACTTCGCTAATCTTGTATTTTATTTTTGGACTTTGTAATTAAATTTTGGACATGTAATGTAAATTATATATTTGTACATTAATTTTGTACATAATGTAAATTAATAATATTTGAAAATTTTTCTTCTTGAATTGTTCATGAATAAATGTGAATGGATGATATTATGTGCTCGGAATGAGAATGGAGATGAAATAATTGATTGAAAATTTTGAGATGATGTTGAATTTATGAAAAATTTATATGTTTGGAATTATATTATTGAGACTTTTAGCAGGTGGTAAAACATCAAAATATTAATAAATTAGGAGAAACTCCGTCAGTTTCTCCAGTTAATAAATAAACCTTAAACCAATAAAACAAAATGTGGATACTAGGAAAGATAATAGGATAAGTTAAGGCAGTCCAGCACCGAGTGTGACATGCCTTGCTCAGCTACACTGTAGACGGGTAAGCGGTGTCACATTTAGTGGTATCAGAGCACGGTTTAGGTATTTCTGGTCCTAGATAGAGTGCATACCATACATTGCATTTATAAGAGTTGAGGTGACACTAATACAGATCTGTTTGTCTTTGGTAATTTTTGTTAGGATATGGATCCGACATCACAGAGAACGTAGAGGAAGAGGTGGAGAGTTATGCTCCACCCAGGGCTGAAGTTGGAAGCATGGGAGAACCTGCTCCACCAGTGCAAGAGGTACCTGCACAGCCTCAGCAGGCCCTATTCCAATAGATGATAGAATTTTTTAGGTAGATGACCGAGGCTATTCCACAACCTCAGCAGCCATCCTAAAAGTCCCATTTAGAGAAACTCAGAAAGTATAGGGCTATGAATTTTCTGGGTAAGAAAGAAGATGACCCATCAGCAGCTGAGCATTGGTTAGAAAGAACAGAAAGGGTACTTGACAAATCCACTGCACCCCAGAGCAAAACTTAGAGAGTGTTGTGTCCCTACTTCAGGATGATGCCTATCAATGGTGGGACATAGTATCCAAGGGGGTGCAATAAGACCAAATAACCTGGGATTTCTTCCTCAGGGAGTTCAGGAAGAAATATAGTAGTAATGTGTACCTAGAGGAAAGGCGAAGGGAATTTATCAGCTTGAGGCAGAGACAGCTATCAATAGCAGAATATGAGCAAGAATTTGTCAGATTGAGCAAATATAAAAGAGAAATAGTTCCCACTGAAGCTGAGAGATGCAGAATATTTAAAGAAGGACTAAATGACAATATTAAGCAACACATCACGGCCTTGAGGATTACAGATTTTGCCCAGTTGGTTGAAGCTACACTGAAAGTTAAGAGGATTAGAATAAATGAACAAAATACAAGAGACAGGCAGTAGAAGAGGGTTTAGGGTCAGACTAGTTCCTCCTCTACACCCAGTAAGAAATTTAAAGGCCCCCAGGCTTAACGCCAAAGTTAGCCACAGAGTCAGGGCCAGTCACAGAGGCCCAGATCTCAGTTCACACCTAGGAGAGGCCAATCCACACCATCAGTGAGCAGCTCTCCTTGGACGGTGTTTAGGGAACCAGCCCTAGCAATCTCTTCAGCGTGTTCACACTGTTATTAGTGGAACAGAGGCGAGTGTTGGTGATTGACTGGGGAATGTTTCCAGTGTGGGTCCACTGAGTATCAGATAAAAGATTGCTCCAGAAGAAATGTTACAACTTTTCCAGTATAAGTAGACAGACCTGCCCCTGTGGCTCAAAGAGGTAGAAGACCGGGTAAATCTGAGGTAGCTAGTACTTCACAAAGGTCTCCATCAGAATCAGTTGAAAGGCAAGAGGCAAGGGCACCAGCTAGGGCATATGCTATGAGGGCTCAAGAAGAGCAGGATGCTCCGGATGTCATCAGGGGTATGTTTTCTATCTATGACATACCTGTGCATGCATTGGTGGATCCAGGATCCACTCATTCATACATTTGCATTAAGTTACCTATGGAAAGGGGAATTCAAGTAGAGGAAAGTGACCAAGATATTCTAGTCACTAACCCACTAGGCCACAGTGTGGTGGTAAATAAAGTGTATAAAGGTTGCCCATTGAGGATTCAAGGGTATGAGTTCTTGCCAGACCTAATTAAATTGCTCTTCCACGAGTTTGATGTCATCCTTGGAATGGATTGTCTATCACATCATCAGGCAATAGTGGATTATAGATTAAAGAGGATTACCCTGACAACTTATGAGAATGATGAGATTATAGTTGTGGGGGAAAGAACAGATTTTCTGTCTAATGTCATCTCAGCCACTTCTATAAGAAAATTAATGAGAAAAGGCTGAAGCCTATTTGGCACACGTGGTTAACACTTGGCAGGCTAAGCTTAACTTGTATAACATACCCACTGTAAGTGACTTCCCCGATATCTTCTCTAAGGAATTGCCTGGTTTGCTACCAGAAAGAGAAGTAGAATTCGCTATTGAGGTAATGCCAGGCACAGCACCAATCTCGATTGCTCCTTATAGAATGGCACCCATTGAATTGAAGGAGCTAAAAATCTAGTTATAGGAGTTACTGGATAAGGAGTTTATACACCCTAGTGTGTCACCGTGGGGAGCTCCAGTGCTGTTTATGAAAAAGAAGGATGGGACTTTGAGGTTACATATTGATTATCGGCAGTTAAATAAAGTGACTATGAAGAACAAGTACCCATTGCCCAGAATTGATGATTTGTTTGATCAATTGAAGGGAGCAGGCATATTTTCTAAGATTGATCTCATATCAGTGTATTATCAGCTGAAGGTAAAGGATACAAATGTGCCTAAGACTGCATTCAGGACCCGATATGGGCACTATGAATTTTTAGTGATGCCGTTTGGATTGATAAATGCACCAGTAGCTTTTATGGACCTTATGAACGTCTTCCATCCATACTTAGATCGGTTTGTAGTGTTCTTTATTGATGACATTCTGGTGTATTCTAAGACCAGAGAAGAACATGATGGGCATTTGAGGAATGCTTTGCAGACCCTAAGAGAGAAGAAACTGTATGTTAAGTTGTCCAAGTGTGACTTCTAGTTGAATGAGATTGCTTTCCTTAGACACATAGTATCAGCTGATGGGATTAGAATGGATCCCAAGAAGATAAAAGCAGGAATGGAATGGAAGCTTCCCAGAAATGCAACTGAAGTTAGAAGTTTCTTGGGGCTAGCTGGGTATTACAGAAGGTTTGTGATGGGGTTCTCTCTGATATCTGCTCCACTAATCAAGTTACTGCATAATAATGTAAAATTTCACTGGAATGAAAAGTATCAAGCCAGTTTTAAGAAGTTGAAGGCTATGTTGACAGAAGCTCCAGTATTAACACAGCTAGTATTTGGGAAGGACTTTGTGGTTTACAGCGATGCCTCACACAATGGGTCAGGGTGTGTTCTGATGCAAGAAGGGAAAGTGATCGCCTATGCTTCCAAACAGCTAAGGCCACATGAAAAGAACTACCCCTGTAACACCCTAGGCAAATCCCACATCGACAAAACACGGGAGAGATGCTGGATTTATAAGTTGATGGTTTGTAACCCCTATTGACGCGTTTTAAAACTGTGAGGGCTTCGGCCTAGAGAGGACAATATCACTAGTGGGCCGAGCCATTACATTTGTGGTATCAGAGCCGCTCAGCGTGCAACCTTGAACGATGGTGGGGCAAACCTCAGCGAGGACGCTGAGTCCCATAAGGGGGGTGGATTGTAACACCCTAGGCAAATCCCACATCGACAAAACATGGGAGAGATGCTGGGTATATAAGTTGATGGTTTGTAACCCCTATTGACGCGTTTTAAAACCGTGAGGGCTTCGGCCCAGAGCGGACAATATCACTAGTGGGCCGGGCCATTACATTTGTGGTATCAGAGCCGCTCCGCGTGCAACCTTGAACGATGGTGGGGCAAACCTCAGCGAGGGGGTGGATTGTAACACCCTAGGCAAATCCCACATCGACAAAACACGGGAGAGATGCTAGATTTATAAGTTGATGGTTTGTAACCCCTATTGACGCATTTTAAAACCGTGAGGGCTTCGGCCTAGAGCGGACAATATCACTAGTGGGCTGGGCCATTACAACCCCAACCATGATCTGGAGTTAACAGTAATTATCTTCGCATTGAAGATATGGAGGCACTACTTGTATGGCAAAAAGTGCTACATATACACAGACCACAAAAGTCTGAAGTACTTGCCAACCTAGAAGGAGCTTAACCTTAGACAGAGGCGATGGATTGAGTTCCTGAAGGACTATGACTGTGTGATAGACTATCATCCTAGGAAGGAAAATGTAGTTGCTGATGCCTTGAATAGAAAGTCTATTACAGCATTGAGATCCTTGAATACCCATTTGTCCTTAGCTCAGGATGGAGCTATTTTGGTTGAGTTACAAGTGAAGCCAAACCTGCTACAGCAGATACAGGAGAGGCAAAAGCAAGATGAGAAATTAATGATGGTTATGGGAAAAATAACAGAGGGGAAGGAGACCAAATATGAGGTGAAAGAGAATGGATGTTTGTACTACAAGGGAAGAATGTGTATACCAGATGATGGTGAATTAAAAACAAATATTATGAAAGAGGCACACAATAGTATTTATGCTATGCACTCAGGGAGTACTAAAATGTACCATGACTTAAAGCTTCATTACTGGTGGCCTAGAATGAAAAAGGATATAGCTGACTATGTGACTAGATGCCTGACATATCAATAGGTCAAGGCAGAACATCAAGTTCCATCAGGTTTGCTACAGCCTATAAGCATACCTGAATGGAAATGGGATCCCGTCACCATGAATTTTGTTAGTGGTATACCTCTCACCCAGAAGAAACATGATGCAGTGTGGGTGATAATAGATAGATTGATTAAATCAGCACATTTTCTGCCAGTTAGAACTGACTATTCACTAGAGAAGCTAGCAGAATTGTACATCAGTGAAATAGTTAGACTGCATGGAATCCCAATTTCCATTATATCTGATAGAGACCCGAGGTTCACATCTAGATTTTGGAAGAAGTTATAAGAAGTCTTGGGTACACAACTCTATTTTAGCATGGCTTTTCATCCTCAAATGGATGGACAATCGGAACGGGTGATTCAGGTAAACTTTAAAACTCATTGAATTATTGTAAATATTAAAATTGAAGTGATAATAATAACATGAAGTATGTGGTAGGTCCTTGAGGATATGCTAAGGAGCTGTGTCATTGAGTTTGAGAGAAGTTGGGACAGATACCTTCCACTGGCAGAGTTTGCTTACAATAATAGCTACCAAGCTACTAATCAGATGGCTCCTTATGAAGCCTTATATGGGAGGAAGTTTACAATACCACTGTGCTGGACAGAACTTGGTGAGGATAAGGTCGTGGGACCAAACCTGGTGAAACAAACTGAAGAGAAGGTGAAGTTAATCAAAGCCAATTTAAAAGCTACCTCAGATAGACAAAAGTCATATGCTAACTTGAGGAGAAATGATATAGAATATGAAGTTGGCAACAAGGTGTTTCTCAAAGTATCACCATGAAAGAAAGTATTGAGGTTTGGGAAAAAGGGTAAATTAAGCCCTAGGTTCATTGGCTCATATGAAATCATTGAACGTGTGGGTCCAGTGGCCTATAGGCTAGCCTTACCACCAAAGCTGGACAAAATTCATAATGTGTTTCACGTATCTATGTTGAGAAGATACAGATCATACCCTTCACATGTCATATCAATGGAAGAAATTGAAATACAACCAGATTTGACATATGAAGAGGAACCAATAAGGATCCTGGCTCGGGAAGTGAAAGAATTGAGAAATAAACAGATTCCACTAGTGAAAGTGCTTTGGAGGCACCACAATACGGAAGAGGCAACCTAGGAAAGGGAAGAGACGATGAGGCAATAGTTCCCTCAACTGTTTGTATTAGGTAAATTTCGAGGACAAAATTTTTGTTAGAGGGGAAGAGCTGTAACGCCCTTAGTTTAAGTAGTCTATACATTATATTGTTCCGGTGACTAATGTTTGTCCAGACATCCAAAATGTCTAGAACTATATTTAAACTAAAGTGAGGAGTTATAAATAACCTAAATAATGACAAGAAAAATTAAGAAAAAATTTAAGAAATGAAATACAAAGAGGTTAAATGAGCCGAAGCTACGGCGATGGGTAACCCTAACGGCAAGCGACTATGAAGACAGTTGACAACCCTAGACCAGTGGGGAACCCTGTGAAATAATTAGTGGGACTTAAGTGAAGGATTATTGAGGTTTAAATAATAATATAATGCTAAGAAAATATATAATATATATATATATATATATATATATATATATATATATATATATATATATATATATATAAATCGGTACAGACAGTTTTAGATCAGTAAGCACAATGGAGGCCATTTTGGTCATTTCACCTTCAGAGATGATTTTTTACCAACTTGTCCATTTAAGCAAGTAGGTTTATGACATAAAATATGAATAAATATTGATAAAAATTTAATTAAAAATGAGTAAAAGAAAGAAGAAAGAAAAATCAAACAAAATAAAATTTACTTAGTATTATTACCTAAGCATGATGAAAGAATGATGCAATTAAAATTTTCTAGCCAATCAAATTTAGAAAAACCTAAGAATAAAAGCAAAATGGAGATAAATAAACCCAAAATTAGCTTATCTTCTTTCTTGGGAAAGCTTGGCTGAAACCCATCTTGAGAAAGAGTCCACCATTATTGTTCCAAATAAGCTTCATTTTCTAGCTAAATTCACTATAAAATCCCTTGATCCCTTCACAAAAATTTAACCTTGCACCTTGAGGAAGCATTAGGCAGCAAAAATTTGAAGAGAAATTGAAGTTTTAATAAGTCAAGGATTAGCCAATTCAAGGTTAATGCCAATTCCCACCCCTCTCTCTCTTTATTCTTTTTTAGGATCTATAATTGAGTTAGAAATGGTTGAAAATGAAATAAAATATCCATGTATGAGCACCTATGATTTTCGGCATCCATGAGTAGGGAAGTGTTTGATGAGTTTTAACTGAATTAAAGTTGTGCAGTTGTCGCAAGGGTTTTGCGATCGCCAAATGATTCTCACCGAAGTGCAAATAGTGAGGGGTCACCACTTTAATTTTGAGGGAAATTAAAGAAAACCATTTGTAAAAATAAAATTTATGAAAACCACTCCTAAAACAGAGATTCTAGGTTCAAGGTTCGTATACGGATGGGAAAGGTGTTAGGCACCCCATCTCGTCCCTCAACGAGGGTAAGCATGTTTAACGATGTGCTCTTTATAATTTTAAGATTGATGATTTTAGGGTTAGAATCATGATGTCTGTCCCTATTGTTGATGAAAGGAACATTCGATATTCTACCATTTTGGGTTACCCATGAACACAAGTAAGTGGGATGACCCCGAAGTGAATTGATGTTGTATTTATTTCATTTGTAATGTATTTATTAAGTTTCTCCCTCTTCTAATTAGGACTCTAATTCTAAAGCGGTATTATTTGGTCCCTAAAGATTCATAACTAGTGAGGAGGACTCTCAGCTCACACATTATGTACCTTATCATTGGCGTTCAAATAACTGAGAGTGTGGTATGTGTAATGGATATATAAGAACTAATATGAGTATGGATTTTCATCCCTCTTAATTAGGACTCTAATTCAAAAGGGATGCGTTAATTGAAACTTAGAGAGTTCCCTTCTTTAATGAGGACTCTGAGTTGATGGAGGGAAATCTCATCATCGGCAATAATTATCCATAAAATCTTTACTTATATCATTTCCTATTAAACTATTTAATATTTTTATTAATGATATTTTATTTAACTAAGCTAAACTAAAGGGAGGGCTCCCTTTTAATAATATAAGTATGAGAATCTCGAGAAGGACTCTCCATTTCAGGGTTCTTGGAGGGACTCCCCCATGAACAATTTATTAGAACATGTGATAAATAAAAATTGTCGGGCCAAACGAGGAAAGGACTCTCTCCTGATCTCCCTATTTTTATACAAAAATGATTTTATTAGAATTTTAGATTGCAGGGTTTAAGGAAAAGGCTCTCTGAATCCCTCTACTTTGACATCAAAGAAAAATTTTTTAAAACACAGGAAACTTTAGGAAAGAACTCTCTTCTGATATCCCCCATTTTAAACACTTCGCAAAATATAAAGCAATAGGAATTGTAGGAAAGGACTCTTTCCCGATTCCATGATTTGACGTCGAACACTTCATAAAATAGAAAACTATGGGGTTTTCAGGAAAGGACTCTCTCCCGATCTCCCCTAACTTAGCACCGAATAATTTTTGCAAGATAAAAACTATTAAAACCTGGGGAAAAGACTCTCTTCCAATCCTTGACTTCATACCGCTGATTTGAGAACTACAGGGATCTCAGGAAAGGACTCTCTCCCGATCCCTCTATTTAGAAAAGTGAATTTTAAATGTCGTGTATTTCGAGCTGAACTCCTTCTCGATCTCCTTCTAAGGGAGCTGCAGTAGTGTATTGTGCACATAATTTTCTTGATCTCTTTACTATCCAAACTCTTTTGATTTCCGATCTCAAAACTTATGATTTGAGATTGCATCAGCTTCTAACATAATAATTAATGAATTCGTCTCGGTTTTCGATCTCGTAGATTATTTGCACGAGCTCGTATCAATTTCTAGCCTCCCGCTAATTACCCAAACTCTTTCACATTTGTCCGAACTACCTCTACTTACCCTAATTATTTTCCCCTTTAACCGAATTAGGATTCTCAATATCAATGCTCCCACCCGTACTTCTTATAATGCTTATGAAATCTCAGTAACTTTTATATCACCCAAACTTTATTCAAGTACCAAAAAAAAGATAAAAATAAAAATTCTTTGAGATGATGCAGACGTCACAATAGAAAGCTAACCGCGATATTTGTGAAACAAATTAAACTAATGCTATCCTATCTTGAAGGTTTAGTATGATATGGTATCCTAAAAGTTCTTATATCATGAACATAGGTTATTTATATTTGGAGAATGAAGGGTTAAAATGCTTACCTGTGGAGAGCTGAAGTGATGGGAGAGTCGATATTAATGCTCTGCAAAACCGGAACTGCTAGAACTGGGATGACTTGAGCTACTGGAGATGATGAGAATAGGGTCTTGAAGATGATCTGAGATTGGATCTTCAAGTTGGCATGTGAGTACTGAATGTATGAGATTGCTATATTTGTAACTCCGATGATAAGATCCTTTTAAAAAACTTATTTCTAAAGTCTCTAGAAAACTTAAGGGCTCCCCCAAAATGAAAGCAACAACAATATTTAAATTCAAAGTTTTCTCTCGGCACCGTCATCCCCCTCTACAGTATTGCATGCAGGTATTTATAAGGAATAGGTACTCAAAATAGAGGGTTAGGATTCAACGAAAGGAGATGGAGGGTCTGGATTTAAAAGGACAGGATCTGACGTCTTAGAATTAAAGAGAATCAAAATTAAAGGTTGTGATTTAGTTCAGAATTTCTGTCCTTTCATTCTTTCATCCAACGGTTAGGAGTTCTACCTTGCAGAACCGATCCAAAGGTCGGGAATGAAAAATGTCAAATCTGTTATTTACTTTTGATCTGAGGGTCTCAAATCTGTCCTTACAAATATGATTAATGGTGTAAACTGAGATGTACTGGGCTACTTTAACCGTTTGAGATCCGATGCCGAGGAGTGTGTCCTTACAAATGAGATGGGCGGTGGGGATTAGACTGTACCTCGAAAGCTTTAACTAACTCAGATTGGATGGTAGGAAATGGGCTAAGGGTCACGATCAATAGTGATTTGATTCCCAAGCCTCCCGATCTCTACAGGTTTACTCTTCAGTCCACCCGATCTCTCATTATATTTCTGAGATTCCTTATTCTGATCTCTCTTTTTTGTCCGATCTCCTCTCACTTTTGATCTCTTCTCATCTCTTCTTTGTATCAGACCCATATTGACAAACTCTTAATAATTAAGCATTAAAGTTTTTTAATTACAGATGAGCCTCTTTGAGTTCTGTACGTAATAAATGCCAAGGCCCTATATATATGTGGCGGAATTTCATTCTTCTCACACTCACACCTTTTTCTCTGGTAAATTTCTAGTGTTCTCCCTTTTTGTTCCTTACTTTTCTAGTGAAAATTCTTATCATGGCAACCGCCTTGATCTTTTCCCAATCATTCTCCTTGCCCATCGCCTGAAAATGGATGGTGCCGGTGACCAGAGAATTATGAGGGTGTCATTTGATGACGGCAAGAGAACTGCACTAATTTACCAATCAGGGTCTAAAATGACTATCGCACTGATCTCCAATTGGTTTACCGATATGCTATTTGGACGGATCTAGGACAAGGAGACCGCTAATTTCAATCTTGATGTCGGTGACTGCCTTTTGAAGTTTATTTGGCTCCTAACCATGTCAGGGGTCCCGATTGTGGCTCAGTTTTGGTCGTTGACATCGATGATGACATCGAGCTTTCCTTAATCTTTACCATAGTTGACGAGAGCTACCTTCCCGATCTCCACATATCTCTTAAATGGCTTCTTGAGATCGAGAGTGATCCGAACTATGAGAGCAAGATAGGTAGAATGTAGTGTAGCGACATTTGTAATTACTGATCTTGAGAGATCGCCCAAATAATGTAATCTAATCCTTTGGAAACGAAATGAAATCTTATTTATTCAAAATTGATTCAATTTATTCCTTTTTTACTATTGCATTGATTATTTTTCTCAATCTCTAATAATTGTGTCCGATCTAATCCCTCATCAAATCCCCATTCTACCAATCCCTTTGGTTCAAAACCTTATTCTATCTGATATGGTCGATCCCCATTAGTCGATCTTACTTGTCCGATCTCCTTACCCTGCTTCTGGAATTTTCCTTTGTTGCATCATTGAAACGATTAGATCCCATTAATCAATGTGTCACCTAGGACCTCGTGAGCATTTAATGCTCAGATGAGTATAAATAGGAGGGTGGGTAGCTATTTACACACTTATGCTATTTTCTGATTCTCTGAACAACATCAACTCTCTTTCTCAGTTCTTGTATTTTTTGGCGACGACTTATACTTTGGTAAGGGTTTTTATCTTTTCCTAGCCAGATTTATCTTTGTTGTTTGAAATGAGCAACGCCGATGGTCAGAGAGTTGCAAGCCCTCCTTCCATCCACATTTCTTGGACATAAGACGAAGGCGATGAGGCTAGACTGAGTGGGCTGCCTGTACTCACCATAGCCATTATTCTAGTATCTGGTCAACCGGCTAAATCAAAACAGGCTCAGACTTTGGCCCCAAGAAAAGAAAATTTTCTTGTGGATGAACTACCATCAGTTTTGGATGAAGCTGATCTCCAATTGATTAGCCAAGAATACAACCTCCGGATCGACTCTTACGAGCTGATAAAATGCCATAGAAGTTTGCAAGCTGATCACTTCTTTGATGAGACCGACCGGATCATGGTGTATGAAGAATAATTAAAAGTTAGGCTTCGGTTTCCCCTAGATGAATTTTACAAAGCTATTCTAAAGTTTCACCATGTCTGTATAGCCCAAGTGCATCCGAACTCTTGACGAACTATGGTGGCCATCAAAGGTCTTTGTCGAGCTAAGGGACTTGATCCTGCGGTGAAGGTTTTTGCTGAATTACATAGGCTTACTCGGTGAAAGGACGACAAATACTGGTTTTTCCAAGCCAAACCAAACAGCGAGCTCTTCACCGATCTCCCTTCCTCGCTGAAGAGCTGGAAAGATCGGTTCTTCACACTTAGGAATAATGATCCGAATGGTTTCGAGGGCATTCCACATAGCTAGAATTATTTGGTCTTTAAAGTGCCAAAAAAGCTCGATTTAAATAAAGATGAGGGCACCGTGGTGGAAGAATTGAAGAATAAGACAACCATTCATAAATACTCAAGTTCAAGTGTGGTTATGGCCGAACTAAAATGGTGGATGATGTGATTGCTCGCCCGCAAGGACTACGAGTTGTAACTTTCTAATCTGGGTCCCGGGACAAGGAAAACCGAAATCTTTAATCTCGTAGTCCCTAGCGATCTCACTAATCTCATTTTTCTATGCAGGTATGGCTGGAAATGAGGTAGCGAGGGAAGCTCAGAAGTGGAATAAAGAGCTCAGCAGGAAGATATTAGAAATGAAGAGATCTGAAGCTCAAAAGAGAGCCCAAACTGAAGAGACGAGCTCAGAAGTTCTAATCCAAGATCAACCTATGCCAGAGGGGGAAATCCTTACCATGGAGTCTCCCGCCCAATCTGAAACTCCTCCCTAACCTCTGATCACTTCAGCTTTAGAGGGTGGATCCTCATGGTAAGGAGCTTCATCTGGATGACCTCTTTCACAAGCCACTAGAATACTACTCCAATCATTAGAGAAGAACAAATCGGTGAGGGGCAATCTTGATTTGGCAAAAGTAGTGAGTGCCACGATCTATTTCCCTAAGGATCAAACTATAATGGGTCCTAAAAATATTGATGATCTTCTAAGCCTTTCGATGAGCTTGAGCTCAGAAGCAATGGCAACCCAGCACGCAGTCAGAAAAAAGGTTTATCTTATGAAGAGGGAGATGTTGAGGATGTCTCAAGACACGACGTCAATGCAGAACCAACTCTTTGTCGCTAATGCCTGGATTATCGAGCTAGAAGAACAAATGAAGTTTTATGAAGAGAAGGCAGCTCTACTAAAAAAGGAGCTTGACGATGTCTGGGTTAAGTTCTCCAAAGAGATTCAAGTGAAGGATGAAGGCTCTAACGAAAGAAGCTAGAGCTTATGTGAAAGCTCATAGTGATCTCCTTGCCGAGCTTAACAAACGTTATCCTGACGAGGACTTCACCTGGCTCGAGGAACTTGCTTCAGGTGCTGAAGCTGAGAGTGAGGGCGAACAAGAGAGAGAGGAGGGAGTAAATGTTGAAGATGTAACTGAAGAGCAGGCTAGGGAAGATCCTCCTGCCAAATGACTTATGTTTTTTTATTTCTTGGGATGAATTTTAAAGTTTTTTTTTTGTTTGTGATTAAATCTTGGTAAGATCAAAAAATATTAAATTAAGTATGGATAAGTATTGAATCAACTCCCACTTGATCAGATAAGCTCAGACACGAAACTTAAGATCAGTTATTAATTGTGAAACAATTTTTTAAAGGGATCGGATAAATTTAATCGCAAGTGCGAGATTGGAAAGCCTTGTGATCAAGAACCAATTAGAACTTGGACGCATATATAAAAATGATTTGAGAACAGGTCTTAGTCTAAATTTGATGAGTTTTGGACCGCTTATTAAAGATCAGTTAAAACATTAACTTGGTTAAACACTTGAACAATTCGGGCAAGGTAACTGATCACAAGATGTCCCAGAATTTGGAATCTTGAACATGAGGAGATGAGGAAACAAAATACAAAATCAGATGGTCTGAAAATTAATCAAAACAATTTGGGGAGGTCGGAAAACACTTGGTTTGAGTGCACTTTTAAGTTTATTATTTATCTGGGAGGTTACTAGCTCAAAGAAAATGACCTGAGGTCAGATAACTAGTTAAGATCAGTCAAATGCCTACTAGGGGGATCGATATAATTGCAACTATTCGAACTATGAATTTGAAGATTGACCAAAATATGGTGTCTACAGCTGCCCCTCTTTACATGTTTTCTATTAAAGGGAATGAAGTTCTCTTTCATAGGAATCATGTAAAGATTTTGAACCATATTTTGGGTGACTGGGATGCTAGAATTAGAATCAACCTGAATCTTGGATTCAGAGGTTGATAACATAAATTAAAATGCTAAAAATTAAAATCAACTTGGATCTCGAATCCAGAGGTTGATAACGAAAATTAAAATGCTAAAAATTAAAATCAACTTGGATCTCAAATCCAGAGGTTGATAATGGAAATTAAAATGTTGAAAATTAAAATTAACTTAGATCTTGAATCCAAAAGTTGATGATAGGAAATTAAAATGCTAAAAATTAAAATCAACTTAGTTCTTGAATCCAGAAGTTGATAACGGAAATTAAAATGTTGAAAATTAAAATCAACTTGGATCTCAAAGCCAGAGGTTGATAACTCAAATTAAAATGTTAAAAATTAAAATCAACTTAGATCTTGAATCCAGAGGTTAATGACAGGAAATTAAAATGCTGAAAATTAAAATCAACTTGGATCTTGAATCCAGAGGTTGATAACAAAAATTAAAATATTGAAAATTAAAATCAACTTGGATCTTGAATCCAGAGGTTGATAACAGAAATTAAAATGCTGAAAATTAAAATCAACTTGGATCTCAAATCTAGAGGTTGATAACGAAAATTAAAATGCTGAAAATTAAAATCAACTTGGATCTTGAACCAGAGGTTGATAATGGAAATTAAAATGCTGAAAATTAAAATCAACTTGGATTTTGAATCTAGAGGTTGGTGCTAAAAATTAAAATCAACTTGGATCTTGAATTCAGAGGTTGATAATGGAAATTAAAATCAACTTGGATCTTGAATCCAGAGGTTGATGATAGGAAATTAAATGTTGGCAATTAAAATTAAGTTTTATGCATATACCTTTAATGCTCAGAATACAAAGCAAATCCGCTGTGAAACGTTCATCCAATTAAAGTTTACTTAACGAGATCCCAAAACTAGATGATTAGTGAGAGAAGATCGATCCCATAGTCATGGCTCATTAAGCTGGTCTGGTCCCAATATTCAGAAGTCTTTAGCAACTTCTCCTTGTTTGGCTTCATGATTTATTTTTATTTGATTTTTATTTAGAGCGCCCTTTCAGGTTTTCACCCTTTACTCATTTTGTATAAAGCGTCATTGTTGGTTTTCACCTTCTTTCTCTCATTTTATTAGGAGCGCCTTTTTGGGTTTCACTCCTTTTTTTTTTTTCACGCCGATTGCCTATTGATTACTTGCCCCCTGCAAACTTCAAAGAAAAGTATATAAAGTTACCTATGTTTAAAATCTTTATCTTATAATAAAATTCTGACAAATTAATAGCACATAAACCAAAATAAGTGAACCGAAAGCGAATTGTTTATAGAATGAAGGGATAATTATAATTCAATGAATAAAGGAACAAGGATACAATTTTTGTAAAAGAGAAGAATACAAGGACGGATCTCATGAATTCCTCTTAGTTAACTTCGAAGTCCCTCAATTGCTAGCGTTTCAAACATCCTTCTAAAGATTCTCTGTGCCATGGTAACTTTTATTCCTTGACTTTGAGCTCCCTTACTTCCATTGGTTTCAACTAGGAGCACCCTTTTGGGTTTTCACTCCCAGTTGTTGTTGTTTTTTTTTTTTTTAAGGGTGCCCTTTTGGGTTTCACCCTTCACTCATTTTGCAGAAAGCGCCCTTGTAGGTTTTCGCCTTCTTTTTCTCATTTTAATAAGAGTACCCTTTCGGGTTTTCACTCCCACCCCCTTTATATATATATATATATATATATATATTATGCGTAATATCTTTTCACAGTATCTACATTTATTAGCCTAGGTAGCTTTTCCCCATCCATGTGAGTTAAGATTAGTGCACCGCCGGAAAATGCCTTCTTCACCACGTAAGACCCTTTGTAAGTTGGTGACCATTTGCCCTGGGAATCGCTTTGATTTGGAAGCACCTTTCTCAAAACTATGTCCCCTAGTTGGAATTCACGTGGGCATACATTTTTGTCAAAAGCCCTGGCCATCCTCCTTTGGTATAACTGCCCATGACATACTGCTGTTAATCTTTTCTCATCGATCAGATTCAACTGATCTATCCTTGATTGAATCCATTCCATCTCATCTAACCTGGCCTCTTTTAGAATTCTCAAAAAGGGAATCTCGACCTCTATGGGTAAGACAGCTTCCATTCCATAGACTAGCGAGTAAGGGGTTGCCCTGGTTGATGTCCTCACAGTGGTTCGATAGGCATGAAGGGCAAATAGAAGCATATCATGTTAATCTTTGTAAGTGATGGCCATCTTTTAGATTATGCATTTGAAATTCTTATTGGCAGCTTTAACAGCCCCATTTATCTAGGGTCGGTAAGGCGATGAGTTGAGATGATGTATCTTATACTGATCACAGAGCTTCTGAACATTCGGGCTATTTAGATTCTTAGCATTATCGGTGAAAATTTCATCGGGAAGGCGGTATCTGCAAACGATGTTATTTCAGAGAAACTTTAGAAATGTATTTTGACTGATATGAGCATATGAGGTAGCTTTAAACCACTTAGTAAAGTAATCAATGGCCACCAAAATGAACCTGTGACCATTAGATGCCTTCGAATTAATTGGACCAATAACATCAATGCTCCACATTATGAATGGCCAGGGAGCGATAAGGTTATAGAGTTGATGAGGTGGAACATTAATTCGATCAGCATACATTTGGCACTTATGACATTTCCGGAAATACTCGATACAATCTCTTTCTAATGTAGTCCAAAAGTAACCTCACCTTAAGATTTGCTTGGCCATCATGTGTCCATTGCTATAAGTAGCACAATTTCCCTCATGAATTTCAAAAAGAATCTTCTTTGCTTCTCCTGCATCCACGCACCTTAATAATTCACCATTGGAGCTCCTCTTGTATAGGAATTTGCCACTGGGGAAATATCCTAGTGCTAACCTTCTGATCATTCTTCTATCATTTTTACTCGCACCAGGAGGATATTCCCTAGTTTTGATATGCATCTAAATTTCGTGATACCAAGGCTTTTCGTCCCTTTCTTCTTTGATCATGAAGTAGTGGGTTCGCTCCTAGCTTTAATTTGTAACAATTGCGTTATCTGCCCTTCCTCCATTTGAGTCATCATAGCTAGAGTGGCTAAGGCATCAGCGAATTGGTTCTTATCATGATTTAAGTGAGTGAAGGAGATTTCTTCAAATTCCTTAATTAGCTTAAGGAGATATTTCTGATACGGGATCAGTTTCGGGTCTCTAGTCTACCATTCTCCTTTGACTTGATAAATGATCAAAGTTGAATCCCCATACACCTCTAATTTCTTTACTTTCATCTCAATGGCAGCTTGTAAACCACTCACGCAGGCTTCATATTCTGCCATGTTGTTGGTACAATTGAATTTTAGTTTGACAGCTATCGGGAAGTGCTTCCCATCTGAGGATATTAGCACTGCTCTAATCCCATTACTGGATAGATTGACTGCCCCATCAAAATACATCTCCCACAAATCATCTCGCCTCTCAGCCTCACTATCTATTGCATTGATATGCTCGTCTCGAAATTCAAAATCCAAAGCCTTGTAATCATTAATTGGATTTTCTGCTAAGAGATATGCTATCACGCTACCTTTTACTGCCTTTCTTATCATGTAGGCAATGTCATATTGAGAAAGTATGACCTGCCATTTTGCTATTCTCCCTGGTATGAATGGGCTTTTGAATACATACTTGATTGGATCCATCCAAGAGATGAGCCATGTTTTGTGATTCAATATATAGTGTTTGAGTCGATTGGCTGTCCATGCCAATGCACAGCAGGTCTTTTCTAAGAATGAGTACCTTGACTCGCATTCGTTGAATTTCTTAAGTAATAAATGGCTCTTTCTCTTCTCCTAGTATCGTCATGTTGTCCCAAAACACAGCCCATTGAGCTCTGTTAAACTACCATGTACAAAATCAATGGCCTGCCCATCACTGGAGGAACCAACACAGGTGGGCTTAACAAATACTACTTAATCTTTTCGAAGGCTTCTTGACAAGTTTCATCCCACTTCGCGGTACTGTTCTTCTTAAGTAATTTGAAAATTGGCTCAACTTTAGGTGTGAGATTAGAAATAAATCTTGAAATGTAGTTAAACTTCTCCAAGAAACTACGAACATCCCTTTCTGTCTTTGGGGACGACATTTCTTAAATGGCCCAAATTTTATCCAGGTCCACCTTTATTCCTTTCTCGCTAACTATGAATACCAGCAATTTTCCTGATCTTGCCCCAAACATGCATTTTGCCAGGTTCAGTTTCAATTGATACTTTCGGAGCCTCTCGAACACCTTTCTTAACACCTGTACATGGTTCTCAGTCCCTCTGGACTTGATGATCATATCATCCACATAGACTTTTACCTCTTTGTGCATCATGTCGTGGAATAGTGTGACCATGGCACGTTGATAGGTAGCTCCCACATCCTTCAAACCAAAAGGCATAACTCGATAGCAAAACACTCCCCACTGGGTGATAAAGGCAGTCTTTTCTTTGTCATCTTCATCCATCAAAATCTGATTATATCCTGAGGCTCCCCAATCCTACCGCATTATCCACTAGCACATCTATATGTGGGAGAGGAAAATCATCTTTCTAACTTGCCTTATTGAGGTCCCTGTAGTCAACACACACTCTTACTCTGCCATCCTTCTTTATTACCGGGACAACGTTGGCTACCCATTCGAGATATTTTACCACCTCCAAGAATCCAGCATCGTACTACTTTTTAACTTCATCCCTAACTTTGAGTAGTGTGTTGGGGTTCATTCTTCTCAGTTTCTGTTTCACTGGGGCTGTCCTAGGAATTAGAGGGATCTTTTGTGTCACTATTAGAGGATCTAACCCTGGCATGTCATCATAGCTCCATGAGAATACATCAATGAACTCCTTCAGCAGTTGGGTCATGTCCTCTAATTCTTCATTTTTTATGACCTTAAGCTCCTTTTTATTCTCTTCAGTTCCCAAATTTAAAGTGCTCATCTCATCTCCACATGGCATCGGAGTGGGCTTATCTACTTCCCTCTGCTCTTTCACAGATTCTTCTTCAGAATCACTTGTATCGATGGCGATTATGGGACTTTCAAAGTTAACATAGGGAATTTCAGAGTCAATTGAATTATTATTTCTAGATTGGTCAATGGTCCTGAAGAAATGAAAATAGAGTATATTAAAGGATGGATTTTAATGATGAACAGAATTTGGAAAAATGCGCTATCAATTATCAATATTTTATCATAAGAAAAAGGTCCATTTATAGGATTACACTTGTCACCATGGATGGAGTGATCAATTGTTGATAACAAAATATACTTTACTTGAAATAAAGCATAGGGACATCCTCGACTTCCCAATTATAAAGCTCTTGGCCTTCTACGATAGGCAAAATCAGCATCTCTGGTATAGGATTTGGCTGTAAGACATTCATAGACAGCTCTGAAGGAGTTTTCCTATCCTTTTCTTCTATATTTTCAATGATCGGTCTAGTGAAGATATCTATGATTTTCGAGACACTCCTCATCTTTTCGGATGATAAATCAAATCTCTGATCCCGGAGCATGTTTCTCATCTAGAAACTCCCATCAGTTAAAGCATCTTCTTCATATCCCAACCCAGAGTGGCCATTTCTTTGAGTAGCTGGTACAGGTTCAACAATTCCTTGCAATGTGGGGCCTAATCCCTTCCCTTTTTTATAGCCGTTTCTTAGCATCACCTTTGCAACCATGGTTGTAGCTCCCCCATCATTCAGAGCAGTTCCTTGCAATTCCAATGCTTGGAAGGAACTTTCTAAGGATCGTTCAGTTGTCTCCACATAAGGAACTGATTGGGGCTTGGTATCCAGCATGGCTTCCTCTCCTCTTACTGTGATAATTTTGCCATCCTTGACGTACTTAATCCTCTGGTGTAGAGTCGAGGACACTGCATTAGCCAAATAGATCCAGGGTCTTCCTAATAGCATAGTGTATGCCGATTCAATATCCATCACCTGGAATGTAACATTTAAAGCACATGCCCCAATCTGAAGCAGCAACTCGATGTCTCCCAATACATCTCTCTTTGTATCGTCAAATGCCTTCACTATCATTGTACTTTGGCGTACAACAGATGAGTCAACTGGGAGTCTTACCAAGGTTGCAAGAGGTAATACATTGAGGGTCGATCCATTGTCGATCAAAACTTTAGCAATCATACATCCTTTGCACTTGACTGTCACATGAAGAGCTTTAGTGTGCTTCAATCCTGTCTGGTTTATTTTTTCTTCTGAGAAAGTGACAAAATTAGATGCCTGGAATTGTCCCACTATCTTCTTAAATTGTCCCGGTATGATGTTGGGAGTCATAAAAGCCTGATCTAGAACCCTCTATAAAGAATGGCGATGCACTTCTAAGCTCAGTATCAATGATAGCAAGGAGATTTGAGCAGGTGTCTTTCTTAATTGTTTAATCACATCATATTTACTTTGCTTCATGATTTGCAATAGCAATTCCTCCTCTTCTTTCTTTTCACTGGGCTCCCCTTTCTCAATCTCTTTCTCTACATTCTCTGATGACTATCCCACCTTTACTTTCCCTTTTTTCTTTTTTGCTTCATCATTTCCATAGCATCTCCCACTCCAGGTGATAAATTCTACCTCTTGATCAAGCGGGGGTGGGTTATTAATTGCAATAAGTTTTGGTGCTGGCTAGGGAATAGTATCATTGGAGGGGTGAGAGGGTCCCTTAAAGGTCATTTTAAAATGAGCATGTGGGGTAAAACATGTTTTAGGGGTTGTGATAAGTTGAATGTAGGAATGGTTGAGAGTAGGAGTAGAAGTGCTGCTGGATGCATTTTGAGTAAAAACATGGAAATTATAATTCCAAGGGATAGCATGTGTCACGACCCAAGGATGGGGTTGGGACGTGCTTGTTCAACCAGCTACGCACTGGGATGGAAACTTCGTGTCCCACATCGAAAACGGGAAGCAAAGATTTGGGCCATATATGTGGGAGCCTTCCTCACCTGGTCAGCGCGCTTTTGGGAATGAAACCTCCCAAGGGACAAATCCGTGAGGCCCATGGACCAAAGCGGACAATACTAACTGGAGAAGGATCGGGCTGTTACAATTTGGTATCAAAGCTGGACTCCCTCTAGTACGGTGTGTGGTGCAAGGACGCACCAGGCGGAAGCTGGTGGGCTTCTCACGACCCAGGGATGGGGTTGGGACGTGCTTGTTCAACCAGCTACGCACTGGGATGGAAACTTCGTGTCCCACATCGAAAACGGGAAGCAAAGATTTGGGCCATATATGTGGGAGCCTTCCTCACCTGGTCAGCGCGCTTTTGGGAATGAAACCTCCCAAGGGACAAATTCGTGAGGCCCATGGACCAAAGCAGACAATACTAACTGGAGAAGGATCGGGCTGTTACAGCATGGGTATTGGTAACTGGGAGCTGGGGTGGAGTTCGGATAACTGTTCTTAGTGGTATTGGTGGTGTTGGGGTGGTAGGCATAGAGAAGACCATCTTTGGAGTATAGTTTGAGGCATCCTTGCCATATCTGGCTGTATTTACTTCCCTCTCTATTTTCGACCTCCATTGACACCTCAAGATTCTGAGTGATAACATTCTCAGAATTTCTTCTTTAAATTCGCTATAGTTTTCCAGCTCATGATTGGTTATTTCTCCATAATAAGGACATCCTGAGCCATGCCAACCACTTTTAAAGTTAGATTCCTATGGGCTTATATACCCTTCTTGCACTGCCATCACGAAGATCTCGTTAAAGTATGGGACCAACTAATTCATTTCCATAATTAAATCTTCATATGAGGATTTTATCATGTTTACACCATTTCCCCTTCCTGCGTCATGGTTGGGTAATGGGTTTGTAGTCACATTAGGTGTAAAATCATTCCCCTCAATTTTTAACCACCCATTCTGTATCAGAGACTGTACCCTTCCTCAGAGTGCCCCATAGTTATCTGTTGAGTGTCTAACAGCCCCGCCATGATATTCACATCTAGCGTTCTCGTCATACCACCTGGGATATGATGGTTGCATGGGATTTAATGGGATGGGCACTATTTGGTTAATTCCCAACAAGTAATGGTAGATTTGGCTGAAGGGAAGAGGTAGTGGCAAGTCAGGATTCCTTGGTGGTCTTGGGCTGGACTGAGGAGTAGGTGGTCTAAATGGAGCGAGTTGGGCAGGTGGTCTTGGATGGTAGGCAGTTTGGGGTGGATATTGCATACTAGGGTGGGGATAATTTGGGAATAGTGGTGGGATGTTCGCCACTACTGGACTTTGGGTGAGAAAATGTGGGCGAAAATTATTTTGTGGGAGGTGGGATGGTTGAGCTTATTTGGAAATAGAGTGTACATCCCCTTCCTTCCTTTTTTCGAAATTAGTGGTCTTTTTCATGGAGCCTTCCCCTGTCATTTCCTGCAACCTCCCTAACCTAAGGTTTGCTTCAATCCTTTCCCCCATCTGAATGATATCAGAGAAGCTATTGGATGTGTTCCTGATCATCAGGTTGAAATATGGGGCCTTTAACATCTCAATGAACAAGGAGTAGAGTTCACTGTCTGTTACTGGAGGATAAACCTCAGCTGCTTTTTCTCTCCATCTCTGCGCATATTCTTTGAAACTTTCCCTTTCCTTTTGCACCAAATTTTGGAGGTCTCTCCATATGGGGGCGACATCACAGTTGAATTTATATTGCTTAAGGAAAGTGTCTACCAAATCTTTCCAGGAGCGTAACTTGCTCCTATCTAACTGCACACACCAGCGTAGGGTAGCTCCTGAGAGACTTTCATGGAAGAAATGCACCAAGAGTCTATCATCTTCTGTAAGAGTTGACATCTTGGCTATGTAGGTGGCCAAGTGAATACAAGGGTCTGAATTACCGCTATATTTATTGAATTCTGGGACCTTGAATTTTGGCGGTATTACCACACCTAGTACAAGTTTCAGTGAAGAAAAATAGACTAAACAGTACATGTTTAATCCCTCGATGGCTCTTAGTCATTCCTCCAAAGTAGACAATTTATCATTTCTTTTTCTCTATTTTTTGCTCCTGCTATGTATGATATTCCTCCAGTTGGAAAATTAGCCATGGGGAAGGCTGAAGGGATTGGTATTGAAGGGTGAAATTCTACACCCTGGATAGTCTGATGGTAAGAAATAGGTGGTTCATTGACTTGAAAGGTTGGATTTATGGTAATGGCTGGGTCAGGGATGGGAGGTGGGAAAGCAAAAGAAGTTAAAGCTTGGTCATGAAGTCTTTGGGCATGGGAATCGGTTATTGTTATAGGTGGAGTGATAACTAGCAGGCTTAGTTCTTGTAAAGGTCTGGTGGCTTCTTTATTTTGGAGCATGTCTCTCATCATTTTCATTAATTCTAAGACTTGCTCTTTTAATTTTGAGACCTGTCCTTATAAGTTATGTACTTGTTCTTGCACTTTTATTATCCTCTTCGTTCGAGATCTCATCAAGTAAACTCTTTTCGGTACAACTGTTTGCTCAATCGGATTTGCCTTGTTGGGAGCAACATTGGTTCCCTATGGAGAAAATGTATTATTAATTTAGTTTACTTAAAATAATCTTATTATAACTAACGTCCTGACTGATTAAAGGATACAATGGCAAACAATTGCTAGAATGGTGTCTGCCGAGGGTAAATTGCGTTAACTTTATAATGGCATCGTCCAATAGTCCAACCGTGAATGACGGGGGTGTATGCGTGTATATGATACGTGTTCATATGGCACATACATCTTTTCGCATAGCTCTAACAAGGATAAATCCCACGGGAGTTACGTTATTCATTCATAAACATAATTCAAATGATCCATTAAACATTTACTTATGAAGCATACATAGTATTTTGCTATTACCTAGGCTCAAGGAGGCTCTTTAAGATACAATGACATTTTCTAAGGTATTCATAGAGTCTCTCCTCTTGTTTTGCAGGGTCAAATGTCTTCAAAGCATATTCAAATTTTGGTAATAGCTCTTATTTTCCTTGTGTTATCATTCTTTCTAGTCAGCCAATATTTGCTCGTAGCTCTTGATGGAGTGTGGCTTGTCTCTCCTTTTCTTTTCTTTCTTTGGCACATTCCTTTAAAATATCATTGACTAGTCAAGTCTGCTCTTTAAGTTCAAGCTTCTTTTTCTTGTTTTCTCATTTTTACTCTGCCACTAATATCTTGTGGTATTCCAACTCCACTCGTAACTTGTCGTCTTGTATCCCTGCCTCATTTATTGTGATTTGGAGCAAGCCTCTCTCTCTTTCCCATTGGGCTTTTTGTCCCTCATACTCTACCTCAAATGCTGTCATTCCCTCTTTGAGCCTTTTTACTTCCTTTTTCAGGAATTGCAATTGACCTTCATTCCTTCAGTTGTTGATTCTCGGTGGCTAAACCCTGGAGAGGAATAACTGACTCAGCGCAAACTCCTTTATGAGACATACTGTCCTCTGGTCTTATTGGTTTGGGGACTTGATACCCCTTGTCCCTCTTGTTTCTCCATATGGAGTATTCCTCGGTTATGCTCTGCCCTTTAGGTGACCGTCTATAACACCCCTATATGCATAGCCTGGTATATTTCACTGTTCTGGTGACCGGTGTCGGTCCGGACAATTAAGAAGATTAGAACCACATTTAAGACACTTAGAAAAACCCTGAATGAAAATGAATAGTGATTGCTTGATAGTTAAGTATAAATAAGAAAAGCAGAGCATAAAAAGTTAAATGAGTCGGGGGTCACAGCGATGGGTGACCTTATCGGGAAGTGACTACGAGGTCAGTCCTAACCCTAATTTTGAACCAGAAATTGTGATGCTGCAGTCCTAAGGATTATTGCGAACCTAGTGGAAAAGAGAAAATCATAGAAAAGAGTTGATAAGTAGGTCAAATAATTAGGTCAGGGATCCAGAAGAAATATTGAATTACTTGCAAACCGGGTCAAACCGGTGAGGAGCAATTTGGTCAATTCACACCTAGAGGTGACTTCTGACCTAACTGTCCAATAAAATTGGAGAAATGAAAATTTTAGAATAGAGAATTAAGTTAAAGAAGAATGGAAAAATGGAGGAAATAGAAAAAGAAAAGAAAAAAGTGAATTATTACATCATCACATTACCTCATGCATGATGCAATAAAAGCCATTTTAATTAAACAAAATTTGACTAAGTCAAAGAAGACATAAAAAGGCATAAAAATAAAGAAAATTGAAAAAAAAATGAAAGAAACACCTTTCTTCCTTAAACCATTCGGCCGAACCACCACTTCACCCCCACTTCCATTTCCATCCTCTATTAAAACTTGATCCAAGCTTTTAATTCCACAAATCAACCCTAAATTCCCCAAAAATCCCCTATAAACCTTGTTATTTCTACTTGTAAAGAAGATTGATAAAGAAAATTTGAAAGAAAGTGGAGAGAATTGGAAGATTGAAATTCAAAGTCAAGTTTAGTGTTCTAACTCTTCAATTCCTCTTTAACTTTATGTTTATGTATGTGAAATAAACTTAGAATTGATGAAAGAAATGAAACAAATCAAGTGTGTGGGTTACATGTGGAATTCGGCCAACTTATAGGGGAACTGAAATTGTTTGATTTTGACGAAGTATAAGTGATGTAGAAGTGTAATTAAGTATGTAGATTAAGGATATACACTTTGATTTTATTAAGTGAATGAAATTAATAAATTAGGGTTCTTGAACTTTGAAGTTTGGGGGAAAAATTAGAAAAAATGGTCAATTGATGCAAATGACCTTAATTGAGGTTAGAAATGGTTAATTGAGACCATTTGTGATGTGTTGGAATTGGTAGAATTGAAAACCAATTCGGATTGCTTAGGGGTCCCAATCTAGCAGTTTGACCTAGGTCCTTTTGAGGGACCAAAACTAAAATTTTACCAACCCAATTGGTGTGAGACCAATTGGGAATGAAAATAGACACATAATGACACATTTTTTATTTAGAAACCATTCCCAGAAAATGACATTAACATAATGAACAATTAAGTCAAATCCAGATATTGTGCACTACCACTGTACAAAAATGACCAAATGAACAGGTTCATTGGCCATAACTTAGGCTAGATAGGTCCAAATGACCTGGTTTTTGTGGTTTTGGAAAATTATGACATAGCACTACAACTTTTATGAAGAACACTAACCCAAATTTTGCCCATATCCAAGTGAAATTGTCACGCAAATTTAGTGGTCCAAAACTGCAAGAACCAATTAGGTGCCTAGAAATTCTGGGTAACACCAATCCGGCCATCCTTGGTAAAATGGTCATATCTTGAGCTCCAAAACTTCAAATGGAGTGATTCAAAAATGAAATTAAAGATAAGACAATAAGGAACAACTTTGATGGAGGACACTTAACTAAATTGCCACAGTAACCAGACCATTGAAACAGTGCAAGATAGAGGATCAAAACTGAAAAATGGCAATTTCTCTTAGGAGACCTAGAAATTTAAATGGCAACCTAAACTAACAAATTTGACACTCAAAATGTGGTATGTGGGTGTAATTGGAATTCACATTCCTATTAAGTTTAAGAAAGTTAATATTTTGACTAGAATAGTGCCATGAATAGTAACCCCGAAATGCAAATTTCAAAGAATGTTAATTTAAGCATATTAATATTAGAATTAAGTAGACATGAATTTATTTATTGGATTTATTATAAGTTGTGATACTGAAATACTGTAAATTATGTGTTTCAGTTGAAAAGAATACTGAGAAAGGAAAGGAAACATCGAGTCAAGGCTAAAAGGCGACTCGTACGAGGTTTATGCACAACATAATAATTGTCTTTAAATTTTCTTTTGCAATTTGTGTGAAATGAATTGTGACTCAATTGTATTGAAAATTGTGATTGAAAGGAACAATATGCTTTTGACTTAATTGTTGCAAAAATAAATTGTATGTGTATGATTGGCAATTTTTAATGTTTAGAAAATTGTTTAAATAGTTTGAAACCACAGTGTCATAACTAAATGTCTAAATGCCTCACTAGCTTGACTAGTGGGAGGAATTAGTTTTGTATTCCCTCTCTGGCTGATGTGTTGAGGTATGTGCCAATAGAGGAAGAAATTTGAATGGGTACCCATAGATTTGAGCTAGCTAGCCTTGGTATTCCTTATAAGCCTCTGGCTATTAAGATGAACAATATATTAATGGCATGATATAACTGTGTGTTTTTATAAAATTTATTTTGTGACTTCTGAAGTGAAAATTTATTTGACTAAAATTTTAAATTGTTTTTTGTATCTTTGTTCCATTTTCAGTACCATATTTGGACAAGTGTGATTTAATTTTTGCATAAATTAGTATTTTTAGTATGTTGTGCACTACTGAGTCATTGTACTCAGCGATGGCCTTTTATTGATGTCGCAGGTAGAGAGACTGGTAAAGTAGTCGAGTGAGCTGTTGAGGATCATAGTACTACCTTTGGATCTTTTGTCGGGTATTACATTATACCATTATTGTACTTATTTATTTTGAAGTATGTGACTTTATGTACACTCTGTAAATTGGTCTTGAGCAGTTGCACAGAACTTGTAATAATATTATTTTGGATTTTCTAATGTAAATTTAGATCGATGAATGTAAATCAATCTTTCTTTAATGGAATGTGAATGAAATTCTTTAGTATTAGTTTTGAAAATGATTGAGTTGAGTATTGACTTGAATTACGGAGTTGAGAAAAGTTATGTTGATTTGAGTTGTGATGGTGGTTGATTTTGATGAAGAGAATTATAAGAAGTGCTTTTCTACAGGTCAAAAATTTTGGTTTTTCTCAATTACAGTCGGCACTCTGCCGAAATTTTTACAAAATTTGCGTAAAAATAAAAATGGTAAAAAATTTTACTTAACTTTGAAACTTTAATTAAACGTTTTTAATACCTACTAGAAATGCTTACCACCTTCAAAAAGTAAGAAAATTGTTTTAAAATCCCTTATAGTGTATTTAATGGGTTATCGGCAGGCGAAGTTTGGTAATTCATTAAGTATACTACGGGATCATGTTATGCCTTACAAAGAGGTAAGGAGTGACACCGTCCCATCAAGACCACCTTTTCCCAGAATTTGCTCAAAACTTTCAGTTCGCTCTCTTTATCAGGTTCATAATAGAAATGAACTTGATGGAACTCTTTGGTATTGGGAATAAACTAAGTCGAACCAAATTGCCTCATTACCATGGCTGGGAGATAACTTGTGCATCCAGTTAGCCTTACCAAAGGTACAAAATAATAATCCCCCGTACTGAACAGGATGGATCGGCCAGTAGTCTATAATTTCTTCCAGCAATAGTTGTGGCTCTTAAAGCTTAGAATCTACTCTTACCATTGTTGCTCATTTTTCTCTCTTATTGCCAATCTTACCATCTTCTCAATAATTGGCCGATCTGAATACCAGGTTAAACCTTTAGTCTCCAGCGGGCAAATGTGGCTCAAGGTCCAAAGATACAACAACTGAAGGCAGCATTTAATGACCCCTTTGCCGTGTTGTCGATAATATATGAGTGTCAAAAAAGTTTCAGCGAGGACGGCAGGTATTGGATTGATATTTTACTTTTCTGCTACCCAAAACAACTCCATGTCACACCCTACTCCTTGTAAGATGTAATATGTTCCCGTAGTACACCTAATGAATTGCTGTACTTCACCTACCGGTAAGCCATTAAATATACTACAAGGGATTTTAAAACAATTTTCGTTCATTTTGAAATTGGTGGGTAAAAATTTTTTTTTTATTTTAAAAACCTTTATTTAAAGTCCAAACATAAATTAAATTTTTGGATATTTGAAATCTCCGCAATTTTTATAAAAATTTCGGCAGAGTGCCGTCTATATTTTGAGAAAACAGTTCTTCAAAACCTGAAAATAAAAACACTCCCAATATTTTTCTCAATCACAACTTCATTTGCAACCACCAAACTTCAAATCAACAACAATGGCAACACTTCAACTCAAAATTCAAATTTCAAATCAAAAATTAATAACTCAAAACATTTCATAAACTCATGCACATTGCATTTTAATTAATTAATTTACATTCATAAGTTAATTTACAGACGTAAAATCTCAAAAAAATATTATTATAATTTTATCTGTACAACTGCTCAAACTATAGAGATACATATGCATACTATCATATTTACATCAAACTAAACTACCAGGGTATAGACAATACACGTACAGAAGTTCTTCAACCGTGCTCCTCTCTGACTGTAGCAGCTCACTCTACTGCTATGTCCTTTTCTTTATCTGCGACAGCAAGTTAAAGCTATCGCTGAGTATAAAGATACTCAGTGGTGCACAATAAAGTATAAAATGCATAATATAAAACATTTATGGACAAATTATAATTCAAAAATCTCATAATCACATTTCATAATTTTTTTAAATCACATTTATAACAAATCATAACTTTCAAAGCTTCATACAACCCAAAATTTAATCAAACAATTTAATAAATATAGTGTTTCCAAACAATAACATAACTTAGGCCATGACACAAAATTTCCGAACATGCCGTGTGTACATCACAACAAGGCAAACACCCCTACTAATCGAAATCAATGAGGGAGGTGGCTAGCTAGCTAATGAGTACTCATCCACACTCACCCCTCAGACTGGGAAGCCAGAGAGGGAGAAAACTGATCAAATATCAAACTCACCCCACAAGTGGAGGAGGAACATATTAATATTGTCATGCCAAGTGTGAATTAAAAACAATTTAAATCAAAAGCATCATAAATACTTTATCATGGTAATGTCACAATTCAATATTTCAAATTATTCAAAACAATTTAAATCAAGTTATTCAAACATTTCATACAATTCACAAATCATATTTCATTCCAAACTTTTCATTTTCAAAGTAGGCAACACACTATTTTTCAAATAAGATTTTCAAAGCCATAACTAAATTCAAAACCATTTGTTCAAATATTTCATACAATCAATAAATAATTTTCATTCCAAATTTCCATTGAAAAATAGGCAACATAATATTTTCGAAATTCATAATGAATAAAACATATTCACAATGTATAACAAATCAATTTTCATTGTGAAACTATAATTTATAAATTTTTGTGCACAAACCTGATGCGAGTCGCCTATCGGCCTTGACTCGATTCCTCGGGTTCTTTCCCGGTGTTCTTTTCCACTGAAACACACAGTTTCACAGTGTTTCAGTATCATAACTTAGCATAAATCCAATAATTAATTCATAAATACTTAATTCTAACTCAAATATGCTTAAGCTAATGTTCTTGGAAATTTTCATTTCGGGGTCACTATTCACTACACTATTCAAGTCAATTTGTTGACTTTCTAAGGCTTAATAGGTATGGGAACTCCAAATTCACCCATATACCACATTTTGGTCACTAAATTTGTTGGTTTTTGGTTATTTATTCAAATTCTAAGTCTTTTAAGCAAATTTGATAATTTTCAGTTTTGGTGTCTAAGGTTGCACTGTTCCATTGGTCACTTTACTGTTGAAATTTGGCAAAACTTTCTTCATAGAAAATGTTCCCTATTGTCTTAAGTTTATTCACCTTTTTGAATCACTCCAATTGGATTTTTGTAGCTCAAGTTATGGCCATTTGAACCATGACTGCCGGAGTGAATACAACCCAGATTTTCTGGGCAATTTTGGTTCTGGCAGTTTTGGGTCACCAAATTGGGGTGGCCAAATGACTTGGTTAATGGCATAATTTGGATTTGTGTTCTTCATGAAAGTTTTAGGTCTATATCTCATCTAACTGCTAGTAAAATTTCAGGTCATTTTGACCTGCCTAGCTCAACTTATGGCCAAATAAACAAACACTGTTCATTTGGTCAGTTTGTACAGAGACAGACTGAGATTTTCCGAATTGAGTCAATTTATTCACTAGGTTTTAGTCACTTTTTGGGCATGGTTTCTAAATGAAAATTGTGTCATTTAGTGTCTATTTTCATCCCCAATTAGTCTCATACCAATTGGACTTGTAAATTTTCATTTTTGGTCCCTCAAAGGGACCTTGGTCATGCTGCCAGTAGCATGACCACATTGAGTCCGAATTTACTTTTAACTCCAACACTTTCAAAACACACTTCATTTGGTCACAAATGACCATTTTTCACTTCAAACTAGATCAAATACATCATTTCACCATTTCTCCACATTTTGTCTCCCAAACCCTAGGTTCCAAAACCCTAACTCACTTAATTTGTTACATTTTACTAATTCCAACCATACAAACACAATTCCTCAACTCACTCAAGCTTTCTAACATATTTTATTCAATCAAATTCATGCAATTCTCACCCCTACATAGTCTGGATGAATTTCCCATATGGTCCCTCAACAATAATTTTCTTTTCATTTTAAATTAAAATTCTAAGTTAAATTAACTTAATACATGTGCATCAAAACTAAAATTTCAAAGTAAATTACTTACCTTCACTTGAATTCCAATTCTTCAATTTCACTCCCTTTTTCCTTTTCTTTTCTTCAAGTTTTTCTTCTCCTTTTTACTCCCAAGTGATGAATCTAGATCTAAGAGTGTGATTTTGTGTTGGAGTTTAAGAAATTTGTGGGAAGAAACTAGAGAAAAGTAAGCTTTCTAAGTCCAAAAATGGTGGAAATGAAGAGAAAATGAGAGAGAGAAATGGGAGAGAGGGAGTGACGGGTGAAGAAGAAAAATATGAGTTTTTACTTTTTTTTTTATCCTTTAATTTTAATTGGTCCCTTTTTTATTGTATTTATCCATAATTTCCTAAATTTTAATTATAGCTTTATGATGTCATTAATCCTTATTTTCTTTTCTCTTTTTTTTTTCTTTATGTCTTTTGTCTTATGGAAGACCAAAAATCTAATTAAATAAAATTTTAATTAAAGTACTTATGGCATCATGCATGATGCCATGCATGATGTCATCTCCCTACACCTTTTTCTTTTATTTTTTTTTTATTTTTTTTTATTAGTTCTTTAATTTAATTTATGACTCCGAAATTTTCTTTTCTCTGATTTTATTTGACAATTAGGTCAGGAGTCAGCTCTCGGGGTCAATTGATCAAATTGCCCCTCGCCAGTTCAACCCGGTTTGTAAATAATTCAATATTTCTTCCGGCTCCCTGACCTAATTATTTGACTGACTTAACAATTCCTTTTCGTGATTTTCTCTTTTCCATTGTGTTCGTAATGGTCCTAAGGACAGCAGCGTCACATTTTACGGTTCGAAATTTGAGTTTAAAATGACTTTGCAGTCGTTCCCGAGAAGGTCACCCATCGCTGTGACTCTCGGCTCGTTTAACTTCTTATGTTCAATTTTTCTTATTTATACTTAACTAATTGGACATTACTAATTATTTGTGTTTATGGTTTATCTAGTTGTCTTAAGCATGGTTCTAATCCCCTTAATTGTCCGGATCGACTCCGGTCACCGGAACAGTGAAATATACCAGGCTATGCAAATAGGGGTGTTACAATTCTCCCCCCCTTAAAATAATTTCGTCCTCGAAATTTTACCTAGTATTAGTCTTTGAACAGTTGTGGGTGCTGTCTCCTCATGTCCTATTCATGCTCCTTAGTAGCTTCCTAGCCTGAATGATGGTTCCACAGCACTTTAACCTATACTATTTACTCATCGATTGCTCACATCATGTGCCAAGTTTCTTATGAGCTTCTGTCATAAGTTAGATTCAAATTCATTTCAATTTTAGAGGTAAGCAAATCTGTGTGCTAGTGGATCTGCTTTTCTAGGACCTCATGTGATTTCATGGGTGAGAACTTAGTTTTACTCTTTTCTTACCAAATCTCTTAATCATTTGATGTAACCTTCAGTTTAGTTTAGAATATTTTAGTCTTTTCTTACTGTTGTTTTAGCAATTATTATCTTATCATCTCCATTTATGACCAAGGCCTATGTGCCATTTTACACTATCCTGTTTGCTTTGGTTTAACTTATTTCTTTCTTGATAAAATAGTTCGGAATATCGTTACGCATCTTAAGTAAATTGCTTGCCTTGATGGCAATTCCTCATCTAGTATTTTTCTCATTTCTTAATGTTCTATTTATTTTTATCTATCGATATTCTATAGCTTATTTTGCACTGATGTGTAGTCATTATTTTCTTTTGTACTGAACTATAACCTTTCAATATTCTAATTTTAGGGTTTTAAATCCCAGGTTAGGATTTTCAAACTCCTTTCTAATAAGAAAACTTTATCTTATCATAACTATACCAAAACAGATGCCATTTGCAACTATTCTTATTCTTGTGTACTATTGGGTAGTACGTAGCTCTACACAATAAATCCCAAGTCAGTATTGTAATCTGTAGCTTACGGCACAAACATTAAGAATATTGCATAGTTACTACGATACATCCCAATAGAACAAACTTCCCTATATCTTATTTCTTTTAAATCCACTAATATCATAAACTCATTTGCCCGCATCTAAGGTAGCTATATTACTATAACTTACTTTTGGGTTCTCTTGCCTTACTTAATTAGGCTTACTAATTAACTTTGCAAATTCTTGATTACTAGCAAATACTTTTCACTGACAAACTCTTCCAAATTTAATTTTAAAAAGACTAGTCACTAACATATCAAAAAAATTTTTTTTTTTCAACACATATACATATCTTAGTTAAGAATCAAGGAAATACCAGCAACCATGTTAGAAGTTTCATCCTCATTCCTCTGTCGCACAGTATATACTCTCACTGGAGCATCACCTTGTCCTGGTTGATTCACAGTACTCTGACTTCCAAGTGTACTGCCCCTAACTCTGCCTCTGTCTCTACCAACTGCTAGTGAACTCTTCGGGGTAGAAACTTGAGTTGATCCTTTTGACGTGGTAAATGATCCATAACGGCGTGGACTTATGCAATCCCTAGCAAAATGACCAGTCCCTCCACAATTGAAACATGCTCCTACAGCTCTATAACATACTCCACTATGTGGTTTACCACAAGTCTCGCAAAGTCGATCCGATAGTGTTTTTCTGCGTGTCTGTTGAGTTTGCTGATCGGATTGGGATGGTTTCTGTCTAGAAGATCTATCTCTACCTGATTCGTGTGAGCTAGATCCTCCAAAATGTTTTCTTTTCCCAAAGCCACTCTCAGTAGCTTGACCAGTAACCTTTTCAGTTTTCTCTTTCTCTTGTGTACTCTTTTTCACTGCCCATTCTAATTCTATCCTTTCCAGTTCTAGGGCTTGTGAAATCAATTCAGAAAAATTCTGGTGTCGGAACCCTACCACTTGCATAAGCTAGGCCTTAACCCAGCCTCAAACCTCTTACATCTATCTCTGGGGGTGGAGACTAAGCTTCCGTGTAACACCCCTAAGTTCGGTAGTGCGTTCTACTGTTCCGGTGACCAGTGCTGTCCGGACAGCTAGGATGCCTAGAACTACACTTCGTTATGAGTGAGGAGACATAAAATAATGAAATACAAGAAAAGAAAATATAAGAAAAACAAAGGAAAAATAATAGCAAAGAAATGTAACCAAGTTAAGCGAGCCGAGAACCCTAGCGATGGGTGATCACACCAGGAAGTCACGGCGTGGACCGTTGACTAATCCTGGACTGCAGGGAACCCTGGAAAATATTTTTAGGACTTAAAGAGACATCAATTGAAGTATAAATATCATTAGAAATATCAAAGAAAAATTAAATAATTAGTACAAAGAAAAGTGAGAAATCGAAAAACGGACAAAACCCAGTGTTACCGAAAAATCGGGAATGCAACCCGAACAGGGGCATTATGGTCATTTGACATCCCGAATTGTCTTTTGACCTAAATTTCCATTAAAAATAAATAATATTACACTTAGAAAATAAAATGAAGAATTAATTTGGTGGTACCTAATGTAAATAGCCAAAAGTGGAGTGAAAATTGTGTAAATAACACATTTAACATATAAAATGATTAAACTAAAGTGAGTGGACCACTAAGGAATAAACTAAGGATTATAAAATGTGTTAGTGGGCAGATTTCTCCACTAAACACTTCATCTTCAAGCTTGAGAATCATCCATGCCATAAATGAAAAGCTCCCAAAACCTCCATGGCCATTTTTCTTTAAGCTTCATGCACTCCTTCAATTTACCTCCAATCACCTAGGTAGCTTCACTAAAAATTGTCCTCACATCACAAGGAAGAGCTTGATACCAAAATCAAGAAGTTTAGTGAAGGTTTAACAAGTCCCAACCAAAGGTAAGTTTGTATTTTTGAACATTGCTTTGTTAAACTTTGTATACTTGTTATGGGTGTTTGAATTGTGAAGAAAATTTTCAAGTTTGAGGAGTTCTTGATATATCAATTTTGGACAGCCATGGAATTGTATGTTTAATGAAATATTCATACATATATTTGATGAGAAATTATTTGATTAGGGTGATTTAATGTCCTAGTAAATTATTCCACATGTATATGGTGATTGTGCACTTGGAATGGAAATTGATGGATTGTAGGACACTTTGGCATTGTGGAACAATTTAGCAGCCTTGAGGCTTCTTTGATAAATGTATGTGTTCATGAAGATATGGGCAGAATTGTGACATTGAGGATTGATGAGTGTGTATGTAAATTGGTTGTGTAAAGTATGTGTAAGAATTAGAAATGTCCATGTGTATGTATTGTTTTATTTGGACTTTATGAATTGGAGTTTTATTTGGTGTATTGAGGATGTTTGTAATCTGCCCAAAATGACTTTAAGGTAAGGTGGTATATGGTTTTGGTAATGTACCAAAACAGAATTGGTAAGGGAAGTGGACATATAGTAAGGTAAATGCGTCATTGATGTATGTTTAAGCAAGGTAATTACGGGCAGTATGCATTTTAGCCTATAACTTTAAATGTGTAACTTCAATTGGTATGAGACCAATTGGAGGTGAAACTAGGCACAAAATGTGCCAACTTTCATTAAGAAAGCATACCAAAATTCTGCTTGCAAGGTGACATGAAAAATGACCAATTCGGATTAAGTGCAAGTGAAACCTGAAAACTGACCAATTGGGCAGCAGTTAGTGTATAGGCCATAACTCACTCAAAACAGGTCCAATGGACCTGAAATTTTAACCATGAATAGTTAAGACCCATATCTACAAGTCTTATGAAGACACCAAAGCCCAGAAATGACCATAAGCAAGTCAAACAGCTTGCACAAGTTCGGGTCCAAAAACTGGCCGAACCAAAGTTGACCAAATTGACCTAAAATGACCAAATTTGATGCCATTTGACCAACAACAGTAAAATGACCATAACTTGGTCTACATAACTCGGATTGACCTAAAATTTTGCCCCACATTCCGTAAGACATAGATCTACAAGTTTGTAGTTTTGACTAAAACCCGAAAACCAAGGGAACTAGGTCGTCCGGCTAGGTCAAGCTAGTATACCGAAATCCAGCAAGTTGCATTAAAATGCACTAAACAAGGAAATGAGTTTGGTAAAACGTACCAACCCTAAAACCCTATCGAATGTGACATATTAATGACACTAAAACCTAGTTTACCTAGAACGCATCGAGGGTCGATATATTGGTTGATTAAGCAAATAAGGGTATTCAGTGAATTTCTTATCGAACATTATTTTTAGAGACAATTTAATTTTGTACTGAAACACTTCAAATTGTGTTTCTCAGTTAGCAAGGACTCAGGAAAAGGGAAGGAAACACTGAGTCCAGATCAGGAGACAGTCATCAGAGGTTTGTGCACAACTAGTTTTTAACTGATTTTGTTTTGAATATTTCATATGACATATTTTCTTATGTATTATGTTTAACAAGCATTAGATTTATTCAATGATTATTGAAAATTGTTATAGTATGTATGAATTTAGCTTTGTGAAATGGTATTTCCACAAGTATTAAGCATTGTTATGGATTGAATAAATTATGTTTTGGAAAATGGTGATAGAACATGTTTTGAATTATGATGGTAATTTTCATGGAAAAATGCAAATTTATGATTTGAATTGTGTTGAGCATAAAAATTATTGGATATTGGAATTGACTTTGAATCGAATTATATTGTGATTTATGCTCACTAAAAGGATTGTGATATTGTTTTATATCTCACTATAGATGCTTGACTAGGTTATTGCCCGTCTCTCTCATTTGTTGAGAAGACAATGGAGTTAGTTGTGTTTTGATTACCATGGTACATGCACAGGCTTAGATTTTCCTCTGATTTGAGGTTAGATCTAAGTTTATTTTATCGTTATGGCCCTTGCGGAAGATTCATTATTGTGATGGTGCGTGCACGATGATTCGACCTCCCCGACCATAGGGAGTTAGAATCTGATTCGACCTCCCCGACCATAGGGAGTTAGAATCACATCGAAGATGGCCCTATCGGATTAGTCTTGCATAGTTAGTGAGATAAAGAATGATTTGTGAGATACAACATGGTTTTGAGATAAAGATTGATTTTTGAGATACATAATGATTTTTGAGATACAGAATGGCTTTTGAATGGTAAAGAATTGTGATTTCAATTATGGTTTATGTATAATTGATTTTGTTGGAATTACTTAAATGGTTAGTCATGATTTGATAAATTGAATTTTGTGATCAAAGTCATTTATACAAATGATTTACATTATTGGCAATGAATATTTTAAGTTTTGAAATTTGATGAGTATTCAGATTTCCAAATTATTTATCAGAATTTTGTCAATGTATATTGTACTATGTTTTAAATTATAGTTGTGCACCATCGAGTTCACCACTCAATGATAGCTTTGTATGTCGTCAGAGGTAAAAAGAGCATAGAGTGGAGTAAGTTTCTTTGAAGACACTTTCGCAAGCTCCTGTGTATATTATAGGTATACCCATGTACATAGGTCTGATGTATGCATGTAATAATATGTATGTAAATTATTTGAGCAGTTGTAAATTAAAATTGTACATTGAAGTTGTAAAGTGAATTATGAGTTATTTTGACTTGTAAAATTTGTATTATATTTCTTTTATCTCATCCTTTGAAAATACTGAAAAATTGTTGTGGATTGAGTTGAGAAAAATATTGTGTTGAATTTTGTTGGAGTTGAGATTGGGAAAAATATTGAAGTGCTTTTTACAGGTTTTCTGAAGAACTGTTTTATCCAAAATACAGATGGCACTCTGCCAAAATTTTTACAGAAATTCCAAATAAGTCAAATGTGTTAGTTCTATCACTTCAGTTCACAAAAGTTTTTAACACCTGTAAATAGTGCTCACCACTGTGAAAGAAGTAAGAAAAGTTTTTAAAATCCCTTGTAGTGTATTTAATGGGTTATCAGTAGACGGAGTTGATAATTCATTAGGTATACTACGGGATCATGTCATGCCTTACAGAGGGGTAGGGTGTGACATGTTTAAGTGGTATCAGAGCAATGGTTTTAAAGTGAATTTCGAACTGTGAATTTGAAATCTTTTTGTCAGAACTACAACTGCTCAAATGTTTGATACATATAGTACATTTACATCATAAATGTGAACTAATGGAGAGGAATCTCCTTGTGTTGGTTGTACAGGAATAGAAAATTCTGTGAAAAAAATGGAAGAGAAGAATGAGACAATAGAACAGTCTGTGATGGCAGAAGAACAAGTTGAGGCCCCAGCTCCACAAAATGTCGAAGGCCTGACTGTACCAGTTTTACCGGTACAAATTACTGCACAAATGGCCCAGCAAATGGCCACTTTCTTTCAACAACTGGCTGATAATCTGTCAGCCCAAGCCCAAGTACAGACCCAACCCCCACAAGGGCAGTGTGAAATGGAAAAGAGGGAGAAACCTATGGGTTAGAGTTCGAACAATAATTTGGAAAAGAGAAAAGAATTTGAGGAACCCCGAGCTCAGAAATATGATAGAGGCGGATCATCAGGGCAGAGACCACTAAGATCTAGTCGTCGAACAACCAGAAGTTCCTATTCTACCCGTTTTTGCCATGTTTGTGGTAAGCTACATGGAGGTATTTATCATAAGGCCTCTGGAGCCTGTTACAAATGTGGAAAACTTGGACACTTTGCTAAAGATTGTGCTAAACCACCTCGATTTGCTCTCCGGAGTTCATGCATCACAATCGAGTCAAGATAGAAATAGAGTTGGTACTCCTCACCACTATAACACAGTGAATCAACCCGAATATAGTAGCGCACCAGTCGGAGAGTCCACTATGCGCCAAGTAAAAGGAGCAGAAACTTCAGATGTAGCTGCTAGTAAGTTCTTAATTTTTGAAAGAAACAATTAGTTATTATTTGATCCCAGCACTACTTAGTTGTGTGTTAGTGTCAGAACTATATGTTCTGTTGTTATTCCTTTACATGGAAATGAATTTTGATGTATTAGTGACTAGTCCTTTAGGATAATAACTACAATAACAAGTATGGTTGACATTAATTTTGGAAGAATTGTTAGCTAAAAGTATTTTCTAACATACTGTAAATTATAAAGCTAATTGGCGAGCCTACTTAATGTAAGGCAAGAGGACCTAAAAGTAAGTTACAGTAATAGAATTGCTCTAGATGAGGGCAAAGATGTTACTGTTAGTAATTGTCAAAGGAAATTGTAATCATAATCGGTTTGGGATATTAGTGGATTCGAAAGATAAGATGTTAGAAAACCTAGTCCATGAGGTTATAACGTAGTGACTATATAATGTTCTCGATGTTTGTATTGTAAGTCTGCAGATTACAAGATCGACACGGATTATTGTGTAGAGCTACGTGCTTCCTCGTGGTACAATAAATTAAGAATATTTGTAAGTAATCTATAAATTGATACGATTGCACCGAATAGAGTACTAGTAATCGAAATAAATGTGAAAATTTTAGTCGAAATTTAAAACTTGAACTAGCCTATCAAATGATTACACTTGTAAGGTAGCTAGAGTCATGACTCGATTATATTAATGTGAATTACCTGTACTACAAGAATTGCTATAAGCTTAAAGATATCAAGATTTACTTATCATCCTCAAACGGATGGACAAATCGAAACAAGTGATTCAGTAATTTTGAAACTCGTTGAGTTTCTATAAATAATAAAATGAAATGATAATAATAACCTGTAAAATGGAATAAACCCTTGAGAATATACTGAGAACTTCTGTCCTTGAATCCCAGAGATATGAGACAGATACATCCCATTAACAGAATTTGTATACAATAATATGTGTCATGCTAGCATACAAACGGCACCCTATGAAACATTGTAAGGGAACGAATAACTATGGATTTTGTGATGAAACTTTCGAGGACACAGAATAGTCAAGATGCAGTATAGGTCATAATTGACAGACTAACCAAGTCTGCTCACTTTTTGCCAGTCCGGATGGACTATAGCCTGGAAAGATTGGCCAGATTGTACTTATAAGAGATTGTAAAACTGCATGGATTGCCAGTATCAATTGTATTTGACAGGGATCCTAGGTTCACTTCTAGATTCTGGGGTAGTCTTCAGAGAGCCTTAGGAACTAGATTGAACTTCAAAGACAAAGATTCCACCCACGCAGATGGCCACCGAAAGGGTAATTCAGATATTGGAGGATATGCTACGGGCTTATGTGATTAAATTTGAAGGTAGTTGGGATACACACTTGCCTTTGATTGAGTTTGCTTATAACAACAGCTACCAATCAAGCATTGGAATGCCTCCATATGAAACATTGTATGGAAGGAAGTGCAGAACTCCCTTATGTTGGGATGAAATAGGTGAAAGGAAGATGATTGGGCCAGAAATTGTTCAGCAGACAGAGGAAAAGATCAGATTAATTAGAGATAGACTCAAGGCTGCATCAAACCGTCAGAAGTCCTATGTTGATTTGAAAAGAAGAGATATTGAATATGCAGTGGGTGATAAGGTATTCCTCAAAGTTTCTCCTTGGAAGAGGATTATGAGATCCGCGTAAAGGGGAAACTGAGTCCTCGTTTCATTGGACCATATGAGGTTCTGGAAAGAGTGGGTCCTTTGGCATATCGGTTGGCATTACCTCCAGAGCTAGCAAGGATACACAGTGTCTTCCATGTGTCCATGTTAAGGAGGTACAGATCCGACCCATCTCATGTACTATCAGTTGAAGAGATTGAGGTAAATCTAGACCTCTCATATGAGGAAGAACCCATAAAAATTCTGGCTTATGAGGTGAAGCAGCTGAGCAACAAACAGATACACCTGGTTAAAGTGCTGTGGAACCATCATTCAAAGTGAAGCTACTTGGGAACGTGAAGAGGATATGAGGAGACAGCACCCATAGCTGTTCAGAGACTAATGCCAGGTAAAATTTCGAGACGAAATTTATTTAAGGGAGGGAGAATTGTAACACCCCTAAGTTTGGTAGTGCGTTCTACTGTTCTGGTGACCAGTGCTATAACACCCTCCCGGTAGCAACACCGTACATTCTACTGTTCCGGTGACCGGTGTCGGTCCGGACAGCTAGAACGTTTGGAAAAATATTTAAACTAAAGAGAGGAACCATAATTAACTCAAATATTAATAAGAAAAATTTAGTAAAAATTTTAGAAATAAAATACAACCAAGTTAAATAAGCCGGTGCCCAAGCGATGGGTAACCCAGTGAGAAGTTGCGATTCTCGCAACTAGGAGCCCTAGACCCGGGTAAAAATTCATAAAATAATTTTTGGGACTTCAGAGAAGGGTCATTGAGGTTCCTATGGCATTAGAATGCCAAGAAAATATTTAGAAAAATTTTTCAATCGATACAGACAATTTTGACCCGTTAAGCCGAACGGAGCGCATTTTGGTCATTTTGCCTTCAGAGACGATTTTTGGCCGACTTGTCTAGTTGAGTAAATAATTATTATGACATAAAATGTGAATAAATATTGCTAAAAATTAAATTAAAAATAAGTAGAGAAGAAAAGAATAGAAAATGAGAAAAAAGGCTTATTTATGACATCATTATGATGTCATTTGAAGTTCCCTCCAATCACAATTAAACAACCAACTAATTAACTAATAAAAAGAGACAAATGTGACCTAAGGAATTAAAAAAATACAGCTGCCTTCTTCTTCCCCAAATGCAGCCGAAATTCATGCCCTAGACCCAACCTCCATTAAAACCTCAAGCAAGCTCCATTTCTCTCTTCTTTTCACCATAAATCTTCCTACTCTATTCACTAAAAACTTGTCTATACCTCTTGGGAAGTGTTTGGCAGCCTAGAAAAGGAAAGAAAGTGAAGATTAAACTTGGAAAATTCTACCCTACAAGAGGTTAGTGCCTATTTATATTTATACTTCTTTTATTCCATATTAAGGACTTAAAATAAGTAAGGAATTGTGAATTAAATGAATGAAATTTATGTATATGTAGTCCTTAAATTTCGGCAGCCCTAAGGAAGGGATAAGAGTGATTGTTTTGATGGACTTAGAGTGGACTAAAGATGATGTTTAAGGTATATATACACATGTATAATGAATTGGTGTGCTAACTAGGGTAATTGGTGTAAACCTTGAATTTGAGCTAGGGTTTGGGAGTGAAAATTGGACTTGGCTTATGAAATTGTTAAAGTACATTCTAATGGCCAATTAGTGACCATTTGGGGTAAGTTGACCATAATTTGGAGTGAGCTATAGCATGGCAAACTGAAATGGGTAGGCTGCCTAGTGACAGCAGCAGGGAGGCTGTGAGTCCAGCCTGTTTGGACTGCCATATCTTTGGCTGTGTAGGTTCAATTGGTGTTTGGCCAATTGGACATGAAACTAGACTTATAATGGCACAATTTTTCTGAAGAAACCATGCCCAAAAGACCAAAGCAAGTGGACCAAAAGTTGGCCCCAATCCGGATACCCTGCAAGCAAATTCTGCAGAATGACTAAATGAACAGTAACTGTTCATTTGGCCATAACTCACTGTAGAATGGTCCATTTGACCTGAAATTTTTACAGCAACAAGATGAGATATAGACAAACAACTTTCATGAAGAAACCTACCCCAAATTATGACCAGAACCTATTCAACAAGGCAGTGGCAGTCACTGTTCATTGTACTGTAGATTTGGTAAATTCTGCAGATTGGAAATCAGGCCAGCTGTGGTTTTTGGATCATATCTGGAGCTACAAAACTCCAAATGGAGTGATTCAAAAAAAGAAATTCAACTAGACAAAATAAGGAACAACTTTCATGTTTACCATTTCCTCAAATTTCCAATGTAACAGTCCCTAATGGAACAGTAAACTTATGGTACAAAAACTGAAAATTCTGCCCCTTAGTGCTAAGCTTGGAAATGGATTTGGTGATTAATTCTAACAAGTTTTAAATGCAAAATGTGGTACATTGGGAGTGTTAAAACCAATACACCTATTTTATATCCAAAAGTCAACATTTTTGTTGACTAATGAAGTGAATAGTGACACCCAAAACTTGAAATTCACAAATTGAAGAATTTTAAAGTATCAAATGCCCTAGTATACCTAACAAGATTGGTTTGGATAGTTTGGCATGCCAATAGGGTTCGATTAGCGATCGCACATGGCATTATGCCATTCTGTGATTTTATGGCTTTTAGCCATTCTGACCTTGTGTTGATATTTGGCCTTGTGCTTATTGTCATTACAGCTTATTAGCTGTTCTGTTGCACACCGGGAGATGCATACGTGACCGATGGTGTGACGGCCTGAGGTACTAGATACCCAAATACCAAGATACCCGTTTATCCATCCGGCCCAAAGATAGGTTACTTGGGCAACCAAAAGAATGAAAGTGGATAAAGTTAACGAAATAAATGATTATAACAAGTATAATACCAAGAAACATCGATACATTCAATACATATTTATTTTCTCATATTTCCTTTTATTTTATTATTGCACCACTAAGCATTATTGCTTAGCGTTGCTTTGCCACGCGTAGGTTCCGAGATACTGATCGAGAGCCCAGTAGACCGCAGACTGGGTGAGACCATCCTGCAGCTCTGCGTAGTGTCCGTGTCACCTCACCATCTTCAGTGCATTGGTAGGACACTAGGTTTCATTTTGATATTTTGTAACTAATTTTTATTTTCTCATATGTAATTGAACTTATGAAATGTATTTTGATGTTCATGTAAATAATGAGAATTGTGTTTGTGAATGGAAAAGTGAATGTTTATCTGTGATTTATACTTGATTATCACATGAGATGAATGATTGAGAAATGAAATTGAAAAATATTGAGATTTTGATATTGGAGTTTAAGGTGATTGAATATGATTATAGGAAGTGTTTTTCACAGGTTCTGAAGAACTGTTTTCTCCATTTTTAGCCAGATCACGGATTTTCTATAAATTTTCGGAACCTCAAATAAATTAAAATTTCAACAAATGACTTAAATAGATTATATTTCACAAGATATATTCAAAATTATGATGAAAATTAATTAAGATAAAATAAAGTGTTTCAGTACACCGTGTGACATAACTTACTCGGATATACTGTAGACGGGTAAGGGGTGTCACAAGTGCTGTCCGGACAGCTAGGATGCCTAGAACTACACTTCGTTATGAGTGAGGAGACATAAAATAATGAAATACAAGAAAAGAAAATATAAGAAAAACAAAGGAAAAATAATAGCAAAGAAATGTAACCAAGTTAAGCGAGCCGAGAACCCTAGCGATGGGTGACCGCACCGGGAAGTCACGGCGTGGACTGTTGACTAGCTCTCGGATCATGGGAACCTGGAAAATATTTTTAGGACTTAAAGAGACATCAATTGAAGTATAAATATCATTAGAAATATCAAAGAAAAATTAAATAATTAGTACAAAGAAAAGTGAGAAATCGAAAAACAGACAAAACCCGGTGTTACCGAAAAATCGGGAATGCAACCCGAACTGGGGCATTATGGTCATTTGACATCCCGAATTGTCTTTTGACCTAAATTTCCATTAAAAATAAATAATATTACACTTAGAAAATAAAATGAAGAATTAATTTGGTGGTACCTAATGTAAATAGCCAAAAGTGGAGTGAAAATTGTGTAAATAACACATTTAACATATAAAATGATTAAACTAAAGTGAGTGGACCACTAAGGAATAAACTAAGGATTATAAAATGTGTTAGTGGGCAGATTTCTCCACTAAACACTTCATCTTCAAGCTTGAGAATCATCCATGCCGTAAATGAAAAGCTCCCAAAACCTCCATGGCCATTTTTCTTTAAGCTTCATGCACTCCTTCAATTTACCTCCAATCACCTAGGTAGCTTCACTAAAAATTTTCCTCACATCACAAGGGAGAGCTTGATACCAAAATCAAGAAGTTTAGTGAAGGTTTAACAAGTCCCAACCAAAGGTAAGTTTGTATTTTTGAACATTGCTTTGTTAAACTTTGTATACTTGTTATGGGTGTTTGAATTGTGAAGAAAATTTTCAAGTTTGAGGAGTTCTTGATATATCAATTTTGGACAGCCATGGAATTGTATGTTTAATGAAATATTCATACATATATTTGATGAGAAATTATTTGATTAGGGTGATTTAATGTCCTAGTAAATTATTCCACATGTATATGGAGATTGTGCACTTGGAATGGAAATTGATGGATTGTAGGACACTTTGGCATTGTGGAACAATTCGGCAGCCTTGAGGCTTCTTTGATAAATGTATGTGTTCATGAAGAAATGGGCTGAATTGTGACATTGAGGATTGATGAGTGTGTATGTAAATTGGTTGTGTAAAGTATGTGTAAGAATTAGAAATGTCCATGTGTATGTATTGTTTTATTTGGACTTTATGAATTGGAGTTTTATTTGGTTTATTGAGGATGTTTGTAATCTGCCCAAAATGACTTTAAGGTAAGGTGGTATATGGTTTTGGTAATGTACCAAAACAGAATTGGTAAGGGAAGTGGACATATAGTAAGGTAAATGTGTCATTGATGTATGTTTAAGCAAAGTAATTACGGGCAGTATGCATTTTAGCCTATAACTTTAAATGTGTAACTTCAATTGGTATGAGACCAATTGGAGGTGAAACTAGGCACAAAATTTGCCAACTTTCATTAAGAAAGCATACCAAAATTCTGCTTGCAATGTGACATGAAAAATGACCAATTCGGATTAAGTGCAAGTGAAACCTGAAAACTGACCAATTGGGCAGCAGTTAGTATATAGGCCATAACTCACTCAAAACAGGTCCAATGGACCTGAAATTTTAACCATGAATAGTTAAGACCCATATCTACAAGTCTTATGAAGACACCAAAGCCCAAAAATGACCATAAGTAAGTCAAAAAGCTTGCACAAATTTGGGTCCAAAAACTGGCCGAACCAAAGTTGACCAAATTGACCTAAAATGACCAAATTTGATGCCATTTGACCAGCAACAGTAAAATGACCATAACTTGGTCTACATAACTCGGATTGACCTAAAATTTTTCCCTGCGTTCCGTAAGACATAGATCTACAAGTTTGTAGTTTTGACTGAAACCCGAAAACCGAGGGAACTAAGTCGTCCGGCTAGGTCAAACTAGTATACCGAAATCGAGCAAGTTGCATTAAAATCCAGCAAGTTGCATTAAAATCCATCAAGAGCGTAACTTGCTCCTATCTAACTGCACACACCAGCACAGGGCAGCTCCTGAGAGACTTTCATGGAAGAAATGCACCAAGAGTCTATCATCTTCAGTAAGAGCTAACATCTTGGCTATGTACGTGGCTAAGTGAATACGAGAGTCTAAATTACCGCTATATTTGTTGAATTATGGGACCTTGAATTTTAGCTATACTACCACATCTGCTACAAGTCTCAATGAAGATAAATTGACTGAACTGTACATATTTAATCCCTCGATGGCTCTTAGTCGTTCCTCCAGAGTAGACAATTTTTCATTTTCTTTTTCTCTATTTTTTGCTCCTACTATGTATGCTATTCCTCCAGTTGGAAAATTAGCCATGGGGAAGGCTGAAGGGATTGGTATTGAAGGGTGAAATTCTACACCCTGGATAGTCTGATGGTAAGAAATAGGTGGTTCATTGACTTGAAAGGTTGGATTTATGGTAATGGCTGGGTCAGGGATGGGAGGTGGGAAAGCAAAAGAAGTTAAAGCTTGGTCATGAAGTCTTTGGGCATAGGGATCGGTTATTGTTATAGGTGGAGTGATAACTAGCAGGCTTAGTTCTTGTAAAGGTCTGGTGGCTTCTTTATTTTGGAGCATGTCTCTCATCATTTTCATTAATTCTAAGACTTGCTCTTTTAATTTTGAGACCTGTCCTTATAAGTTATGTACTTGTTCTTGCACTTTATTATCCTCTTCGTTCGAGATCTCATCAAGTAAACTCTTTTCGGTACAACTGTTTGCTCAATCGGATTTGCCTTGTTGGGAGCAACATTGGTTCCCTATGGAGAAAATGTATTATTAATTTAGTTTACTTAAAATAATCTTATTATAACTAACGTCCTGACTGATTAAAGGATACAATGGCAAACAATTGCTAGAATGGTGTCTGCCGAGGGTAAATTGCGTCAACTTTATAATGGCATCGTCCAATAGTCCAACCGTGAATGACGGGGGTGTATGCGTGTATATGATACGTGTTCATATGGCACATACATCTTTTCGCATAGCTCTAACAAGGATAAATCCCACGGGAGTTACGCTATTCATTCATAAACATTATTCAAATAATCCATTAAACATTTACTTATGAAGCATACATAGTATTTTGCTATTACCTAGGCTCAAGGAGGCTCTTTAAGATACAATGACATTTTCTAAGGTATTCATAGAGTCTCTCCTCTTGTTTTGCAGGGTCAAATGTCTTCAAAGCATATTCAAATTTTGGTAATAGCTCTTATTTTCCTTGTGTTATCATTCTTTCTAGTCAGCCAATATTTGCTCGTAGCTCTTGATGGAGTGTGGCTTGTCTCTCCTTTTCTTTTCTTTCTTTGGCACATTCCTTTAAAATATCATTGACTAGTCAAGTCTGCTCTTTAAGTTCAAGCTTCTTTTTCTTGTTTTCTCATTTTTACTCTGCCACTAATATCTTGTGGTATTCCAACTCCACTCGTAACTTGTCGTCTTGTATCCCTGCCTCATTTATTGTGATTTGGAGCAAGCCTCTCTCTCTTTCCCATTGGGCTTTTTGTCCCTCATACTCTACCTCAAATGCTGTCATTCCCTCTTTGAGCCTTTTTACTTCCTTTTTCAGGAATTGCAATTGACCTTCATTCCTTCAGTTGTTGATTCTCGGTGGCTGAACCCTGGAGAGGAATAACTGACTCAGCGCAAACTCCTTTATGAGACATACTGTCCTCTGGTCTTATTGGTTTGGGGACTTGATACCCCTTGTCCCTCTTGTTTCTCCATATGGAGTATTCCTCGGTTATGCTCTGCCCTTTAGGTGACCGTCTATAACACCCCTATATGCATAGCCTGGTATATTTCACTGTTCTGGTGACCGGTGTCGGTCCGGACAATTAAGAAGATTATAACCACATTTAAGACACTAAGAAAAACCCTGAATGAAAATGAATAGTGATTGCTAGATAGTTAAGTATAAATAAGAAAAGCAGAGCATAAAAAGTTAAATGAGTCGGGGGTCACAGCGATGGGTGACCTTATCGGGAAGTGACTACGAGGTCAGTCCTAACCCTAATTTTGAACCAGAAATTGTGATGCCGCAGTCCTAAGGATTATTGCGAACCTAGTGAAAAAGAGAAAATCATAGAAAAGAGTTGATAAGTAGGTCAAATAATTAGGTCAGGGATCCAGAAGAAATATTGAATTACTTGCAAACCGGGTCAAACCGGTGAGGAGCAATTTGGTCAATTCACACCTAGAGGTGACTTCTGACCTAACTGTCCAATAAAATTGGAGAAATGAAAATTTTAGAATAGAGAATTAAGTTAAAGAAGAATGGAAAAATGGAGGAAATAGAAAAAGAAAAGAAAAAAGTGAATTATTACATCATCACATTACCTCATGCATGATGCAATAAAAGCCATTTTAATTAAACAAAATTTGACTAAGTCAAAGAAGACATAAAAAGGCATAAAAATAAAGAAAATTGAAAAAAAAATGAAAGAAACACCTTTCTTCCTTAAACCATTCGGCCGAACCACCACTCCACCCCCACTTCCATTTCCATCCTCTATTAAAACTTGATCCAAGCTTTTAATTCCACAAATCAACCCTAAATTCCCCAAAAATCCCCTATAAACCTTGTTATTTCTACTTGTAAAGAAGATTGATAAAGAAAATTTGAAAGAAAGTGGAGAGAATTGGAAGATTGAAATTCAAAGTCAAGTTTAGTGTTCTAACTCTTCAATTCCTCTTTAACTTTATGTTTATGTATGTGAAATAAACTTAGAATTGATGAAAGAAATGAAACAAATCAAGTGTGTGGGTTACATGTGGAATTCGGCCAACTTATAGGGGAACTGAAATTGTTTGATTTTGATGAAGTATAAGTGATGTAGAAGTGTAATTAAGTATGTAGATTAAGGATATACACTTTGATTTCATTAAGTGAATGAAATTAATAAATTAGGGTTCTTGAACTTTGAAGTTTGGGGGAAAAATTAGAAAAAATGGTCAATTGATGCAAATGACCTTAATTGAGGTTAGAAATGGTCAATTGAGACCATTTGTGATGTGTTGGAATTGGTAGAATTGAAAACCAATTCGGATTGCTTAGGGGTCCCAATCTAGCAGTTTGACCTAGGTCCTTTTGAGGGACCAAAACTAAAATTTTACCAACCCAATTGGTGTGAGGCCAATTGGGAATGAAAATAGACACATAATGACACATTTTTTTATTTAGAAACCATTCCCAGAAAATGACATTAACATAATGAACAATTAGGTCAAATCCAGATATTGTGCACTACCACTGTACAAAAATGACCAAATGAACAGGTTCATTGGCCATAACTTAGGCTAGATAGGTCCAAATGACCTGGTTTTTGTGGCTTTGGAAAATTATGACATAGCACTACAACTTTTATGAAGAACACTAACCCAAATTTTGCCCATATCCAAGTGAAATTGTCACGCAAATTTAGTGGTCCAAAACTGCAAGAACCAATTAGGTGCCCAGAAATTCTGGGTAACACCAATCCGGCCATCCTTGGTAAAATGGTCATATCTTGAGCTACAAAACTTCAAATGGAGTGATTCAAAAATGAAATTAAAGATAAGACAATAAGGAACAACTTTGATGGAGGACACTTAACTAAATTGCCACAGTAACCAGACCATTGAAACAGTGCAAGACAGAGGATCAAAACTAAAAAATGGCAATTTCTCTTAGGAGACCTAGAAATTTAAATGGCAACCTAAACTAACAAATTTGACACTTAAAATGTGGTATGTGGGTGTAATTGGAATTCACATTCCTATTAAGCATAAGAAAGTTAATATTTTGACTAGAATAGTGCCATGAATAGTAACCCCAAAATGCAAATTTCAAATAATGTTAATTTAAGCATATTAATATTAGAATTAAGTAGACATGAATTTATTTATTGGATTTATTATAAGTTGTGATACTGAAATACTGTAAATTATGTGTTTCAGTTGAAAAGAATACTGAGAAAGGAAAGGAAACATCGAGTCAAGGCCAAAAGGCGACTCGTACGAGGTTTGTGCACAACATAATAATTGTCTTTAAATTTTCTTTTGCAATTTGTGTGAAATGAATTGTGACTCAATTGTATTGAAAATTGTGATTGAAAGGAACAATATGCTTTTGACTTAATTGTTGCAAAAATAAATTGTATGTGTATGATTGGCAATTTTTAATGTTTAGAAAATTGTTTAAATAGTTTGAAACCACAGTGTCATGACTAAATGTCTAAATGCCTCACTAGCTTGACTAGTGGGAGGAATTAGTTTTGTATTCCCTCTCTGGCTGATGTGTTGAGGTATGTGCCAATAGAGGAAGAAATTTGAATGGGTACCCATAGATTTGAGCTAGCTAGCCTTGGTATTCCTTATAAGCCTCTGGTTATTAAGATGAACAATATATTAATGGCATGATATAACTGTGTGTTTTTATAAAATTTATTTTGTGACTTCTGAAGTGAAAATTTATTTGACTAAAATTTTAAATTGTTTTTTGTATCTTTGTTCCATTTTCAGTACCATATTTGGACAAGTGTGATTTAATTTTTGCATAAATTAGTATTTTTAGTATATTGTGCACTACTGAGTAATTGTACTCAGCGATGGCTTTTTATTGATGTCGCAGGTAGAGAGACTAGTAAAGTAATCGAGTGAGCTGTTGAGGATCATAGTACTACCTTTGGATCTTTTGTCGGGTATTACATTATACCATTATTGTACATATTTATTTTGAAGTATGTGACTTTATGTACACTCTGTAAATTGGTCTTGAGCAGTTGCACAGAACTTGTAATAATATTATTTTGGATTTTCTGATGTAAATTTAGATCGATGAATGTAAATCAATCTTTCTTTAATGGAATGTGAATGAAATTCTTTAGTATTAGTTTTGAAAATGATTGAGTTGAGTATTGACTTGAATTACGGAGTTGAGAAAAGTTATGTTGATTTGAGTTGTGATGGTAGTTGATTTTGATGAAGAGAATTATAAGAAGTGCTTTTCTACAGGTCAAAAATTTTGGTTTTTCTCAATTACAGTCGGCACTCTGCCGAAATTTTTACAAAATTTGCGTAAAAATAAAAATGGTAAAATTTACTTAACTTTGAAACTTTAATTAAACGTTTTTAATACCTGCTAGAAATGCTTACCACCTTCAAAAAGTAAGAAAATTGTTTTAAAATCCCTTATAGTGTATTTAATGGATTATCGGTAGGCGAAGTTTGGTAATTCATTAAGTATACTACGGGATCATGTTATGCCTTACAGAGGGGTAAGGATTGACACCGTCCCATCAAGACCACCTTTTCCCAGGATTTGCTCAAAACTTTCAGTTCGCTCTCTTTATCAGGTTCATAAAAGAAATGAACTTGATGGAACTCTTTGGTATTGGGAATAAACTAAGTCGAACCAAATTGCCTCATTACCATGGCTGGGAGATAACTTGTGCATCCAGTTAGCCTTACCAAAGGTACAAAATAATAATCCCCCGTACTGAACAGGATGGATCGGCCAGTAGTCTATAATTTCTTCCAGTAATAGTTGTGGCTCTTAAAGCTTAGAATCTACTCTTACCATTGTTGCTCATTTTTCTCTCTTATTGCCAATCTTACCATCTTCTCAATAATTGGCCGATCTGAATACCAGGTTAAACCTTTAGTCTCCAGCGGGCAAATGTGGCTCAAGGTCCAAAGATACAACAACTGAAGGCAGCATTTAATGACCCCTTTGCCGTGTTGTCGATAATATGTGACTGTCAAAAAAGTTTCAGCGAGGACGACAGGTATTGGATTGATATTTTACTTTTCTGCTACCCAAAACAACTCCATGTCACACCCTACTCCTTGTAAGATGTAACATGTTCCCGTAGTACACCTAATGAATTGTCGTACTTCACCTACTGGTAACCCATTAAATATACTACAAGGGATTTTAAAACAATTTTCGTTCATTTTGAAATTGGTGGGTAAAATTTTTTTTTTTTAATTTTAAAAACCTTTATTTAAAGTCCAAACATAAATTAAATTTTTGGATATTTGAAATCTCCGCAATTTTAATAAAAATTTCGGCAGAGTGCCATCTATATTTTGAGAAAACAGTTCTTCAAAACCTGAAAATAAAAACACTCCCAATATTTTTCTCAATCACAACTTCATTTGCAACCACCAAACTTCAAATCAACAACAATGGCAACACTTCAACTCAAAATTCAAATTTCAAATCAAAAATTAATAACTCAAAACATTTCATAAACTCATGCACATTGCATTTTAATTAATTAATTTACATTCATAAGTTAATTTACAGACGTAAAATCTCAAAAAAATATTATTATAATTTTATCTGTACAACTGCTCAAACTATAGAGATACATATGCATACTATCATATTTACATCAAACTAAACTACCAGGGTATAGACAATACACGTACAGAAGTTCTTCAACCGTGCTCCTCTCTGACTGTAGCAGCTCACTCTACTGCTATGTCCTTTTCTTTATCTCATGACAAGTTAGTTAGCTATCGCTGAGTATAAAGATACTCAGTGGTGCACAATAAAGTATAAAATGCATAATATAAAACATTTATGGACAAATTATAATTCAAAAATCTCATAATCACATTTCATAATTTTTTTAAATCACATTTATAACAAATCATAACTTTCAAAGCTTCATACAACACAAAATTTAATCAAACAATTTAATAAATATAGTGTTGCCAAACAATAACATAACTTAGGCCATGACACAAAATTTCCGAATATGCCGTGTGTACATCACGACAAGGCAAACACCCCCACTAATCGAAATCAATGAGGGAGGTGGCTAGCTAGCTAATGAGTACTCATCCACACTCAACCCTCAGACTAGGAAGCCAGAGAGGGAGAAAACTGATCAAATATCAAACTCACCCCACAAGTGGAGGAGGAACATATTAATATTGTCATGCCAAGTGTGAATTAAAAACAATTTAAATCAAAAGCATCATAAATACTTCATCATGGTAATGTCACAATTCAATATTTCAAATTATTCAAAACAATTTAAATCAAGTTATTCAAACATTTCATACAATTCACAAATCATATTTCATTCCAAACTTTTCATTTTCAAAGTAGGCAACACACTATTTTTCAAATAAGATTTTCAAAGCCATAACTAAATTCAAAACCATTTGTTCAAATATTTCATACAATCAATAAATAATTTTCATTCCAAATTTCCATTGAAAAATAGGCAACATAATATTTTCGAAATTCATAATGAATAAAACATATTCACAATGTATAACAAATCAATTTTCATTGTGAAACTATAATTTACAAATTTTTGTGCACAAACTTGATGCGAGTCGCCTATCGGCCTTTACTCGATTCCTCGGGTTCTTTCCCGGTGTTCTTTTCCACTGAAACACACAGTTTCACAGTGTTTCAGTATCATAACTTAGTATAAATCCAATAATTAATTCATAAATACTTAATTCTAACTCAAATATGCTTAAGCTAACGTTCTTGGAAATTTTCATTTCAGGGTCACTATTCACTACACTATTCAAGTCAATTTGTTGACTTTCTAAGGCTTAATAGGTATGGGAACTCCAACTTCACCCATATGCCACATTTTGGTCACTAAATTTGTTGGTTTTTGGTTATTTATTCAAATTCTAAGTCTTTTAGGCAAATTTGATAATTTTCAGTTTTGGTGTCTAAGGTTGCATTGTTCCATTAGTCACTTTACTGTTGAAATTTGGCAAATCTTTCTTCATAGAAAATGTTCTCTATTATCTTAAGTTTATTCTCCTTTTTGAATCACTCCAATTGGAGTTTTGTAGCTCAAGTTATGGCCATTTGAACCATGACTGCCAGAGTGAATACAACTCAGATTTTCTGGGCAATTTTGGTTCTGGCAGTTTTGGGTCACCAAATTGGGGTGGCCAAATGACTTGGTTAATCGCATAATTTGGATTTGTGTTCTTCATGAAAGTTTTAGGTCTATATCTCATCTAACTTTTGGTAAAATTTTAGGTCATTTTGACCTGCCTAGATCAAGTTATGGCCAAATGAACAAATACAGTTCATTTGGTCAGTTTGTACAGAGACAGACTGAGATTTTCCGAATTGAGTTGATTTATTCACTAGGTTTTAGTCACTTTTTGGGCGTGGTTTCTCAATGAAAATTGTGTCATTTAGTGTCTATTTTCATCCCCAATTGGTCTCATACCAATTGGACTTGTAAATTTTCATTTTTGCTCCCTCAAAGGGACCTTGGTCATGCTGCCAGCAGCATGACCACATTGAGTCCGAATTTAGTTTCAACTCCAACACTTTCAACACACTTCATTTAGTCACAAATGACCATTTTTCACTTCAAACTAGATCAAATACATCATTTCACCATTTCTCCACATTTTGTCTTCCAAACCCTAGGTTCCAAAACCCTAACTCACTTAATTTGTTACATTTTACTAATTCCGACCATACAAACACAATTCCTCAACTCACTCAAGCTTTCTAACATATTTTATTCAATCAAATTCATGCAATTCTCACCCCTACATAGTCTGGACGAATTTCCCTTATGGTCCCTCAACAATAATTTTCTTTTCATTTTAAATTAAAATTCTAAGTTAAATTAACTTAATACATGTGCATCAAAACTAAAATTTCAAAGTAAATTACTTACCTTCACTTGAATTCCAATTCTTCAATTTCACTCCCTTTTTCCTTTTATTTTCTTCAAGTTTTTCTTCTCTTTTTTACTCCCAAGTGATGAATCTAGATCTAAGAGTGTGATTTTGTGTTGGAGTTTAAGAAATTTATGGGAAGAAACTAGAGAAAAGTAAGCTTTCTAAGTCCAAAAATGGTGAAAATGAAGAGAAAATGAGAGAGAGAAATGGGAGAGAGGAAGTGACGAGTGAAGAAGAAAAAATATGAGTTTTTACTTTTTTTTTATCCTTTAATTTTAATTGGTCCCTTTTTTATTGTATTTATCCATAATTTCCTAAATTTTAATTATAGCTTTATGATGTCATTAATCCTTATTTTCTTTTCTCTTTTTTTTTTCTTTATGTCTTTTGTCTTATAGAAGACCAAAAATCTAATTAAATAAAATTTTAATTAAAGTACTTATGGCATCATGCATGATGTTATCTCCCTACACCTTTTTCTTTTCTTTTTTTTTTCTATTAGTTCTTTAATTTAATTCCTGACTCCGAAATTTTCTTTTCTCTGATTTTATTTGACAGTTAGGTCAGGAGTCAGCTCTCGGGGTCAATTGATCAAATTGCCCCTCGCCGGTTCAACCCGGTTTGTAAATAATTCAATATTTCTTTCGGCTCCCTGACCTAATTATTTGAATGACTTAACAATTCCTTTTCGTAATTTTCTCTTTTCCACTGTGTTCGTAATGGTCCTAAGGACAGCAGCGTCACATTTTACGGTTCGAAATTTGAGTTTAAAATGACTTCGCAGTCGTTCCCGAGAAGGTCACCCATCGCTGTGACTCTCGGCTCGTTTAACTTCTTATGTTCAGTTTTTCTTGTTTATACTTAACTAATTGGACATTACTAATTATTTGTGTTTATGGTTTATCTAGTTGTCTTAAGCATGGTTCTAATCCCCTTAATTATCCGGATCGACTCCGGTCACCGGAACAGTGAAATATACCAGGCTATGCAAATAGGGGTGTTACACTCCACCACAATTTGGGTTACAACTCCTGGAGGTCCAGGGAATAAGATCAGTCCACAAGTACCCAAAGCTAACATTGACAATGTCTTCTCCCATTCCTCATCCTGAATGTGCTGGTCAAATATTTGTTAATGTAAGTCCAAGGCCATCCATGTGAGTTGCCCTTAACAGTTTCTTTTGCCTTTGCTTCTTCTGCTGAGACTCCTATTATGTGCGTGAACCGTTTCCATGTTTGTTTATGATCAAGATGAAGATAAATGTGATTCTAAGCCACATAAGGGATTTCCAGTAATGCCTGATACTCCTCAACTGTTGGTGATGTATCAATATCGTTAAAAGAGAAGACTCTATAACTAGGGTTCCAAGTAGATAATATGGCCTTAAGTGCAAGAGTTTGTACTTTTACTCATGTCAAGGTGGCAATTTTCCCATACTTTTTCTCAAACTTTTCTTACACATGGTTGGGCAATGATTTCCAGTTGTTTAGCAGATCTTCAAGACCAACTATTTTGATTTCAATTTCGTTAGGATCAAACAGAGGCAATGGGTGGGCCTCTGCTTTTATTTCCTTATTCTATAAAAATTTTAAGTCATGGATTAATCTAGATCATTATTGAGCATTCTGTTTCTGTTCTGAAACTTCTTTGGCTGACTAACTCAAAAATGCCATTTTAAAGTTTTCCTTACCGTCTGCAGACACCCGATTTATGACACCTAGAAGGAAATAGATCAAAAAAATAGATGAGTGATTTAGGTAATTTCAAATTATATTGCTAGGGTGATAACGTCTGTACACCTATCATAGTAGGAAGGCATTCAGATTATCATGACAGTATAATTCAGAATGACCCTCATGAAGGGAAAACCAAAAGATAAAAACAGAGTAAAGTGAAAGTAAGTATGTCTCTTTTACCCTAAAATAGGGGAGCAGTAACACTAGGCATGTACTATCTAATTGGAAGGTTCTACCCTTAAAGATGGCTTACTATGGCCTTTAACTAATGTGATGGTTTAGCTTGAGTTCTAACCTTCTAAAGTTCAAAGGTCCTCAAATTGTCCCTACTATAAACAGTAGAGCCTTATCCCATTATTACGATACTAACAGGAAAAATCAATGGGTATCATAATAAGTGAAACAAGTTCCAATCTAAATAGAAGCCTTCATAGATACAAACGGGGTAGAACCCACGAGTACCACAACATGACTTCCTCCTACTTCCTAAAGGGTAAGAAAGCCTGGGTACAGGGCTAAAGTGTGTGAGGACATTGTGTATGTGTCCAGCGTGTGAAGGGACATATTTACCTCTTCCTTATTCAGGAAAATTTAAGTGATGTTTGCTACAGCACATAACAAATCAAACAAAAAAAAAGTTAGAAAGAATAGTGATAATATTAAGACCTTTAAATTCGTAAGTTCAACCCCACAATTATAAATTTTAATTTAAAAAAGCACAATATTAAATTTGCTTTTGGACCTCTAAATAGGGGTTAATTCTGAAGTCCCCAGTGGAGTCGCCAAGCTATCACAAGGGTTTTACAGTCGCTGGACGATTCTCACTGAAGTGAAATAGTGAGGAGTCGCCACTTTAATTTTGAGGAAAATTAAAGAAAATCATTTGTAGAAATAAAATTTATGAAAATCACTCCTAAAACAGAGATTCTAGGTTCGGGGTCCATGTACGGATAGGGAAGGTGATAGCCACCCCATCTCGTCCCTCAATGAGGGTAAGCATCTTTAATGATGTGCTCTTTATAATTTTAAGATCGACGATTTTAGGGTTAGAATCATGATGTCGGACCTTGTTATTGATGAAAGGAACATTCGATATTCCACCATTTTGGGTTACCCAAGAACATGAGTAAGTGGGATGACCTCGAAGTGAATTGTTGTTGTATTTATTTCATTTGTAATGTATTTATTAAGTTCCTTCCTCTTCGAATTAGGACTATAATTCTGAAGCGGTATTATTTGGTCCCTAAAGATTCATAATGAGTGAGGAGGACTCTCAACTCACACATTATGTACCTTATCATTGGCGTTCAAATAACTGAGGGTGCGGTGTGTGTAATGGATATACAAGAACTTATATGAGTATGGATTTTCATCCCTCTTAATTAGGACTCTAATTCAAAAGAGATGCATTAATTGAAACCTAGAGAGTTTCATTCTTTAATGAGGACTCTCAGTTGATGGAGGGAAATCTCATCATCGGCAATAATTATCCATAAAATCTTTCCTTATATCGTTTCCTATTAAATTATTTAATATTTTTATTAATGATATTTTATTTAACTAAGTCGAACTAAAGGGAGGGCTCCCTTTTAATAATATAAGTTCCACCGGGTCTCAATATAAGATTCGAGGTTCTTGGAGGGACTCCCCCACAAACCATTTATTAAAACATGTGATAAATAAAAATTGCCAAGGTAAACAAGGAAAGGACTTTCTCCCGATCTCCCTAATTTTATACAAAAATGATTTTATTAGAATTTTAGATTGCGGGATTTAAGGAAAAGGCTCTCTGAATCCCTCTACTTTGACATCAAAGAAAAAATTTTTAAAACACAAAAAACTTTAGGAAAGAATTCTCTCCTGATATCCCCCATTTTAAACACTTCGCAAAATATAAAACAATAGGAATTGCAGGAAAGGACTCTCTCTAGATTCCATGATTTGACATCGAACACTTTGTAAAATATAAAACTACGAGGTTTTCAGTAAAGGACTCTCTCTTGATCTCCCCTAAGTTGGCACCGAATAATTTTTACAAGATAAAAACTATTAGAACCCAGGGAAAAGATTCTCTTCCAATCCCTTGACTTCATACCGCTGATTTGAGAACTACAGGGATCTCAAGAAAGGACTCTCTCCCAATCTCTCTATTTAGAAAAGTGAATTTTTAATGTCGTGTATTTCGAGCTAAACTCCTTCTCGATCTCCTTTTAAAGGAGCCGCAGTAGTGTATCGCTCGTGTAATTTTCTTGATCTCTTTACTATCTGAACTCTTTTGATTTTCGATCTCAAAACTTATGATTCAAGCTTGCATCAGCTTCTAACATCATAATTTATTAATTCATCTCGATTTTCAATCTCGTAGCTTATTTGCTTGAGCTCGTATCAATTTTTGGCCTCCTGCTAATTACCTGAGCCCTTTCACATCTGTCTGAACTACCTCTACTTACCTTAATTATTTTCCCCTTTAACTGAATCGGGATTCTCAATGTCAACACTCTCTGCCGTACTTCTTATAATACTTATGAAATCTCAGTAACTTTTATATCACCCAAACTGTATTCAAGTACCAAAAAAAAGATAAAAATAAGGATGAAATTAAAAATTCTTTGAGATGACGCAGATGTCACAATAGAAAGCTAACAACGATATTTGTGAAACAAATTAAACTAATGCTATCCTATCTTGAAGGTTCAGTACGATATGGTATCCTAAAAGTTCTTACATCATGAACACAGGTTATTTATATTTGGAGAATGAAGGGTTAAAATGCTTACCTGTGGAGAGATGAAGTGATGGGAGAGTCGATACTAATGCTCCACAAAACTGGAACTGCTAGAACTGGGATGACTTGAGCTACTGGAGATGATGAGAATAGGGTCTTGACGATGATCTGAGATTGGATCTTCAAGTTGGCGTGTGACTACTGAATGTATGAGATTGCTATATTTGTAGCTCTAGTGATAAGATCCCTTTAAAAAACTTATTTCTAAAGTCTCTAGAAAACTTAAGGGCTCCCCCAAAATGAAAGCAACAGCAATATTTAAATTCAAAGTTTTCTCTCAGCACCGTCATCCCCCTCTACAGTATTGCATGCAGGTATTTACAGAGAATAAGTACTCAAAATAGAGGGTCAGGATTTCAGAGAGAAGAAATGGAGGGTTCGAATTTAAAGGGACAGGATCTGACGTCTTAGAATTAAAGAGAATCAAAATTGAAGGTTGTGATTTAGTTCAGAATTTCTGTCCTTTCATTCTTTCATCCAACGGTTAGGAGTCCTACCTTACAGAACCAATCCAAGGGCTAGGAATGAAAAATGTCAAATCTGTTATTTACTTTTGATCTAAGGGTCTCAAATTCATCCTTACAAGTATGATCAATGGTGTAAACTAAGATGTACTGGGCTGCTTTAACCGTTTGAGATCCGACGATGTGGAGTGTGTCCTTACAAATGAGATGGGTGGTGAGGATTAGACGGTACCCCAAAAGCTTTAACTAACTCGGATTTGACGGTAGGAAATGGGCTAAGGATCATGATCAACAGTGATTTGATTCCCAAGCCTCCCGATCTCTATAGGTTTACTCTTCGATCCATCTGATCTCTCATTATATTTCTGAGATTCCTTATTCTGATCTCTCTTTTATGTCTGATCTCCTCTCACTTTCGATCTCTTCTCATCTCTTCTTTGTATTAGACCCATAACGATAAACTCTTAATAATGAAGCATTAAATTTTTTTAATTACAGATGAGTCGCTTCGAGTTCTGTACGCAATAAATGCCAAGGCCTTATATATATGAGGCAGAATTTCATCTTTCTCACACTCACACCTTCTTCTCCGGTAAATTTCTAATATTCTCCCTTTTTGTTCCTTACTTTTCTAGCAAAAATTCTTATCATGACAACTGCCTTGATCTTTTCCCGATCATCTTCCTTGCCCATTACTTGAAAATGGATGGTGCCAGTGACCAGAGAATTATGAGGGCATCATCTGATGACAGTGAGAGAACTGGGCTAATTTACTGATCAGGGTCCAAAATGACTACCGCATCGATCTCCAATTGGTTTACTGATATGCCCTATGGACTAATCTAGGACAAAGAGACTGCTAATTTCAATCTTGATGTCGGTGACTGCCTCTTGAAGTTCATTTGGCTCCTAACCAAGTCAGGGGTCCCGATTGTGGCTCGATTCTAGTTGATGACATTGACGATGACACCGAGCTTTCCTTAGTTTTTACCATAGTTGACGAGAGTTACCCTCTCGATCTCCACATATCACTTAAATGGCTTCTTGAGATCAGGAGTGATCCGAACTATGAGAGCAAGATAGGTATAATGCAGTGTAGCGACATTTGTAATTACTAATCTTGAGAGATCGCCCAAATGATGTAATCTGATCCTTTAAAAATGAAATGAAGTCTTATTTATTCAAAATTGATTCAGTTTATTCCTTTTTCACTATTGCATTGATTATTTTTCCTGATCTCTGATAACTGTGTTCGATCTGATCCCTCATTGAATCACCATTCTACCGATCCTTTTAGTTCAAAACCATAGTCTATCTAATATATGGTCGATCCCCATTAGCCTATCTTACTTGTTCGATCTCCTTACCATGCTTTTAGAATTTTCCTTTGTTGCGTCATTGAAACGATCAGATCCCGCTAACCGATGCGTCACCTAGGACCTCGTGAGCATTTAAGAAGGGGGGGGGGGTTAGCTATTTACACACTTATGTTGTTTTCTGATTCTCTGAACAACATCAATGCTCTTTCTCAGTTCTTGTATTTTCTGGCGATGACTTATACTTTGGTAAGAGTTTTGATCTTTTCCCAACTAGATTTATCTTTGTTGTTTGAAATGAGCAACACCGAAGATCAGAGAGTTGCAAACCCTCCTTCCGTCCACATTTCATGGACATTAGACGAAGGCGATGTGGCTAGGCCAAGTGGGCTGCCTGTACTCACCACAGCCATTATTCTGATCTCTGGTTAATTGGCTAAATCAAAACAGGCTCGAACTTCAGCCCCAAGAAAAGAAAATATACTTGTGGACGAACTGCCATCGGTTTTGGAAGAAGCTGATCTTCAATTGATTAGCCAAGAATACAACCTCTAGATCGACTCTTACAAGTTGATAAAATGCCATGTAAGTCTGTGAACTGATCACTTCTTTGATGAGACCAACCAGATCATGGTGTATGAAGAACAATTAAAAGCTGGGCTCCGGTTTCCCCTGGATGAATTTTACAAAGCTGTTCTAAAGTTTCACCATGTTTGTATAGCCCAAGGGCATCCGAACTCTTAGCGAACTATGGTGGCCTTCAGAGGTCTTTGCCAAACTAAGAGACTTGATCCTACGGTGAAGGTTTTTTCTGAATTACATAGGCTTACTCGACGAAAGGACAACGAAAACTAGTTTTTCCAAGCCAAACCAAACTGCGGGCTCTTCTCTGATCTCCCTTCCTCGCTGAAAAACTGGAAAGATTGATTCTTCACACTTAGGAATAAGGATCTGAATGGTTTTGAGGGCATTCCACATAGCTGGAATTATTTGATCCCCAAAGTGCCAAAGAAGCTCGATTTAAACAAAGACGAGGATACCATGGTGGAAGAATTGAAGAATTAGGCGACCGTTCATAAATACTCATGTTCAGATATGGTTATGGTCGAGTTGAAATGGTGGCTGATGCAATTGATCGCCCCGAGGACTACGAGTTGCAACTCTCTGATCTGGGTCCTAGGACAGGTAAAACCCGAATCTTTAATCTCTTAGTCCCTGGTGATCTCACTAATCTCATTTTTTTTGTGCATGTATAGCTAGAAATGAGGCAGCGAGGGAAGCTTAGAAGCGGAATAAAAGAGCTCAGCAAGAAGGTATTATAAATGAAGAGATCTGAAACTCAAAAGAGAGCCCGAACTAAAGAGACGAGCTCAGAAGTTCTAATCCAAGATTAATCTATCCTAGAGGGGAAAATCCTTGCCATGGAGCCTCCCCCCCGATCTGAAACTCCTCCCTAACCTCCAACCACTTCGGCTTCAGAGGGCGAATCCTGTAACACCCCTTACCCGTCTATAGTGTAGGCGAGCAAGGCATGCCACACAGTGTATCAGAGCATCTTAACTTATCCCAATATATTCTTAGTTATCACAATTAATTTTATTTAAATTTAGATTGATTTATTTTACCGAAGAAACTGATGGAGTTTTCCCTAATTTATTAATATTTGACGTATTACACTATTCACCTTTTTAAAACAATTTCATATCAATTCATGTACTCATCAACATTCTCAAGTTCAATTTAAAATCCCAATCAACATTACTCAATTTCAAGCCATTAAATTCATTCAGATGTTCATCCATTCATAGTGAATTTATACATAAAATTCTCAAATTTTATTAATTTACATCACTACACAATTTATTACAAAAAGTTATAATTTACATGATGTAAATTATAATTCTATAAATTCATAATTTACATTACAAAATTTAATGAATATTCACAATACACTAAAAATAATTAACATGGCCTAGTGGGCCCTACCAAATGCACTGCACGGATGAGATGATACTGTCTGACACTGATGCAGATCCAAAATCTCAAACTCCCAGTTCGATATCCACTGGGCTTTCTCCTTATCTCCAAAACCTACGTGATAGAAAATTCAACGCGCTAAGCATTTCTGCTTAGTGCTGCAATAATATAATGAAAATATAATATACAAATAAAAGTAATAATTTCCAATTTGTAATACTTGTAAGGAAAATGTATACTAAATAAGTTATGGATTAGTTGAAGGCTAATTAAAATTTATAGTATCAACTCTTCCTAGCATTTTATAGGTTGATCCTATACTAATCTTAAACATCATTTTAAGTTTTATTGAACTTTGGGAATATTTATTTTATTGCAATCTTTCTTTTCCTTCTTTGTCTTATTACTCAATTCCTATACTTTGTTTCAATACATTTTTAATCTCATTAATACATTTCACTGCCCAAGTAACCTATAACCGACAGACTGGACTAGATAAACAGGTAAACTGGCACTAGGTATCAAGTACCATGGGCCATCACACCATCAGTCACAAAGTGTCTCCAGGTGTGCAACAGAACAGCTAATGAGCCGTAATAATCATTGGGCACAAGGCCAAGTATATCAAGCATAGCAGAATGGCCATAGGCCATAACATTATAGAATGGCATGAAATGCCATAAATCACAAAATGGCATAATACCATATACAGTGCTGCTAACAGAACTGTAACGATCGGACTCCAACCACTAAAGGAATTGTCCGCTTTGGCCATAAGCCTCACAGTTTTGTCCCATAGGTGGAATGGAGAACTTCCCAGGGGGTCACCCATCCTAGGATTTCTCTCAAGCGAGCACGCTTAACCCTGGAGTTCTTTCAACTCTCCAGGCCATTGCACCAAAAGGTGCCTCTAGTGATTAGTTCCCCCATTTTATGTATCATTACTTTTTGAACCCAAGACCATCTCCGTGCTTTGTCGATGTGGGATTTGCCTAAGGGACCTTTCTCCCCCCCCTTTTGGGACTCAGCGTCCTCGCTGAAGTTTGCCCCACCATCGCCCAAGAGGACACACGAGCGGCTCTGATACCAATTGTAACGATCAGACTCCAACCACTAAAGGAATTGTCCGCTTTGGCCATAAGCCTCATGGTTTTGTCCCATAGGTGGAATGGAGAACTTCCCAGGAGGTCACCCATCCTAGGATTTCTCTCAAGCAAGCACGCTTAACCCTGGAGTTCTTCCAACTCTCCACGCCATTCCATCAAAAGGCGCCTCTAGTGATTAGTTCCCCCATTTTATATATCATTACTTTTTGAACCCAAGACCATCTCCGTGCTTTGTCGATGTGGGATTTGCCTAAGGGACCTTTAATTGTAACACCCCTATTTGCATAGCCTAGTATATTTTACTATTCCGGTGATCGGTGTCGGTCCAGACAATTAAGGGGATTGAAACCACACTTAAGACAACTAGATAAGCCATAAACACAAATAGTTAGTAATGGTCAATTAGTTAAGTATAAATAAGAAAAACAGAACATAAGAAGTTAAACGAGCCGAGAGTCACGGCGATGGGTGACCTTCTCGAGAATGACTGTGAAGTCAATTTAAACTCAAATTTCGAACCGTAAAATGTGACGCTACGGTCCTTAGGACCATTACGAACACAGTGGAAAAGAGAAAATTAAGGAAAAAGGTTGTTAAGCCAGTCAAATAATTAGGTCAGAGATCCAGAAGAAATATTGAATTATTTGTAAACCGGGTTGAACTAGTGAGGGGCAATTTGGTCAATTGACTCCGAGAGCTGACTCCTGACCTAACTGTCAAATAAAATCGGAGAAAAGAAAATTTCAGAGTCAGAAATTAAATTAAAGAACTAATAAAAAAATAAATAAATAAATAAAAAGAGAAAATGGAAAAAGTGAAGAGAGATGACATCATGCATGACATCATGCATGATGCCATAAGTATTTTAATTAAAATTTTATTTAATTGGAATTTATGGTCTTCCATAAGATAAAAAGAAAAGAAAAGAAAAGAAAAAGAAGAAATAAAAGAAATAAAAGTCTTCTTCCTTATCAAGTTGCCGTCCTCACTCTCTCCCTCTCATCTCCATGAATTTTCCTCTATTAAAGCTTGCACTCAAGCTTTGAAATCCTTACTAAACCTCAACTTCTCCCATAATTACTTCATAAAAACTTGATTTAATCACTTGAGAAGAAGATTGGTCATCAAAGAAAGAATAAAAGAAGAAATAAAATTGGAGAAAAGGGGAGTTAAAAGTTGCTACACAAAGGTTAGTGATTTAAGTTACAAATGAGTTTATTACTTGTGTTTATAACTTAGTTAACTTAGAAATATGCTTAAAATGAAATAAAAATTTATTGAGGGACCATGAATGATTTTCGGCCAGCATGTATATGGGGGTGTTATTGCATGATTTGATTAACTTAAATGGTGATATGAACTTTAAGTAGCTAAATGGTTGTGATTAAAGGCTTGAATTAGCTAAATGCAAGGAAATTGTGAATTAGGGTTTTAGACATTAGGGTTTAGAGACCAAAAATGTGAGAAACTTGTAAATGATGTCTTGGACCTAATTTGAAGTGAGAAATGGTCAATGGTGACCAAATGAAGTGTGTTGGAATGGTTGGAGTTAAGGCCAAATTCGGATTGAGTATGGTCATGCTGCTGGCAGCATCATTCAGTTACCTTTGAGGGACCAAAAATGAAATTTTACAAGTCCAATTGGTATGAGACCAATTGGGAATGAAAATAGACACTAAATGACACAATTTTCATTTAGGAAGCATGCCCAAAAAGTGACCAAAACCTAGTGAACAAATTGACCAAACTTGGAAAATCTCAGTCTGTCCCTGTACAAACTGACCAAATGAACAGTGTTTGTTCATTTGGTCATAACTTGAGCTACGCAGGTCAAAATGACCTGAAATTTTACCAGTAGACAGTTTAGACATAGATCTAAAACTTTTATGAAGAATACAAACCCAAATTATGCCATTAACCAAGTCATTTGGCCAACCAAAGTTGGTGACCTAAAACTGCCAGAACCAAAATTTGCCCAGAAATTTGGGTTAAGTCTAATCCGGCAGCCATGGTTTAAATGGCTATAACTTGAGCTACAAAACTCCAATTGGCGTGACTCAAAAAGGAGAATAAACTTAAGACAATAGGGAACATTTTCTATGAAGAAAGTTTTGCCAAATTCTAATATTAAAATGACCAATGGAATAGTGCAACTTAAGACACCAAAACTGAAAATTTGCAAATTTGCCTAAAAGACTTAGAATTTGAGTAAACAACCAAAGCCAACAAATTTAGTGACCAAAATGTGGTATGTGGGTGAAGTTGGAATTCCCATACCTATTAAGCCTTAGAAAGTCAACAAATTGACTTGAACAGTACCATGAATAGTAACTCTAAAATGAAAATTTTCAAGAATGTTAGTTTAAACATATTTGGGCTAGAATTAAGTCTTTATGAATTAATTATTGGATTTACCGTGAAATAAGATACTAAAACACTATAAATATTGTGTTTCAGCTGAAAAAGACCCGGAAGGTATAAGGGACTGAGTCAAGGCCTAGAGGCGACTCACGTCAGGTTTGTGCACAAAATTTTTAAATTATGGTTTTCATAATGGAAATTGATTTGTTATACGTTGTGAATGTTTTCTGTTCCTTATGAATTTCGAGAATGTTGTGTTGCCTACTTTGTAAATGAAAAGTTTAGAATGAAATATGATTTGTGAATTGTATAAAATATTTGAAAAACTTGATTTAAATTGTTTTTAATTCACACTTGGCATGGCAATACGAATATGTTTCTCCTCCACTTGTGAGGTGAGTATGATATTTGATCACTTTTCTCCCTCTCTGGCTTTCCAGTCTGAGGGGCGAGTTTGGATAAGTACTCATTAGCTAGCTAGCCACGTCCCTCATTGATTTCGATTAGTGGGGTGAGTATGCCTTGTCGTGATGTACACGCGACATGTTCGAAAATTTTGTGTCATGGCCTAAGCTGTGTTATTGTTTGGCAACACTATGTTTATTAAATTGTTTGATCAAGTTGTGCTATATTAAGTTTTGAAAATTATGATTTGTTATAAATGTGATTTGAGAAAAAAAAATTGTGAAATACGATTATGAGATTTTTGAATGATGATTTGTTCATAAATGTTTTATATTTTACATTTTATGCTTTATTGTGCACCATTGAGTATTTATATACTCAGCGATAGCTTTAACTTGCTGTCGCAGATAGAGAAAATGACATAGCAGCAGAGTGAGCTGCTACAGTTAGAGAGGAGCACAATTGAAGAATTTTTGTACGGGTATTTGTCTATACCCTGGTAGTTTAGTTTGATGTAAATATGATAGTATGCATATGTATCTCTGTAATTTAAGCAGTTATACAGATAAAATTATAATAATATTATTTTTGAGATTTTGCATCTGTAAATTAACTTATGACTGTAAATTAATGATTTAAAATGTAATGTGCATGAGTTATGAAATATTTTGAAATATTAATTCTTGATTTGAAATTTGGATTTTAAATTGAAGTGTTGCTATTGTTGTTGATTTGAAGTTTGGTGGTTGCAAATAGAGTTGTAATTGAGATATATATTGGGAGTGTTTCTATTTTCAGATTTTGAAGAACTGTTTTCTCAAAACACAGACGACACTTTGCCGAAATTTTTGTAAAAATTGCAGAGATTTTAAATATCTAAAAATTTAATTTATGTTTGGACTTTAAATAAAGGTTTTTAAAATTTGAAAAAAAATTTTACCGACCAATTCCAAAATGTAAGAAAATGGTTTTAAAATCCCTTGTAGTATATTTAATGGGTTACCGATAGGCGAAGTACGGTAATTCATTAGGTGTACTACGGAAGCATGTTATATCTTACAAGGAGTAGGGTGTGACAAGAACCCTATTGGCATGCCAACCTATCCAAACCAATCACATTAGGCCTCCTAGGGCATATTACAAATTTAAATGTGAAGTTCTTTGCAATTGAAGTTTAATAGTTACTATTTACATCACTAGTCAACCAAAATATTGACTTTTTCATAGGCAATAGGTATGTTGGTTCTAATAACACCAACATACCACATTTTGCATTCCACAAATGTTGGCATTTGTTGCCAAATCCATTTCAAAGCTTATTATATGTTATTTCAACTTTTCAGATTTCATGCCTTGAGTTTATTGTTCAATTGGTCATTGCTACAGTAATAATTTGGCTAAACTCTTTTCAACAAAGTTGTTCCTTATTGTGTCTTCTCTAATTCCCTCTTTAAATCACTCCATTTGGAGTTTCCTAGCTCAAGTTATGCTTAAAAGACTATTCTGGACTCAATGGTTACTTATGCAAGTTTCCAGATTTTATATGTTGTCTTAACCTAGCTAAATGACCTAATTTCCTTGATTTTTGGGTTTTGGTCAAAATATCAATATTGTAGGTCTATGTCTTATTGAAATTTTGGCACTGATTTCATGTCATTTGGAGTTCTGTGGACCAAGTTATGGTCTCTTTACCAAAACTAGTCAGTTTGCCTTTGTCTAGCAATTCTGAGCAGTTTCAATTCTGGACAGGTTTGGGTGTCCCTACTTAAGCAAGCAATTTGACTTAGTTAATGGCATTTCTGGGCTTTGGTGTCTTCACAAGAGTTGTAGTCCTATGTCTAAGCTTTCTAATAGTATAAATTTCAGGTCATTTGGACCCGTCTACTTTGACATATGACCAAATGAAGGAATACTGTTCATTTGGTCAATTTTCTAGGTTCACTAAATGGCAATTCGGATTAGGGCAAACTTTTGGTCACTTTTTAGGCAGAATTTGGACATAACTTCTACATAGAAAATGGCACATTTTAGGTCTAGTTTTACTTCTAATTGGCCTCATATCAATTGGGGTCACACATATTCACTTATGGCTCAAAATACACATTAATTTCAATAATTACTCAACCTGCAAGGAAATTACGCTTCCAATTTCATTCTCCAACTCCCAAACTCCACATTGACATTCATGACACTTCTAATATCACCAATTCATTTCAACACAATCAATTTCCAGCAATGTTATCAAGTCTCCAATAATTAGTCCAAAATCCCTAATTCAATGGTCAAATTCAACAATTCACATTCAATCAATTTCTAGCACAAGTATTTCCATCAATCAATACATAGCCTACATTTACTTATTCATCAATATCACAATTCACCATTTAAATTCATAAAATTATCAAGCTCCCATTTTCTTCAAGGCTGGCGAATTGAAGTAATTTCACAAAGTCTTCATAATTATCATCGAACCCTAATGCACATTGTCAACCTCAATATACACATGCAATTAATTCGCTAGTGCATGTTACTACTTAATCAACTTCACTAATCATCATTTATATGTAAGAATTAATCAAATTCCAATAGTTTCCATGGCTGCCGAAATGAAGGTTCCAAGTCTCTCATCAATTACCTTCAATTTCTCATCATATCAACTCCATTTTAACTTAATTCAAGAATTAACAAAGAAAGGTGGGAAGATTAAGCACTAAAAGAAAGGTGGGAAGATTAAGCACTAATCTTTTTGTTCCCTTTCTTGAGCTTGTTAAAACCTTAAAATTTCCCCTTCCTTTTCTACCTATGGTCTTCCCATGGTGTGAGGATCAAATTTTGTGAAATGAGCTTATAGTTTTAGTTTGAAAATGATGGGATTTCTAAGCTTGCATGTAACACATCCATGGAGATTTTGGAAGATGTATTTCGGCCATTTGAGAGAAAATTGAAGAAGATGAAGTTGTGAATTAGTGGATGGCTTGTCCTCTTATGCTTTTATACCCCACTAACATTATTTAATTAGTATAATAATCAAAGTTTTAATTATTCCAAATTATACCCCTCATTTTTTCTTAATTGCATTTCATATATAATTTCATTTTTCATGGGATTTTCAAAATTTAATACTACTCATTTTTAATGGACATTTAGGTTAAAAGTCAACTCTAGGTGCCAAATGACCAAAATGCCTCTCTTCGGGTTACAGTCAAACTTTTTCGGTAATGCCGATTTAATTCCTGATCTGATGGTTCCTTTAATTTTCGTTTTCGTCTATACTGATTCACTAAATTTTCTTTGACATTTTCAATGTCATTTATACATCAATAAACTTTTAATTATGTCCTGAAAATTATTTCTCGAGGTTCCCCACGGTCCTGGGGTTGTCAACTGTCTATGCAGTGACTTCCCGGTGCGGTCACCCACTGCTAGAACCGCAGCTCATTTAACCAAGTTACATTTCATTTCTTTTATTTTTTTCTTAATTTTTCTTGTATTTTCTTATCATTTATTCCATCATTTTATGCCTCCTCTCTATCATTTAAGTGTAGTTGCAGACATCCTGACTGTCCGGACAAACGTTAGTCATCGGAATAGTAGAACGT